>NC_091850.1:39642075-39951891 GCF_037783145.1 Equus przewalskii
ATGAGGAGAGAAATATTTTCATGTCCAATTAGTCCCGAAGAACTCTACGTCCCTGAATTCCCAGTGTTTGAACTGAATTGAACAGGTCTTTCTAATCTACCTCCTTATCTGATTCATTTGCTTTATATTTCAAGGAAGAAAAGAGGGGTTCTGATACTGAGTTTGTTAAAGAATCTTAATCACACATTTTTTTTCTCTAATGATGACAAGTATCTAAGCATCCTTGAAAGTGTGTCTTCACTTAATGGTCACCCCTGCTTATGCTATCCTTTATCTCAAGGTCAAGAAGTTCTAGAGAAATATTTTGCAAAATAAAGGAAAACTTAAACATTAACAAGAACTTTTCAAATATGAGTTTAGATGAAGGATTAGGAAACTATAGCTCTCGGACCCAATCCAGCCTGCTGCCTGTTTTGTAAATAAAGTTTTATTGGAACACAACCATGCTCATTTGTTTACATATTGTCTGCCGCTGCTTTCACACAAGATGTCAAGGTTGAGTAGTTATGACAAGAACTGTATAGCTCACAAAACCTAAAATATTTACTATCTGTCCCTTTATAGAAAATGTGTGCTGACTCTTATTCAGATAATTACACTCCACACAACAAAAACACTATACGGACTTAAGCCTTTCATTTGTGGACACTCAGAACTGCTCTCTCAGTCCTGTCTCTGTCTTGAAAATTCGGGATTCTCAGGGACAAGGGCTAGTTGTCAGTAATAGGTCTCTTGAGAGAGAACCAACAGAACTCAGTGAAAGAATCATGGGCTCTTTAGTGGCTTTGAATAACCTTACTACCTCAGTATGCTCATCTGTAAAGTAGAGATGACATGGAAAGAAAATAACAAGTTTATTGTGGGGATTACTTAATTCTCACATGGGACAATGTATGTAGATTCTCAGCCAAGTGTCATTAATGTCGCTGTGCTATCTTCACTCCATACATTTTGCCCAGTGTAGGAATTTTACTATTTCTGGATGGAATGTGAAGATTTGGGCTTCACAGAAAGGTGTCTAGATTCGTCAGAATGTACTTTTCCTTCCTTGGAACAAGAGAATCATATAGGAAGAATCTGTCACATTCTCTGGAGTGGACATAAATATGGACATAGATTCGCATTTCCACTATTGCCCCTTAGTTTCCCAAGACTCTCCCTGCACCACAAGCACACCCATGTTCCACACTCTCATTTCCTCATCTAAGTGTATCCATGTAGCTGGAACAACAGTATAATATAATCTGGGACACATAGTCACAATAGCTGGAGAAATTATTACCAGAATTCAGGAAGCTCACTTTATTGGAAGTGCAGTGATTTCTATCGTAAAGCAAAGATGAAACAAGTTTATTCACAGTTAACAATGTATTGGGGAAGTCAGGTTAAAACCAAATATATTCATGCGAATAAATGAACAAAATCAAGACCACAGAGACGGGGTCGGTCCGGTGGCGCAGCGGTTAAGTTGTCACGTTCTGATTCTCGGCAGCCCAGGGTTCGCCGTTCAGACCCTGGGTGCGGACATGACACCACTTGGCAAAAAGCCATACTGTGGTAGGTGTCCCACATATAAAGTAGAGGAAGATGGGCATGGATGTTAGCTCAGGGCCAGTCTTCCTCAGCAAAAAGAGAAGGATTGGCAGTAGTTAGCTCAGGGATAATCTTCCTCAAAAAAAAAAAAAAAAAAGAGACCACAGAGACTTGTGGTGCACTAAAGATTAAATAAATGTTAATATGCATAGTGGAAAAAAATGCACTAAAGATTAAATAAATGTTAATATGCATAGTGGAGAAAAATAACTTAAACACTTATTTAAAAGATCCTGTTTTCTTTCCTTTGGTTGGTTTAAACATTTATTTATTATATATAATGTCTTCCTCCTTTATAGTCATTACAATAAACACAAATGAATTTTGTAATTATGTGTATGTTTACAATTTTTGCATTTCATGGAAGAAATCTAGATTTCATATTTTTATTTATTTATTTATTGCTGAGGAAGATTAGCCCTGAGCTAACATCTGTGCCAATCTTCCCCTACTTTATGTGTGGGTCATCACCAGAGCATGGCTGAGGCGTGGTGTAGATCTTCAGATCAGGATCTGAACCCACGAACCAGGGTCACCAAAGTGGAATGCACCAAACTTAACCACTATGCCACCAGTCCAGCCCCTAGATTTCATAGTTTATAATGCCAGTGTTTAAATTCAAAGTTTAGAAGTGTTAGTTATATTTTTATCAATGTGTGTAAACATGCACTCATTAATTAATTTGCCAAGCATATTTCTAGTTTTTGCCTCCATTGGTTAGGTTTTTCTGTAACATGCAATCTTTCTTTAAATACAAACTTAGTTATTATATAGCACATTAAATATATTTAAGAAATGATTATTTAATTTGTATCATTCAATCAGTTTGAAGTATAGTCGTTAATATTTCAAAGGTGATGCCTTTATTAATGGCCATGAACACATATTACTAAGTGAAATTTTTTAATCAAACAATGATCAAGAGAAGCTGGTAAGTTAATAATTAAGTAACTCAGTAGGGGAATATTCCAGTTCAATTAAGTAAAATAATTACTTACAGAAAAATATATGTGCACTCTCAATACACTAAGCTTCCTGAGTGAGAGTTCAGAAGAACAAATAAGATATAGGTAAATGGATAAAAGCAGGGACTGTGAGAATTTTAGGATGAGTAAAATAAGAGCTTAGATAAAAGGGAAGAGTGAGTGTTGTGAGGAATGAAAAGCATAGGTTTCAACATACTCCCCTTTGGTTCTAGGCTTCAATAATATATATCTACAAAATCAGGTCGCTCTTACTTGCTATTTTGAGATCATTAGAAAACAAGTCCCCATGTGCCAATTGAGCGGGATGTCTAGTCCTTTCCCATGTGGCTTGCACCTTTCATGAATAGGTTCCTTGCAGGTGCTTCTGTGTGGAGTGAAGGGCAGACTACAGCATTGTCATTGTCCCAGTTCTGCTTGGCCTTGCAGTACAGGTCTCTGCTGGTTTTTCAAAGCCAAGTCTGGTCCTCATGATGCAAAGGAAGAGGTGTTCTCTTCTCAGCAATAATCCAGTTGGGTATAGGGTAACACCTGATTGTCGGGGTGAAATTATTAACAGCATCCATTTTTGCTTTCAAAAGTGTTTCTGTTGAATGACAAATTGTGTGGCCACCTTAATGTGTCCATCATTTAGAAAACTACCAAGGCCTTAAAGGCTATGTCAGTACTGTTATAGCTCTATTAAATCACAACATGCAGGCAGTAAAAGTTTGGCCTGGGGAATGCTCATTGCAGGTGATTGGCAAAGCGTCCAGAATCAACTGTATTCTGGGCCTAAAATAACATCACTCTCCCATGGCCTAGTCTTGGTTTTGATTCAGAATTTTCTTGATCATTATTGTCACTTTTCTCCTAAGGGCCCCTATTGTTCTTCTGATCATCTGGCCTCAATCAGGGACTCTGCATATATTGGACATACTTAATCACGTTAATAGCCTCTGCATTACTACCAGGAAATTATTCTGCTCTTTTATAAACTTTCAAATGTAATATATACCTAGAAGAAAAGTGCAATCTAATTTTTTTTTCTAAGATTGGCCCTAAGCTAACATCTGTGGGAACAATCTCTATTTTTTTTTTTTACTTCTTCTCCCCAAAGCCCCCCAGGGCATAGTTGTATATTCTAGTTGTAGGTACTTGTAGTGCTGCTATGTAGGATGCCACCTCAGGATGGTTTGATGAGCAGTGCTGTGTCCATGACCCGGATCTGAACTGGTGAACCTGGGGCCGCCAAAGTGGTGTGTGATAACTTAACCAGTCGCCACAGGGCTGGCCCCTGCAATCTAATTTTAACAGTCAATATTAACTGAGACTTGAGCCAACCTTTCCCAAACCTAAATGTCCTATTAGAAAACTTTGCCCACACATTAGTGGGGAGGTTCTCTACCATGTACCTGTGTAACTACGGTAAGCCATTCTATTCATTCTTTTCAGATCTAAGAAAAAGTTTGGTCCAAAAGTAAATCCTAGTCTTCTTCTTAGAAGGCAGAAACTATATGGAAAGTTTCTAGTTGAAATTTTTCTAACTTCAAATATGTAAAAATCAAAACTTCAGATACTCACAAATATTATGGCGGGAGATAATTTAGCTATAAACTCACTGGTTCTTCCAACTCTAGGAATTATTTGCAATTTTTATAGAATTTGAGTAGATGAAGAAGTTGGAATAAGAGATGATGGAGTGGAGTTGGTGTTTGTAGAACAATTTCTTGAAAGAGTAGGATTTCTAGTGTTTAGCAAGTGACCTATATTATAGCTTAGAGGGGAAGTACAAAGGAAGATTAAAAAGTTTCCTTGACCAGAGTAGATGGCAAAAACAACATTAAGAACAGGAGATGAACATGACCAAGAAAAGAACAAGAATCAAAACAATAAGTCTACGTCCTTCAAGTTCTAGCCTAATTTGATTTCCTAATACTCTTGGAAACCACCTCAGCTTCTGGAAAGTGACACAAGATGATTTCCGGTAACAGTAGAAGGTTATACTTGCTGACTAAAAATAATTACTTTGGTGTTACTTAAAAGATAAGGATTTAGGCATGAGAAACTATGGCTTTATTTAAGGCTTAGGGATGATAAAAATGGGATACGTTTGAAAACTCCTGTGAGAGATAGAGTGATTGAGTAAAAGCGAGAGGTGAGTTATAATATTGTCAATAATCACACCTATAATTTAATACTTTCTGATTTCTATGTGGAGTACTCAGGAATTATTTCATTAACTCTCTCAGCATCCCCAAGAGGGGAATGCTATTTTTTTCTGCATACTAATGATAAGAAAGCTGAGGCACAGAGATGTTCTGTCATTTGTCACAAGTAGCTTGTAAAATCAAGGAGCTTGGGTCCAAAAATAGGTCTCCTTGACTATGAAGCCAGGATACTAGCCACCGTGATCTAGGGAGATGTGCCTGCATAGCCAGGATAACATTTGCCAGTATTTAATATGCTTTCTGGCACATAAGGCATGTTAACAGAGAGTACAGTAAGCTCCCAAATGAGACCAGGCTGTTAGTGAAAAGCTCTGAGAAGGCAGGTAGTGTCACACATATTATTCGTTCTCATGATTTCACTTTCAAGGAGATAAAGAGATGATGGTGAATGGCCTGTAAGTTAAGACATATGTTAATTCAGTCCCTGAAGTAGGACATCACAATTACTCAATTATTGGATAAAGAACTTCCAAGGGAATTTATGTTTCAGTGGAAATAAAGAGCTTCAGAGCAGCAAGACTTATCAGGCACCACCACAGATGGTTCTAGACAAATCAGGAATGCAGGGTGGAACTGAAGGCCTTCTTCTTCATCTAGCTGGGATGACTTCTTTTTTTTTTTTTAATAAGAGAGATTCTCAGATTTCTTAAATGAAAAAACAAGCTGAAAAAAATGCAATCATTAAATATGTAAATGTATTAGAGATAAGAAAACCTTCTTCAAATATCTATTTTAAAATATAACTACAAAACATTCTTGCTACACGAATATTATATGGCAAAATATACAATGATATATTCCTAAGTTTTGAACTGTGCTTTGAATAGTCCCTTGGTTGAATCTTATGCTGTGAATTTGTTGTTATTCTTTGCTTACCTCCATGATACAGTGTATAAAAATGAATTCCCATGTTCTAATAGGCTTTAAGATAAATTTAACGAATGTAATGAACGTTTATTTTACCCAAGGAAGAGATTCTGCAAAGCTTGACAAGAAAAGTGATGTGAAAAACAACAAATGTATATACCATTTGTCAAAATAAGTTGTCAATACAATTTATTGATTGTGAGGGAAAAGCAATTCTTGAAAATCAAAACAAAATGAGTAAAATTTATATTCTTGTCTCGTTAGAAAGCAGAAGGGTGAAACAGACAAGCAAAAACAATGCCTCAGAGTGGGTGCACAAAAAATGTCAAAATTAAATTTCAGGTCCGTGTCCACCCACAACTGGTTCTGTGGCTTTATGAATAGAAGGGAGATTAGATGGAGGCAGGGTGGGCTGTCATAGGTGAACAGTTCTCAAGAAAATAGTCACAAACACTGGCTGAAAGAAGAAGATAATCGCTCGTAGTTTTAGGTTGCCAGTTAAGCTCATTGAAGTGAAACCAATGAATTGTAAAATAAAACAGCAACAAAAGTCCTAGTCCTTTATTGTTGTGAGGATATGTGGGAACAATGTAACAGAAATATACTTTAAACAAGATTATGGGAGAAGAAAAGTAAAATTTAATAAATAACATTGTTGATTTTTACTTGTGCTTTGTCTGTGCATGGCAGGGGGCTGGTGACTTTTTATGCATCGCTTCCTTTACTCCTCACAAAAGTTTTTTAACCAAGAGGTTGTGAAATGTATGAAGCTGTGACCCACTTGTTTAAATCCCAGACAAGAACTGCAGTTGAAAGAAAATATTCCATGTGATAAGAGAAATTTCAAAGTATTCAAATCATTTACTCTCAGTTCTTGGAGACAATGAATGTAACACATAATCCTCAAGTAATATTTCTTTTTTTTTAATTTTTATTTTTACTTTTTTGCTGGGGAAGGTTCACCCTGAGTTAACATCTGCTGCCAAGCTTCCTTTTTTTGTATGTGAGCCGCCACCACAGCATGGCCACTGACAGACAAGTGGTGTCAGTCTGCACCCGGGAACCAAGCCTGGGCTACTGAAGAAGAGCACACCTAACTTAACCAGCAGGCCACTGGGGCTGGCTCAAGTAGTATTCCTTTAAAGTCCTCTTAGTTTTTCTCTCATATCATCTATTTGGTTCTCCATGGAACCACACCCTTCCCAATGTCTGAAAACTGTTTTCCAGTTTTTGTTCTCTTCCACCATCCTTCTCTCACTCTCTTTTTGTCTGATTAGTCATTAGAAATACCCAAGAAGTAGTCTTCTACTTTGTATTAAACTTAAAGATCAAGGGAGGATAAATGACTGAAATGATCCAAGCCAGAATGAGTTTTAGAGAATAACAGAAGGAAAAGACTAGAAGTTCTTTTATTTCAATAATTTGTATTTTGTCACATGTGTATTATTATTGCAGAGATGATGAAAACAACACTTAAAGAAATGAGATAGGGCATCCAAGGTCACTGCTCTCATAAGTGGGATAGAGTAGCCAGAGTTAACCCTCCTGCCTCTTTGAAATGAGCCACATTGATTTGGTCTATCTAACAACCACCACCAAAATGTTAACATAGAATCACCTATGTCTTCCCAATTGTATACTCTTTATGGTATACTATAAATAGTGATATTGGATAATTATTTACAGGATAACAAATGCATTTCATTTAAAAATAGCAACTCAATAAAATAAAAATTATTATTTGTTATCTAGGTGATCTTATTTAGAAGTGACTGTGTCATAATAAAGAAAACAGTAACTACAGCTCTTAATTATTAAGTGCCTTCTATATAACAAGCTCAGAGTGAAAGAGTTCAAATAACACCATGAGTGAAGCAGTGGGATGATCCGTCTCCAGGTGGGTCCATATTCCAGAGTCCTCATCCATGTCTATGCAACAGCTGTCAGGTGTTACTATAGCTCTACTTTCCTTAAAGCAGGAGTTATTTAGGATTCATCACAATTACTTGGAGTAGTCATTATAAAAGAAGGAAAAGTAGACTTTTGGGTTCTTTCCTGACAGAGCATGAGTAGGTCTTGGGTAGGATATGAGAATCTACATTTTAACAGGAAACCCTTGTGAATCAAATGTAGGTGTCCCAGTGATCACACTTTGAGAGACATTGCCTTAGAATTCAACAAGAACACTGATTGGTGGTAAAATCACCTTTACACGCTAACGTCAAGATCAGCGCATGTGGGGCAGATGAAGTTCTTACAGTATTTGCTGGTTTTGTGGTTGAACTCTCACTGGGGAATTCTAACTTCCAAATCATCAGCTTTTTTTGGAAACTCTCCATGGAATAGCAAGTATTGAGAACAAACTGTAATTTCCACAATTACTCGTAATGTACTACAGAAAAAGAGTTTGAAATTGTCACAGTAATCCAAGAGTAAATTAATTCCAGGTGTGTGCAACTTAAAGGGTGATCATTGGATCGCAGATGAATTCACATAGTAAGCAAAAAGTGCATGTAATTGTTGTTTAGAAGTACTTAACTACTGAGATGTACAATAAAAAGTTTAACTGGATCTTCTTATTAAAAAATTACAACACCAGTAACCAGTAGATTACTAAATTCGTTTAATTTAGTTAAGCAAATCTTTTGAACCCCTACGGTGTGTCAGGTGTGTTTTAGACATTGGACATGCCATAAGAAGCTCATAATCAAACATATTTGTAATTATATAAGCACAGTACAACATGTCAAAAGATTGTGCAAACCTAGGTTACAGATGTGCTCCAGAAATGAATGGTTAATTCCAATATAGCGGTGAGGGCTCTAGGGAGTTGAGAAAGTAGGTGGCAAAGGAGAGGTTGGACAAAACCCAGGAAGGTTTTATGTAGTAGGTAATAACTGGCTTTAGTTTTTGCTGATAGGAACTCAGCATTTAAATCAATGTGTGGAGAATGGGAAAGGAGTGGGGATACCATAAAAGAAGTTGCTTCTGCAAAGCTTGAGTGCGCATATCAATATGGACCTTTGGTGAAATTCTAAGATGTTCAGAGCACCTAAAGAGGCACAAATAAAGAGTTTAGGAGGGAAAAGAAATGATCTGAAAGCATTCCAAACAAGCCACCTCATGAGGGCTATTCTATGCATGATAAGGCACTTGCTTTGTGTTCTGTACAAAAAAGCGTGCATTTTCTAGGCTTTAAAGCAAAAGGGGTAAATTATCACATTTTCAATTTTGATAGACCTCTCCAGAAGTGCATTGAATATGCATTGAATTTGAGGAAGGGAATTCATGAAAAGATTGGCACAGGATTTGAAATAAGGCAGCAGTTAACATGGAGAGAAAAGGACAAATTAGAGTTATATTTTAGAATTCAAAGCAACTGAATTTGGGCAAGGAAGAAGGAGGAGGACTCAGAATTACTAGTTGACATGATTTGGTGTGTAGTGGTGCAATGACATAACACTCAATCAATGGAAATAATTTTTAAAAATCATTTTGTAAGAGTTGCTAAATTCTGGTCGCCAGACTTGTGTTGATAATATATGTGGACCACTAATTCCCAGCATATGTATATATCAACTCCAGCATATGTATGCATCAATACCAGCCAGAGATCTTTAATTCATAAATTTACTAAACCAACCTAAGAATTTGTTGACAATGATTGAATCCATACTCTGTAATGAGAATTATATGTAAATTGCTCTAGAGTTAATTCAAGCATAAATATAAACAACAAACTATAAATTGTATACTTCATGATGTATAACTCATAAATAATGGAAAATTATTATAGTTTCTGTTTGGAATGTTAATAGATTCATCTTTCCCCTAGATACGCAGATCTTTGTTATTTCATAGACTACTTGTACCATGCAGTTCTATGCTGGATTGTCGTTCCTTCTTTTCATGGTCTTTACTATTATTTGCAGAATGTCCTTGCTGATTCTTCCTGAAAGTAGTTCTGAAACCTTTATCAATATTTTCTATAAAGGCTTTCTATTTGTTTTTTATGCTCAGCAAAATTTGGGCTAACTGTTTGCTCATGCTAACCTTAATGCTTGGGTATCATATTTTGTGCTTTCTCTCTTTCTCTCTTCTTCATTCTCCTCTTATATCCTCCTTGGAGTTCTCTCTCTCTCTCTCCCTCTGTCTCTTCAATTCTTTTATCTTTCCATGTCTTAGGAACTCGATATTTTTTTCCCCTTAGTTCTGTTGTCCTCTGTGATCAATAGTTCACTCTTTTACCAGGAAAAATCCGTTATGACAAGATTTTAAACTAAAAACATATTCTCTAATAGCACCGTTATACTCAGCACCTTTATAGCCTTCATATGTATTATTACCTTATAGTGTCAAATGCCCAGGACATAACTCAAAATCCCAAACAAACAAAAAAAGGAACTCACTGTGCCAAGACCATGAACTATTAAGATTGCACTAAAACATTTCAAGTACCATCAGTACTCTTCTTCATTTCTTTTGGAGTCTTTTACCTCTGTTTTTTTCTTTTAATATATGACTTTATTTTGTTAGATCTTGTGTCTCTACCAGTTGGAAACAATTACCACAGTTGATTTGTTGCACATTCATTCCTACAGCCTTCTGATGAGAGAGAAAAGAGACGTGTCCCTTGCCAGATCTACCTTATCTTCCATGCCCAATGCAGGACCAATATGTGTCCAGGGAGAATGAGTTACAATGATTTATCTAGCCAATGTCATATGATTACCCCTGAAAACAAGGGTATCCCAATTGACAACACTTTCCAGAATGATATTTACATAGAGATGTGAATATTAAGTCTCTCAGAGGAAGGAGATGATATAGATGAACTCAAAAACAAAATAATCCATTATACCCAACAACATTCTTTACTACACTGGTTATATCTCAGAGGCATTCAGTGTGACCATTTCACACATATTATTCTGCCATCAATAAAACGAGGAAATCCTAGAAGGGTATTGAGTTGTTAAAATATCAATGAGATGAGAATAATTTTAGATGTGTTGGGTTTGAGATGATAACCAGTCAAAGTTCAATGTGTTAACTGGACTTAGGAGTTGTGGTTAGACTTAGAGATATGGATTTAGGAGTCAATAGTAAAAGGGGGGGCAGTTAAAAACTGGAAGTAGACACAAGCATCTACATGTGGCAGGAATTCAACTTTGAATCTCTTTTACCTGACCGAATGCTTGGCACAAAGGTATACTGAATAAATATCTGATGAATAGCTGGGGCAAAGGGTGTGGGAGTCTGTACTTTCAGCCTTCAAATTTTCATGGATGCTTGCATGTAATGTGTAGATGTAAAGACTTGGAGGAGGCTGCCTTAAATGTTGGACCACATTGAGCCCAAAGATCTGTGGACTGTGCCTGGTTAGTAGGTGTTTTCGGGATTTAAGCTTCAAGTTGTTGGGGAGATACCAACAAGCAGTTAAGGAGAGGGTGCAGTGAACAGCTGCTCCTAAAAAGACCCTCAAACATCTTTCTTTTTTGCTTGAGCATCTGAGCAGGTGAGCTTTCAACATGTGACCAAGTGGATTTCTAGCACCTTCTTGAAAAAACATGAGAAAAATGCTGAGATCTTCTCCAATTTTTAGAAAATATTTAGAAGATGAAGGCACTTTTCTACCTTCAAAAGTAAGAGAAAAAGTCAGGAGATGGCCCCATGGCCTTGTGGTAAGTTTCAGCACCCTCCACTTCAGTGGCCCAGGTTTGTGGGTTTGGATCCTGGGCATGGACCTAGGCAACTTGTCAGCCGTGTTTGTGGTGGCAATCCACATATAAAGTAGAGGAAGACTGGCACAGATGTTAGTTCAGGGCTAATCTTCCTCAAGCGAAAAAAGAGAAATATTGGCAACAGATGTTGGGGCAGAGCTAATATACAGAAAAATAAAAGTAAGTGAGGGTGAATCATAAGTAATAGTTGTCTCTGAATGCAGAGGATTTTGCAAATCAGACTTAGGGTAAAAATACCTCACACTTTGGTGGTTAACATCTCTTGATAATGTGCCACTGTACCATGCTGCTTTCACACATATTTCAGCTTACATTTTTTTGTTGGGGGGTGAGGAACATTGGCCCTGAGTTAACATCTCTTGCCCACATTACTCTTTTTGCTTGAGAAGATTGTCACTGAGCTAACATCTGTGCCAACCTTCCTCTATTTTGTATGTGGGTGCCACCACAGCATGGCTGGATGAGCACTATAGATCTGTGTCTGGGATTCAAACCCACAAACCCCGGGTCGCCAAAGTGGAGTGTGTGAACTTAATCACTACACCACTGGGCCAGCCCCTCACACATATTTTAGCTTTTGATTCTTCAGAGTGATATTGCCACATCACAGATTGAAGAATCCCAGAGCTAAGAAAGTTAAATGGCTGGCCCAAGTTTCTAAAGCTAGTAACTGTCATGTAGGATGAAGGTGGAAAGCTTTGGATTTGGATCTCAGGGCTCTTTCTGCTTTATGAGAACTACTGTCCTGTTTGGCTGCTTTAGTTTAACTATTGCTAAATTGCCATGGGGCTGTAAAATGAACATTTTTATTAAATAGATAATGTATTTAATTGTAAAACTTGTCAAACCATTCAAATGACCATTTGTTCTCATAATTGTCCAGATTGTGGGTTTGATTATCAATTCAGTCAGAATAGCTACTCTCTTTGAACAAGTCAACAGCCAATGGTTTCCTCAACATTGCTTATAATTTTGTAATTCTCTTTAGACACGCTGTTCTATTTATGTTGGTAAGGAGACTTTCAGTGAATTAGCTCAGTGTTATTAGTTTCCTATGGTGCTGTAACAAATAACCACAAGTTCAGTGGCTTAAACAATGGAAACGTAATACCTTATAGTTTTGTAGGTCAGAAGTCTGACAGGAGTCTCAGTGAAGGTGCTGGAAGGATTGAATTTTATCTGGAGGCCCCAGAGAGAATCTGTTCCTCCTACGTTTTCCAGCATTTAGGAGCTGCCTGCATTCCTTGGCTTATGATTACAATTTTCCATCTCCAAAAACATCAGTAGCCTGCTGAATCTTCCTCAGGTTATCTAATTGGGGTTCAACACTTTCAAAGTCAAATCTCCTTCTTTGACTCTCTCAAGGAATTTTGTAATTACATTAAACCCACCCTGATAATCTAGGAAATCTCCCCAAGTCAAGATAGTTCATTTAATGACATCTGCAAAATCCCTTTTGCCATGTAAGGTAATGTATTCAAAAGTTTCAGGGATTAGGATGTGGGCATCTTTAGGAGAAGGGAGAGAATGTCATTCTGTGTACCATACTGGGTTTTGATTTTCAAGCTTATGGTTTCTAGACACTTTCATACTTTCTGTCTGTGTTCGTTTATGCTTTATTTGTACTCATCCTACCTCCCAAATTCAGTTCTTTTTGTACTCTCAGTTTCTCCATTCTCAGATTTAGAGTTCATCAACAAAACTTACCAGTGAAGCTTGGAAATAAATATTAATTTTCCTCCCATATTCCCTAAAATCAATATCCATTTCCTAAATAATCAAAAATAAAATTCTCTTGGATTAGGGAAAATAATTGCATTAAATCAAGCAATGATTTATCTCAAAACTGTCCTTTGGTGTCTTTGGATGGGAGATCCAGTTAGAAAAATCTATTATTAAAAATATTTTCATACGAAATCTTGATTAAGGGAAATTTTATAAAGCCTTAAAACATCAGTTAAAGCTTGATTAAATTTTACAGCCCCTAAAGGCTAGTAATACTTTCTCTTTCCAGATGACAAAGAAATATGCTCTGTATACATAAGGCTCATTAACGATGTCATAGCCCTAAAAATCTGTATGTAGTAATTATTCCAAAATAATTCTTGGCCAAAAAACCGAAAAAAAAAAAAAACCCCTCTAAACTGAGCCCAACAACAGAACTCTATCTCTCGTCTTTTGATGAATGACTGTCCATTAGAGAAAATGTTTTCCAACTTAAAGCTTTCTGGAGCAGTCTCCATTTCCTGAGTTTTGACAAGATTCTTCTTTGGATCAGCCCATCATATTGTCATTACCACACCATATTGGAAATGAATCCTGTTATTGTCCGGTAATTCTGCCTATAGTCCCTGGATGTGCCAAAATGTGATTCTCCACCTCTTTCATCTTCAACATTTTATATGATCCTTAGCATTCAATCATCATAAGTATTAGATGCAGTGTGGAGTAGTAAGCCGAAGCTCAAAATATTGATATTTTCCTCCTGCATGAGTACATGCATCAATTGATAAACAGTAAACCAAAGGAAAAAGCATTTCCATTATTAGTTCAGTGCACCAATTGTACCATCTAAGGTATTTTTTTCCCACAAATGCATAATAGAAGCAGTTAATGGCCCTTATATGTCAATGCCAGCAGCCTCTATCCACCAGTAGGTAGTTGTTTCTAGTTTCACCTTAATTGATAGGAGTGGTGGATACTCAGAATCAATCAATGGATTTCTGTGGATTTAAAAGAGGATTCTCATATAATCCTAATGAATTCTGGCAGCTGGCATTTGTATAGCTTAACAGCTGTCATAAATATGAAGAGTTGAAACAATGGTCAAGTTTCCTTTTAGAACTTTTGAAGAGTTTTAGTTTTTCATAATGTTAAATCAAGACCAGATTTTTAGAATCTTCTTCAGAGTAGAGTGTGTGGAGTATAAGTGTGTGTGTGTGTTAAATATAAAAGAAAAAAGTAAATCTTTTCATAAATATCTTTTTTTCTTCGTCAATATTCAATTCTAAATTGAGGCCAAATCTAGAACTCTCCTGATGATTGATTATCTAATTTTCTGATTTCCTGTTGGTAATTGAGTTTTTAGATAAATTTTAGCCCTATTACATTTGCTGTTCTCATTGTATTAAGTAATAAAACAATAAATATTATGTAGTTCCTTACAGTTTTCACAGCATGTTAGCATACTTCATGTTCTTTACTGCTCTCTATAAGATTGGATGTTGGTAGGGCAGTTAATATTGTGTCATATGATATGACTAAGGCCAAGAAAAATTAACTTACCCACCCAAGGTTAATGCAGCTAATAATTTATATAAATTGGATATTTCCCCTTGATCCGTTGATGACTAATAACATGGTCTTTCTATTTAATCTTGCTACTTGACTAGGTCTTTCTGTGCCAGAGAGGAAAACACCATAACTGCAAGTCATTCTAATTTTCCACAAGACCCAAAATACTCATAGAGAATAAAGCACTCAGAATGTAGTCTAAGCAGGGACTGGAATATTAGTGAATAATTATACATGAGCAAAAATGGGAAGTTCATATGAACTATCTGGGATCATTTGCTTATTTAGAACACTGAAAATTTTAGATTACTAAAGTTACCTATATCAAGAATGATATTCTAGATTCCAATATAATTTTAATTTTTTTATTCTTTTTTTTTTTTTGTGGGGAAGATTCACCCTTAGCTAACATCTGTTGCCAATCCTCCTCTTTTTTTTTTTTTTCTTTGCTTGAGGGAGATTCACCCTGAGCTAACATCTGTGCCAATCTTCTACTTCGTATGTGGGATGCCTCCACAGCATGGCTGATGAGTGGAGTAGGTCTGCATCCCTGATCTGAACCCATGCACCCTGGGCCACTGAAGCAGAACACGTGGAACTTTAACCATTCAGCCACAGAGGCAGCCCCTGTTTTTATTTTTCATAACACATTTTTCTTACTTATTTGGAAAATTGACAATTGAATTGTCTTTATTCCCTGACCAGTGCCTCAAAAGTTACAGTAAAATAATTTCCAACGACGGAAGTTTGATTTTCTATAAGGCTTAGTTTATATCAGCCAGTCTGTAAATAATGTCCTTTCTTTGTTAAACAGTGAGCCTAGAAAATTATCGTTTGCAAATTAATGTCTTTGGTGTAGCATGAAGTGAAACAGAGCAGGAATCTCTAGCTTGTCATTTGATCTCCACAGTAGGTGCTGTGTCTGTAGAGTTCTTAGTTTGGTATTTTGGTTAGTGCCCAAGGAGGGGGTCCTCTGCTCACTGCAAAACATGCCAACAGTCAGGAGGTGAGGTGGTAGGAGAGAAAGGGTTTCTTTATTACAGCTTGCTAGCAAGAGGGAAGATGGCTGACTAATGTCCAAAAGAACAATCTTACAGAACAAAGACTACAGACTGGTTATGTGGGGGTTGGTCTTGGCATGGGGGCAGACATCTTGTCCCAGGTCCTGATCGTCCTTTGTTTTACTGGATATGCATCAGAGAATGGAGCAACACCATATACCCTGATCTTTCAGTTGTCATTGATGATAGCTATCAGCATAAGGTCTCTGCCCAGGGGTCATCACATTCCTAAGGAATTCAAAGGAACAAAGTTATCAACTTATACCAGCTGAGAGGGGCCATAAAATCTACAGAGATGTCTAGGCTAGTTAATCAGAGGTCATTCAAAGTTATAATAAGGTTTCTCTTCTACCTTATGGCTTCCCTTATGTCAACCTTGTGTTGAACTGGTATCAATTCTCCTCTTTTGTTGTTCACCCTCAATCTCGAGGGATATCCTATTGATGAGGGGCATAAGTTGTTCCATCTCATTGAAACAGTCTCTCAGTAAGACAGTGATACAGGTAGGTGGGCTCCCAAAGTTAGGCCTATATTGTGTAAGCAAGTGACCAGGAATTTAATAAGACAAAAAGAAATACAAGGTTAATGGTGGAAGCAAATTATAAACCAGTTTCTGAGCCCAGCCAGCTCCCACTCAAAAATATTTCTAAGTGTCAGAGTCAAAGTATCTTTTGCAGCTTGAATTGTCTCTTATGATGTCATTGGGTGTTCAAGTATGTTTCCAAGTGGCTTACACAGAGGCAGACATGAATCTATCTTAAGTTTATATCAAATCATCCAGCTTCAGTTTGAAAGGCTACAGGAAAAAAGGCCAGGTTCAGTTCTCAGTGATTCCAAATGAAAATGATGGAAAAAATTGAAAATGTTAATTTGAGGAATTGCAGCCAGATATTTCAGATGAGTAGAATTCATGATCCAGTTCAGTTAACAGATATAACAAAAACCTCAAAGACAATTAACAGAGCTAGAATCTAATGTCCATGAATATGTACTATAATTTCTACTGAAAAATAATTTTTCTCTCTAAAGTCACCTTCATTTTTTATAAAAGATAGCCAAAGTAAGATTAACTGGCTTTTAAAGTAAGTCTAGTTTCAATAAAACTTGATCCAATTATTTACATAAGTGCAACAAGAATAGCCATTGATCATATAGGCTCTTTTAAATCTGCTTTGCCGTAACGTTTTGTTAAGAATCTCAGAATGAACTCTAAAGGCCTCTTGAGGCCAGGAAAGCCAAGCCAAGGACTTTTAATCATATTTCACCTGTAATACCTACAGATTTTGGCAGATTCCTGTTTTCTCGAAGTCCCCCCAAATATTTCGAGGTTCCAGGCATCTTCCCGATAAGTGATCTTCCTTACTTACTGGGTAGGATTCCTGGAATCCTTGTAAATATGGTACCAGGCCAATATTTCCAAGTGGCGTTTTTCCAAAAAGTCAACTTTTATTCCTGAAAAGCTGTCTTGTCGGGGCTGGCCTCGTGGCCGAGGGGTTAAGTTTGCACGCTCCGCTGCAGGCGGCCCGGTGTTTCGTTGGTTCGAATCCTGGGCGCAGACATGGCACTGCTAATCAAACCACTCTGAGGCAGCGTCCCACGTGCCACAACTAGTAGGACCCACAAGGAAGAATATACAATTATGTACTGGGGGGCTTTGGGAAGAAAAAGGAAAAAAAAATTTAAAAAAAAGCTGTCATCATATCTGACTCTGCATGTTTCTCTCAAATATGACATTACAGTCAAAGCCTTGATAATATAACCAATGTTTCCATGTTTCCTGTTATAAGGAGAGTAGATTCTTATTGAACTTATGCAAATAACTATATTGCCATAAAAGCAATACTCACTCACTAGGAGTTTCCAGATTCTGGGCAGATCAGGAAGGGAGAAACGATAAATGTTGTGATTCTGCTCACAAAGGTATGATTTTACCGAATTGCTATAAGTCGCAGTTAGCATGAGAGAAAAGAGAGAAAGAGTTCCTTAAATCTAGAATAATCAAAACATAAAAAAAAATCTGTAATATCTCAAATGAAAAGCTATAAATTATAATCATCTGCATCAGTTCATTTAGTCCTATGTAATCAATTATTGATCTTAATCTTCTATTAGCAGTTTTATGAAGTTATCAGTTTCTCTGTTGGAGTTCTTTAATTTCACATGCAGTTCAGTTTTACAGTCTTCAAGTTTATCAGAGACCTGTACTCTAGAGTAAGCACCAGAGTCCTTTCCATGAATTTCTCTGAAGAGGAAACATATTTTGCAAAAGCATCAGAGTGAAACAATAACTGTATATAAATGACAAAGAACTCAAATATGGAAACTGACAATGAAACTTGGCTACTTCTGGGACATAAAAAACTTTAAAATAACCAGAATTATGGCTGACAACCAGGACAGATCAGAATTGTTGGAGTGTTATATAATTTCTAGACCATTTATATCAACAGTTACCCACACAATACCACCCAAAAAAGTTTATCATCATTTATATGATAATGTTTCTCATGTAATTTAACACACCAAATAAGCCTAATTGGTTTAGTATTTTCTTCCTTTTAGGAAGAGAGAGTAAATGTCTTTGAGAAGTCTCAGGGGCCCTATGAAAATCCTCAGAGAAATTCTCTTCCTTCTTCCAGGTCAAAGGAAAGCCTTTATTCAGGACTTGAATATTTCTTTGGTCTGTCGGGGGGTGCTTGTCAAAAATATCAAAAGGTTTTAAAACACTTGTTCATATAGGAAACAATGCTCACTGTGAAACAGTGTTCAGTTATCTATACAAAGTGACAACAAAAACAGTCAACAGCAAACAGAGTTAAAACAGTCAAAAAATCTTGATAGAGATTGCTCAGTCTTTCTGAACATAGGAAATTATTTCAACAAAACAGATTTTCTGTATTTTCAGTAGACTTACTCAAAATTAAAGAAAAACATTTTATAACTTCCTTATCAAGAACAGAACAAAGGTTCAAGAAAATTATCCTTTTGAGAGAGAAAAACAAATTTTCATTTTTGAACCAGCTTATTTTTGACATTAAAACATTTATTTAAATAGATTTAGTTTAATCTTTAGCCAACTTGAGCAGGCATAAAACTCCTTTTAGAATTTCTCTTTCACAAACTTCTACAACTTTCTTTTTACATTCAGAATTTGTCCGTTGCTTGCTTTCTTCTCTTCTAGTACTTTAGGACAAATTTATCTTTCTTAACCCAACAACCAAAAATACTTCCATTCTTTATACCTTCTTTAATGAAAATATACATTTTACTTTCCTTGAATACAAAGATGTTTGCCTTATTAATTTCCAATAGCTTTAATTACATATATTAATTAGAATTTTTAACCCTTACACACCCCAGTAAAAACTAAAAAGTAAGAAATCATGAACTGTCTTTTATATCAACAGT
The DNA here is from genome assembly GCF_037783145.1 of Equus przewalskii. Lineage (NCBI taxonomy): Eukaryota > Metazoa > Chordata > Mammalia > Perissodactyla > Equidae > Equus > Equus przewalskii. The sequence goes on from NC_091850.1 coordinate 39,661,236, forward strand.
CTAAACACTTTTCAGAATTTCTAAAAACATGCTATTTCATAATAATAAAACACAAGACATGTTTATTAATAGACCCAAACACTTTTTAGTTTCTCTATAATAAGAAGTCAAAAGTAGATAAACTTAGACATGTTCAGCAATAATGTTTCAGTGTTCCATCCTATCCGAAAATGACCAATAGACTCAACCGATTTTCATCATTTACCTAAACTTAGCAAAACTCTAAAGTTCTGTTACCAAAAAGAACTTGGAAGCTGTTTTCTTTTTCAAGTATACAGACCATAAAACATAATTATTGCACCCAACAACTCTTACCCATTTTCTTCTATCTAAATCATTTGTTTCCAACAGTTATGTTCAGATCACCCATGAAAACTTCATGAGACGTTAGACAAAATTAGCTGTCATTCTAAGTTATTATGCTGATAAATTTGTAACAGGCATAACAAGAGCTTATTTGACTACTAAACCCAGGCTACATGCCTCCATCATATCCAAATACTGACAACTTTAAGGACACCCCTATTTCAATCAAACCAACAACGTTATACAAGCTTTCATTCCCAAAGATTAATTTTTCATGTTAACTTGAAGGACATTGAGTTAACTTCTACTACATTTAGAATTTATGTATGCACTTACTTGAATCCAATTAAACAGAGCTCTTAATTTTGGCCATGCTATCCAGAGGTAAAATATTATACATTTATAGCATATCTATAGACACACAAACACAGAGTCTCCACAGCTATTGTTTTAAAATGACTGCTATGAATCAGGTACAGTAATATAAAGCTCCCTAGTTATGAATCCAAATTTTGTTTTAAGCATTTTTACCAATATTTGTGGAGAAGATACTCAAGATGCTAGATTTTTGGTGAGGGTACTCTTTTGGCTGCTTTTTCCTTTTTTTTTTTCCTAGAGTCCTAGGAATTAACTACATCAAAAGAGCACAGAGAAACCACTCAAGTTTTCTCCCAGATGGAGTTTCTGGGGCATAAACCATCCAACTGAAAGTGTTTCCAATGAGTTAAAATGTACCCAAGGGGTGAGTCTCTGGGGATGCTTGGGGCATTTCCCATGGTGGTAAAGCTGATGTCTGACTGACAGTGGCTGGAGAAGGGTGCAGAGGCTGACTGCAGGCATCAATATAGTTACAAGATTTAGTCAAGTCCCACTCAGCCCAGGCACTTAGTCTTTGAGCAAGCACTGAGCCATGGAGGCAAGAGGCAAGGGCCTGGAGCTGGCGTAGGTCTGGGGATCCAAGTGCTGGGGTTGAGAGTTAAGTCCCTAGCAAAGGGTTTTCAAGTTTCTGATGTTACATAAGGTCCAGGTTCTACACAGGTCCATCCCAAACTTCAACTTGGTAACAACAAAGGAGGTGACAAATGAGACAAAGAAAGGAAAAGAGAGGATCAGGACTTGCCTTCACAGCCTCTTCCCAAGGATTATTAAGATAAGGGTCACACAACAGTTCCCATGCTGGGGCACACAACACCAGCAGAACAGTTTACATAATAAATTACAAGTCCTCTACCCTCATAATTAACTCAGTAGGTGCCTAAAATACTCAATGAGTTAACTGCCAAGGGAGGGCACCCCACTTGGGGTCACTAGGGTGATCAGACCTGGAGACCAGAGCAGAGCTCCCAGGGGTGAAACCTTTGACTCTTTAAAGATTTCTTTTTTTCTCTATTGGAAAGCTCAAAAGGAGCCCCAAATGGCCACTGTTACTTTAAATTATCCTGAGTTATCTTGCCAGTTGTTTGACGGTTATCTAGTTTTAGGGGGCTTCTCCCAAAGTGGCCACAACAAACAAGGTAATTTCTAAAGAGAGTTTGTTATGACCACCAAGAAACTCAGTCCCCAACGGCCAATTTTAAACTATTTACCATCACAGAGATACACAGACAAATCAGACACCCATGAACTAGTTCCCAGATTTATGGTATAAAGTCCCACAATCATTCCCACTCAGAGTGTGCACTCAGATGGCCCTATGGGACCCCAGATAGCTCTGCCATAAGTGGAAGGACCATAGATGGAGGGGAAGGGAGTTCATGAGCATCCTCAAGGTGACTTATCCTATTCTAGATTGAGCCCATCGACTCACCAGATGTAGTTGTTTCTCTCTCTACCATAATCAGTGTTAGGAGGCAGCATGTGTCAGGATGGGAAAGCAGGAAGTGCAGTTCCCTGAGACACAAGGAGCCTTGGCAGTGCTAGGGACTTACTTGATGGGTTGCCCGTCCAAGGTTTTCTTGCCACAAGCAAGACATAGGGTCCCTTGATGGTTGCCAAATTGTTACCACCCAAGGAGGGGGTCCTCTACTCACCACAAGACATGCCAATAGTCAGGAGATGAGGCTGTAAGAGAGAAAGTGTTTCTTTATTACAGCTGGCAAGTAAGAGGGAAGATGGCTGACTAATGTCCAAAAGAACCATCTTACAGAACAAAGACTACAGGCCAGTTATATAGTGGGTTGGTCTCTGGGTGGCGCAGACATCTGATCCTAGTTCCTGATAGTCTTTTGTTTTACCTGATATGCATCAGAGAATGGAGCAATGCCCTATATCCTGGTCTTTCAGTTGTCACTGATGATGGGTATCAGCATAGGCTCTCTGCCCGGGGGTCATCACATTCCTAGAGAGCTCAAAAGAACAAAGTTGTCATCTTATAGCAGCTGGGAGGGGCCATAAAATCTACAAAGCGTGTCTGGGCTAATTAATCAGAGTTCATTCAAAATTACAATATGGTTTCTCTTCTACAATATGGCTTCCCTTATGTCAACTTTGTGTTGAGCTGGTATCATAGTCTTTCCACAGACATTTGGAAATATTCCATGCATCACATGATTTCTCATTAAAATAAAGAAAAAAAATGAATGAGCTGTTTTCACTCTAGAGAAATAATCAGAAATTTCATTACTTATAAAATAGTTTTCTAGGTGGCAGTTCTGCTGGCACAGTGGTTAAGTTCACATGTTCTGCTTTGGTGTCCCTTGGTTCGTTGGTTCAGATCCCAGGTGCAGACATGGCACTGCTTGGCAAGCCATGCTGTGGCAGGCATCCCACATATAAAGTAGAGGAATATGGGTACAGATGGTAGCTCAGGGCCAGTCTTCCTCAGCAAAAAGAAAAGGATTGGCAGCAGATGTTAGCTCAGTGCTAATCTTCCTCAAAGAAAAAAATAAGTAAATAAATAAAATAGTTTTCTAATCTGTCATTTGACTTTATTTAAATATATTTTGAGGACTTACAATGTGCCAGGCAGGTAGAAAAATATTCACGCTACTTATATTCATAGAAGCTAGCAAGGAGAGTGTTATTAATCGAAACATCACACATGTTTATAATTACAAATTGTGGAGATGCTTCAATAGGAATGTCCAGGGCTCTGTAGAAGGAAGTGCATGGGTATGAGTGGGCTGTCATACTTGGTGGGAAGTTGACAGTGGTTCTTGCCACTTTGTTAACACATAAGGACTATTTTATCTGAATCCAAGTGTTTTCTTTCTTCCTACATTCTTGGGTTTCAATATCCAATCCCCGTTATTTTTGCCTGCAGAAGAATGGTGGTATTTAAAAAATAATAATAACAACAATTATCATTATTTGGAATTAGAATTCTTGCAGAGGCATTTTCTCTTTTTCAAATGACCATCAACATCATAGTAGACATTTCTATCCAGGCAGATCCAAACTGGTGTTTATAGAGAACCCATGTCTCCTAAAACTGACATAGAAATCAGAGATTTCATGTAACTGACTCATCTGAGACATCAGTGTCTGTTTTTCTATGAATAACACTGTTCTGCAACATTTTGGAAGAAGATTTTAAGTCTTTGTCAATTCTGGAAAAATTGAGATAATAGGAAACCACAGCTAGGTAATTACTATGAAACAATTCAAACATGTCTCCTGGAGTACAGAAATTACAGCTGCATTTTCACTCATAGAATTTAGGTAGCCCAGTGCATTTGGCAAAAAAAAAAAAAAAATACATTTTAGAAATTTCTACATTTAAACTTATTATAAAACTATAGCTCTTCTGATACTGAAAAATGCAAAATAATAGTTTGAGTAAGCCCTGCCCAATTTTTTTTTTTTAAGAAAGTTGTTTATATAGCCTCTTGGTGTGTGGCAAAAATACGTATTTTAGCAATAGAATGGATTTGGGGGAAATTGTCTCTACTTTCTTGTCTTATTGTTTATTCTCCTCTGTCCCACCATGGCAAGGCTGTGCATGCCTCCTGTGTATCCCATTGCACCTTGAACTTCTGCTCTCAAATCTCTGCACTGGGAGTCCTTCCTCTTTATATATTGTTATCTCTACCTTGAGATGTAAGCTCCTCATAGGCAAGAAATGAGACTGCCTTTCTCAAAATTGAATATCCTATGCTTAACATACAATAGGAAGTCTGGAGGTATTTATTGCAGGAATGCTGTCATTTTATTCCCTTAAGCTGTGGAAAGTTCTTTTATGCTCCATATCAATAATTCTAAGAATGTATTTCTTTTTATATATATATATGTAAATATTATATATATCTATAATATATATTGTTTATCTATCTATCTATGAGACTTATCCATTAATAAATATAAAATGTCAAGAGAGAGAACTCCTTGGGTTAAGAAATTTATATTTTCTGTTAGCTCATGTAAGCCATGTCATTAATTCTGTACATTCTAGATTCTGAGAATTCTAAATACAAAGAAATGAAAAAAATTAAAATTGGTGGTGACTTTTTTCTCTCATTCTCTTTATATATCATTCAGGTCTGTTGTGGTAGTGTTTTGTTTTCATTTTTGTTTTATTCTTAGTCTTCACAGCTAAGTCAATGTTTTTGTTTTGTTTTTAGATTGAGAATCAATTAGATTGGCAGAAAAATTGTTGAAATATACTCAATACACACATCTTACCGTTCTTAGCTGCACTTTTCTAAGGGCAAAATACAATAATTGACGTAAACGTCCAATAAAAAGTTTAAAGAACATCGAAAATGAAGTAATACGGCACAAGGCATTGCATGCATTTAGATTTTCTGTGTGCTCATTTAAATATGCTTTTTACACGATGCTGTTTTAAAATTATTTAAGTTTGAAGGTGAGTAATTTTATTTTTATCAGCTTTTTAAAAAGCATTGAGTGTCTCTTTCAGTGAGGAAATGCAAATTATTTCTTAAATTGAAGACTATAGTCTGTTATTTTTTATTTAACATGGAGCCAAAGAAGCATAAGCAGTTTTATATTGCAGGCCTAAAGGATTATTGTCATACAATAGGGGAAATATTTTGGAAGAAAAAGGGACAAAATACTATAATTTATTATGCAGGGGAAATGGGTAATTATCTTCTATGTCTGTGGCCACTGCATCATGTAGTTTTGAAGTTAGTAACATTATATCTTGAATTCATAAAATTTTGATCACCATTGACCCTCCATTTAGTTAATAAATTCACCTCAGCCAGTACTCAAATATGCCCTCTCCAGAGTAGCCAGAACATTTACAGATCATGGATGAGCCATGTGCTCCCACCCAACTCCCAGGTCCTTTGCAGCTAGGTGGGGTCACATGACTAGTACTCCTAGCCAATGAGCTGTGAGTAGAACTGATGCATTTAAGAACTATCCAATGATTCTCCACATCTTTCTTCCTCTGCCTCAGTAACCTGGAAGGCATATACTGAGAGAGCAGAGCCAAATTAGGCTCCATCTTGAAGTACTCCATGGAAGAATGCTCTTAGAATGCCCCAACACACAACTCGATATGAGTTAAACCTTTGTTGTATTAAACCTCTTATATTTATGAGTTAATTTAGCACAGGCTACCCAAGTCTGTTTTAACATGCTTCTGTAAACATTTTGTTATCTCCATGGTACATTTAATATCTTCTTCACCTCTACTTGCATAGCAGTCTGCTTTTTGTCTAGCAAATGTTTAGTTTATTCCACCTAGCTCTGTAGAATGTTATTTATACACACCATAGAGAATGAAAGCTTCACGAGGCCAGAGAAGCTGTCCTAATCATTGTAATATATACCAAAAACTAGCAAATTGTTTGCTTATTCATTCAGCACATATTTTTTGAGGGCTTCTATGTGACAATTATGACACAGATGGTGATATGTACAATTAAAAAATAAATAACAGGGTGTTGAAATGGATAATATGCAAGTGGAGTGCATCCTTTCGAAACTTCTTTAGGAGCAAGTACACAAAGTAGAAAAGTATATGCAAAGGGTCTGAGTCAGACAAGATCTTGATTTTGACAGGATATGAATGCTCAAGTGGCTGATAAGCATGAGGAAGAGGGGAACAAGATGGCATCACAGAAGTCAAGGGTGGATCATGCATGACCTTGCAGACCAAGAGATTTGGATGCTATGCTATATGTAGTTGAAATTTATCGAAGAGATTGAATGAGGCATGTAATATGACCTGATTGATATTTTTTAAAGTTCCTCTGGTTGCTGCTTGAAATTATTGTTGGAAGGTTGATTAGAATGGAAGGAAGGAGAGCAGTTGGATTATTTTGCAGTACGTTGAACACAAGATAATAGAGTCTTTGTTTATGGAGAGAATGGAGTAAAGACGAGGAAGTAAAGTCTGTATATTATTTGGATACAAATCAAACAGGATGTACTGGTAGTAATTTACAGTTGGGGTAGCAAAAGAACAGAAAAATCAAAGGTGATTTCTAGGATTTGGCTTTTAGATTAAATCAAAGTTATGGAGTGTGACCAAAAAGGATAGAAAGAAGGTCTATAAGTTTTAATATTTAGAGATAATTCAAAAGAGTAAAATAACCAAATCCAGTACCTTGCTCTATCAATTTGATTCAGGATATGATAAACTGACACTACATTCAGAATAGAATGTCTAACGTGAATAGCCACATGCCTTTTCTAACTACTTGCTCTAATTACAGAACGAAATTGTCTACCTGCACTTAGGATTGATCAAGTCAACGCAATCTATAGAATTTGTTCACTAACCTGACACCATTGACTCACTGTCTTCCAGTTGAGTGACGTTTTTATTTCCTATTCTCCAGAGTGTTGCTGTTGCTACTTACATTCTTTCCCTGGCATGGTGTGATTTGCTGTCTTGATAAAACGAGATCCTGAGAAGGACCACTGGGAAGTCCTCAGTCACAGCTCTCTGGGGCCATTAGTTCAGGAGCTTTACATGGTGGCCTCTGCTGCTTCTGAGGTGGCTTCTGAGGCCTGCATCAGCCATTCTAAGAAGGTTATAGGAACAAAGCAGCCTTGCTCAGGTGAAAGGTTTCAAGTTCCTCTCACTGCTTCTGTACTTGATATATGGGTGGCTCTTTTCCTACCTATATATCAGGAAAACATTTATTTCAACTGTTTTTAAAAGCTTTATTGTTATAGGCTCAGTATAAAAAATGTATAGTAGTATCAATATGTGTATTTCTACCTTTTCATGTAGTCTTTATGCCTCGGTCCTTCCCTGGAGTCATCCTGCTTTACTCGTGCCTTTGACAGCTTGATTCATATTTCTTCTTCTGACAGATTCCATTTCCCCAGGAATAATACCATCCCTGTGGACCAGTATAATAAAATAGCACTTAAAATAACAATAATAATAGTACCTACCACATATAATATTTAAGAGTATTTAAATAAATTTTTCATATAAAGAGCTTACCAGAATCCCTCTTCTATGGACTGAATTGTGTGTCCCCCAATTTCGTATGTCAAAATCCTAAATTCTAATGTATTTAGACTGTGTTTAGGCTGTATTTAGAGATAGGACCTTTAAGAAGTAATTGTGGTTAAATGAGATCATAAGAGTGGGGCCTAATTCCGTAGGATTGGTGGCCTTATATAAAGAAGAAGAAGGAAAGAGAGCTCTTTCTCTCTCTCCTATCACACTCACATTGAGGAAAGACCACGTAAGGACACAGCAAGAGGGTCACCATCTACAAGCCAGGAAGAGAGTTCTTACTAGGGACCAAATCTGCTGCCACCTTGATCTTGGACCCAATGTCCAGAACTGTGAGAAATAAATGTCTGTTATGTAGCCACTCAGCCTGTGTATTTTGTTATGGCAGCCAGAGCAGAATAGTGCACCCTTTCGTATAGTAGTTATTTTGGTGTTATTATTATTAGCTTTATTAATCTTAGATCTCTAAATGTTTCTGAAACTCACATCAGATCAAACTATTTTGTGCTCCCAGAAGATTATTCCAGTCTTTCTATCCTAAGTGCCTATGTATATGCTTTTTTGTTTTTTTAATCTGAAATGCTATGCCTCATTTTCTCTGCTCAACAAATGGTACAGTTCTTTCTAATGGTCAAAGTCGTGGGGCAAAGACATACAACTTGACATTCAGTACAAGTATTTCTTAATTTGTACTCTAAATTTCTTAAACAGGGGGCCAACCCTATGGCCAAGTGGTTAAGTTCATATGTTTCACTTTGGCAGCCTGGGGTTCACTGGTTCGGATCCTGGGCATAGACCCAGCACCACTCATCAAGCCATGCTGTGGTTGCGTCCCACATAGAAGAACTAGAATGACTTACAACTAGGGTATACAACTATGCACTAGGGGAACTAGAAAGACTTACAACAGGATACACAACTATGTACTGGAGCTTTGGGGAGAAAAAACGGGGCAAATCGGCAACAGATGTTAGTTCAAGGCCAATGTCTCCTCACCAAAAAAAAAAAGTTGCTTAGAGTCAAGAAAAAAACAAAAATTTTCTTAGACATACTCTTTAGTATGTATGTATTTGTTCACGTCTACATCCCCCACCTAAATAGAAGGTAAATGAAGGCAAAGACATTATCTTAGTTATAGATTTTTTTCTCCAACATACAGAACAGGACCTGTGGCAGGGCAGGCTATAGATATATGAAGTATATCTCATATCTCATATATCAAATGATATATCAAAATGATGTAATCAGGAAACATTGAAACATTTTTGTGCTTAACACTACAATAGCCCTAGTCTTCGGTAGATTGTATTTTGATAAATGTTACCGCTCATTCACTAATATTGTAACACTTGAAAATGCTAGTTGTATGGAAGACATTTTAAAAGAATATTTCAATGACTTCTAAATAACAATCATAACGAAAGTTCCTTGCCTAATTCTCCAAAGTCTAATTAGATTCATAGTATCACTTCAATTCAGACAGGCTAGTTTCTAGTCTCAAGAATGTTTGTGCATGTCCTTGTTTATTTCTTCCTTCAGTCATCTATTCAACAAGTAACAGTGCCAAAATGTGTACAATTCACAGTGAACCAAATAGGGGATATTGCTGTCATCATGCAACTCATATTGTTTTTTGAGTTACATTTATCCAGTTAATCCTCATCAACACAACTGAAGTGACATACCTTCTCTCACAGTTCGTGTTAAGATTTAATAACAGTAAGTGTTTTGAAATGATAAAGCAATAAACATGTCTGTAACAGACTTTTTTGGGTGAGCTCTCATGAGCCTTTTTTAGAGTAGGCACTTATCGATCTTTGTCGTAAAGAGGAAGAAACAGGCAATTTGTCCTTTCTGTTAAGTTACTTTTAGTTTTAGAAATTGAAACACTTCAAACTAGGTTAATCAAAAGAAACGAAGTTATTTATTGGAATAACAATATACCTTCTTATTATCGAAGGAAAACAGATAACCCAGACTAAATAATGTAAGAGCCAAAGGGAATGGAGACTTCAGCTAAAAAATTAAACCGGCCCAGAAGTACAGCATCTGTTCTTCCTTCATCTCTCTCCCTAACCCTTTCCTTTTATTTGCTTCTCTAAGTGCATGGCATTCTTGGCCCCAAACTTTATATCTTCTCTGTTCAATTGAAAGACGTTTCTTAAGATTAGTCTTTTCATGATCTTGTCCCAAATTCACAGAAAATAGAATCATTTTGAAAACTAAAAAAAAAGAGTTGTTATTACTCAAATAGAGATTAAAGACTATTCAGCCAATGTACAGTGAGGGTGTCTGGAGACCAGCTAATTCCCTCAACAGCTGGATTGGGGTTTTCATAGGCTGAGGAGAAAAGAGGGCTATGTGGCCTATGGTCTAGCCCAGGTTGCAGTTTTCTTCATGTTTAACTGCTACTGAATTTGTGGTTGGAACAGTTGGAATTTTCTTGTCTTTGATGTCTCTTGTTTGTGATCCTTGGTGCAATTCTTTCCAAAGCACTCTCAGGACAGTTCTTTTTAAAGCTGTTTCTCTAAGCCTTAAGGATTTTCTATTAGTCAAGTTTCAAGGGAGAAAGAGTAGCTAAAAGGAGGAGGACGTGTAGGGGAAAAAGGAGAGAGGGAAAAAGAAAGAAAGGAGGCTAGGGCCAAAGCCAGGTAACATAGTTCTGAGTTAATATTGTGGTCCATATTGACCCAGGAGCCAAGTTTTACTTCAGTCAGATTCATCTGGTGATGGTGGGTCATAGAGGGGAAACAGATGCTGGGGTCTTCCTTAGGATGGGGTCGAGGCAGTTTCCACAGAAAAAGAAATGGGCTGGCACAGAAGGAGACTAGCACAGAAAGTAAACAAGGTCAATAAATGAGGTTTCAATAACTCTGGTTACTGAGGAAAAATGCTGAATTCTTTGGCTAACACGGTGACATGTCAGAGTTGTCTGTAAGTGCAAAGGTTTACTTCAAAGCAGAGTAAAATTACTGAAGTGGAACTGGATAAATGCAAGTGTTGCCTTGTAAGATATTCCTACACTGAATGAAGGTAACACTAGGGAATTTTTAACATCTCTGAAAAATGAATATAAATGGGAGCAGGAAAAATTGCTAAGTATTTGGCTTGTACAAGCCTACATGTACTAGACTTCTGTCACTCAATTAGGATTAGCAAGTAGCACAAAAGTGTTCTGTCTATACTTTTAAACAAGGGCATTTCCATTATTACTGACCACCTAGAAAGATCACTTACTACAATCTGAGGAAACTGTCATGGCTTCATCCATTTTGCAATGTATTCAACGATCCCAAAATATCAGTGAAAAGCAGTTTCAAAACAAGGACATTCATAATTAATCTGATTCATTCTAGCTATTATCAATGGCCATAGATTCATAGCAAATTATCTTTATATAATTCTAAAAGGAATATTATATAACTGCGACACTGTCCTACATAATGAGATAATAATAGATTTCTACTAAGTAGGGTGATATTATGCAAATTCCTCAGTCCACTTACTTTTTAAAAACTAATTACACATTACAGCATATGGTTGGAAATGAAGTGCTCTTTTCAACTAAGTTTATAGGCTTTCCTTTTTTTGACCATCTATGAACATTCACTATGCTATTATAAGGTAAATGAATATATACCGATTATTTGCTTCAGAAATCTCTGGTGTAACTATCTGTCACAGTACTTCACTGTAAAAGAACAAAGCAAGTTGAAAAGAAGAATATACGCGGCATTCTGCTGGGACTCTATTAAGCCACAGACATTATATCATGATTATGTATTTAAGTAGCTGAAAGTCATTTGTAGTCTTAATATGCATGGATGATATAATAAAGGACATGATGAACATGGGCTTCAAACCATGTCTGAGCAAGAGATAATGGCGACATTTGTCTGAATGTTGCATATATTCAACACATTTTGACAGATTTTATTAATGCAAATGATTTTCAGAGAATCAGTGTTCAGTTTCAGAGATAAAAAATGTAAATTTCCATTTCTCTAGTTGAATTACATTCCCCTCATGCTATGTTAGCACTAATTTTAAAAGGAACGGGTGAAATATATATATCTCTATTTAGTGATAAGTTATTAGGTTCTAAAATTTAAAAGTACTACTTTCAGAACAAAAATGTAACACAGAAATGTGAACGAAACACTCACTGAATAAATATTTTTTAATAGGAAAGGCACAGTATGTCAAACACTCTTTTTGCAATGATTAGCTAATGATTTGTAAAGTTAGCTAATGTCATCTCCTAATTAAACAAAATCAACTGTGAGAAAATTAAACAGATTGATTCACAATTAACAGTTGAGCAAACCCTCTTCCAGTTTTATCTCCTGCTTTGCAAGTTTTCAGGAAATTTTCTGTTATTTTTGCTTCCTTACATTTATGGGGAAAGTTATCATGATATTCATGAATGAGCTTATATTTATAACATTTATGCTTCAGCTACACCAATGGGTCTTATATATGCATATTTAAAATCTGAAATATTCTGCATAAATATGATATATTTCAAAGTGCATAACTCTTATATATATCATTTTTTCTCTGCTCTGCTGAAATTTGATGCTATTAAACATACACGCTTTGTGGGCTGTACCATGAGGGACTGAAAATGGTCATGATGTGCTTACTGTAATTTTTTTAAATTAAGCGGTTCCATGGCAGACCAAATAGGTCAGATATCTTGGAAGGCAGTGAACGATGTTATGAATGATTTAAACTTTCCTTACATTATGAATTTTTTCTATCTATGCTTCTGTTTACGTAGTAGGATGACTCTATTGCACACTGTCACTTAACATTGATTTGTCCATAGCTATCCTAAGTGTGATCTGACCCATCCTAAATGAACCACTTATTCCTAACATGTACCATCAAGAAAAGGATTTGTCTATCAACCTTCATTACATACTCTAAAGAATAAATATACACACATTCTATATAAATTCTATATAAATTCAAAGTCATTTGATATGCATGAGATATACTATGTGTGTGTATATATACACATATAAATGTATGCCAAAATTCTATATATTTAATTGAACATGTACTCAGTGAACTTTGATTATTGTCCAAACCCAAATGGCATTGTGGGATATTCCGAGCAAATATGAGACCAAGGCTCTTTCTTTATTTTATTTGCACATTACTGTTACTATTTTCTTTTTAAGGTATGCTTTTTGGTGAGGAATATTGGCCCTGAGCTAACATCTGTTTCCAATCTTCCTCTGTTTTTTTTCCCTCCCCAAAGCCCCAGTACATAGTTGTAAGTCCTTCTACTTCTTCTATGTGGGATGCTGCCACAGCATGGCTTGATGAGTGGTGTGTAGGTCTGCACCCAGGACCTGAACTGGTGAATCCCAGGCCACTGAAACAGAGCACATGAAATTAACCACTACGCGACTGGGCTGGCCCCTATTTGCACATTATTAAAGCAATTCTTTCAAAATGTAGAATCCCTTCTCTTTTCTTCATGATTCTTTCTAGAAGCCCATGCTAAAGACAGGAAATATATTGAAACAAGAGAACCTTAAAAATGAGAGGCACAAAAGGCTTTTGGACCACACACACAAGAAAACTTAATTTCCTTAATATAAAAATCAATCAGCCTTTGAAAAAATCAATCGAAAGCTTTAAGCCTTCTCTCATAGGATCTTACAGCTAAGTTTTTCTTTCTTCATTTGTTTGTTTTGGTGCTTTATCTTAAAAATAGCTAAAAATGGGAACTTCACCTGCATTCTTTTTATGGATGATATATCACAGCCAATATGAGCAGACATAATCCTAGAGACTCTTAAGCATCTCTCCTGTTATGGAACATAGTTGTGTATTGGGATTTACACCCCATTCATTATCTATCTATTTATTTATAGTTTTAGCATTTGAGAAGAAGCATGCATGATCCTCTGGACCCGATCAGAACTCTTAAACATTTAAATCCTTCCTCCTATGTTTTGATATATCCATACAATTTAGTCGCCTCTCTCTACGCCTTGCACCTTGATGAAAATTGTAGCAAAATTTCCATGTGAATTCATCTCTATCAAATAAGGAAAATACTGTATTTGCATTCCAAAGTGAAATTTGTTATATTCATATAAGATCAAGTTTCACTTAGTAAATAGTTATAAAGTTACTTAAAATCAAATTATATTACACTTTCATATACATTAATTATTTTGGTCTTACAACTATTCACATGAAAGAAGGATAGATATGTTATTTTCTTGCTGAGCAAAGGAAACACGGTTTGAGAGTAATGAAATAATCTGCTGGAGGTTACATATCCAGTAAGTAGCAAAGGCTGACCTGAAATCAAGGTTTTCGGGCTCCCAATTCTCTATTTTTGAATGTTATATAACCCAACCAAGTGAAAGAATATCTTAAGATACAGAATCATCTTTTCTACTTTCATGCTACTAAATCCATTACGATTCTCTATGGAATTACACAGAGACGTTTTAGCAGTTCTGTAAATCTTCGGGGTAAAAGCTTTTTGCTTATATAACCAGCTATCGATGGAAAGACAAACAAATTTGACTGTTTTAAAAATAGAAGAAATCTCACTAGGAAGTTAGAATAATGTGCTTTTTCATTCTACTTAACTCAATTGGAATTCAAAATATATTAATTCGTCTTTTTTCTCTTTCATATCACAAATCACTTATTCTCCTTGCCACTATTGTAATACAAGTTTTCTAGTCTACCAACTTTTTCAATTGTTTGAAAACTGCATTACAGTAAAATGTGAAGAAATTTTTTTTCTCTCTTTTTTGGGCGTTTTAAAATACAGTGCAAACAATGAAAAAGGGCATTTACATGTCATGATAAACCCAGTGTGACATTTGCTTTCATCAGAAATTCCAATGGAAGTTTCATCAGAACTTCCATCGCAAGCAGACATTTTCTGAATCTCTAGATGTGTAGACTGATTTTTAATAATTAAAATAACTTTTAAAACATATAATGTGTATTTTAATTACATAAATATATGTGTAAATTTTGAATGCAATTAATTTTTAAACCATTAATCTCTACTTCGATAGTGGAGAGTTGACTTTATTGAGATAAAAACCAGCTAGGACTATGAGCTCTAGCAGTTCTTTAAAACAAACAAAACACATTGAAGAAATGGTTTTGTTTTCCAAACTCCACTTTTCTTTATTTGGTAAACAAATGTATGCTAAGAATACATGAAATGTCAAATACTAGGTATGCTTTGATAACATATGAAAGAATGAGATTTAAATTATGTATAGAATATTAAGCTTTTTTTGCATATTTGCTTATTTTATGCTTTTTTTAAGAAAGGTTAACATGTCTTCTAATTACATATACTTAAACAGAATGAAACAAAATAAAATTAATTGGATGAGGACACCAGAATGGAAAGAAAATTAGAGTAAGGAAAATTCTATGAAATCAGGAATTAAAGTAGTATACAAAATCCAAGCCAGAAAGAATTATTTTCTAGAAGAGGGCTTCACGTAGAAGGGCTTCACTTCACTCTAGAAGAGGCTCTAAGCTTTCTGTCTGTCTGCACATAGAATATATAACACAGTTACATAATAAGACTTTCCATAAGTTAAATGCGCACAAATTGGTTTTACTCAGTAGAAAGACAAACTATTCCTTTCACTCAGATAAGAAAATATCTCCCATTAGTCTTGTTGAAGAGGGTATCCAGTAATGAAAACATTCGCCAGCAACATCTGTACAGTTAAAAAATTAAAAAATAAATATCCTTACAGTAAATAATCTTTAAGTTTTAAAGAGCATTTCCTTGTAATGTCCCTCCTTTAGGTCTTTGTAAAGGCATTTTGTAAAAGTATTTCTATAAGATCCCAGTTTTTTGTGGCAGAGGATTAATGCTCTATGCTGGTCTGGCTTAATCTAAGGAAGAATTTCCAATATCCAGAGGAAATGATGGGCCCACTGTCCTTCCAGAAATCCTTCTTAAATGCTGCCTATCTTCCCTAATCTTTCCATATGTACTCAATGAGAGTATGTTTGTGGTTATTTCCTCTGAAAAGGAACTAGAGTTCGATGAGTCTTTACTGCAGTTTAATTGCATATCATAGGCTTGAAAGCTAATTCAGGGCTTTGTAAGGACACATTTATGAATCAAAGGTCACTACACCTCTGCTCAGAGGGAGGCCTCAAGCATTCCTCAATGGCAAACACCTACTCAAAGACTTTTAGCACGTGAAGGAGTAGAGATTAGGCTCCAAATTCTGAAGCAGAGAGACACAAAATATAAAGCCTATGGGAAGATGAACGTATACACATTTATGCATATGTATAAAATGATATGCATATTTTTTAGACAGTACATTAAGAGAGAATTACAGTTCAATAATAGAGATGACTGAAAGTATTGCTGATTCAGGGAAAGGGAAATTTTGTTTTTGGTCACAATTGAGAATACTGGATTTGTAATAAGCTGAGACATACAATTCTGTATCTTTATCTATCAATGGAAAAACCAGAAAGTGAGAGTAATAATGCATTAACAGTTTGCACATTTGATTCTGAAAACTATCAAGGAGAAGTAAAGGGACAAGAGATTAGCTAAGATATAATTGGTTCTGGGAACAAAAGCAGTAGAGTTCCATGAAGCAAGGAGCACTCATGATTTGGGTGAAGTGGGGCGCTCACCCAGAATAAAAGCCTTGCTAAGTCAACCCTGGTTAAATCCAAGACTCATGAAATACACATAGTTAAAAGGATGGAGGTTAATGGCCATAAATATTTATTCCAGCCTTCTCATGGTCAGAGGAAAAGGAGAAAAGATTTTAAGTGTACGTGAAAACCGGCATGGAAAAGGGTAAAGAAAAGAAAATTTTACAAATGATTAATTAATTTTATTAGCTTAAGATGTAGTCCACATTTATACATCATCAGAATTCTAGAAAATGTTAGGCCAATACTGACACACCCTCCAATATGATGGGAAAGTGGTAGTCTACCAAGTGTAAGAGAAACTCATGATAAAAAAGAACTTAACATGTAAATTTCTCACTAATATATTTAATGTTCTGAGCCAAAGAACCCACTTCATTACTTTAAATTGACAAGGAAAAGATAGTGTTGACGTTCATTTCTGGCAATATGGGAAACTAAAACCTTCCTCCTAGAATACCTGGTATTAAACATAAAATACTTTTCTTATTTATTTCATACCACCATTGTTGAGTTGATGTTAAGGTATCATAAATGCTTGGAGGAGAGAATCAACAAGTAATGTTGCTGTAGAGATTTATGCTTGTGCTAGAATATTGCTTGTCACTTGTGTCTGTTCTAATCACCAAGGTGTGATTACACACACAAGAGATTTTTTGGGAAAAGGCATGCGAAGGATCAAGCAGAAGGTACCAAAGAAGACAGGGAAAGCCTTTGGATTGTGATGTAGTTCTGACAGCTGTGAAGGCAAGGAGGATGTGTAGGAACACCCTCATACAACAGGGCAGCTCTGAAAAAACAGTATCATTGGCCAGGCAGATGGCAAATCCTCCAGCCAAAGTCATGGGAGTCTGCATCCTTCAAGAATAGGCTGGCGCTAGTACTTCCGTCTTGTTGAGTTATTAGCTGGGAACATCCTGGAGAAAGGACGGCCTTGGCGACTGTGCATCCAGAGGACAGGTGCAGGGTCAATCAGTGAGCTCAACTCGCTGCATCAGTTTCTGTTTGTTGAAGGAGATCTGAATGGTGTATTTCTATGACCATCTTGTCCACTTAGCCTAGGGTATGAAATTTAATGGGCCACACACACAAGTATGAGATAGAAGACAAAGACTATGGCCCCATCTTCCCAGAGGGGTAGAGCTCATCCCAGTACCCCTGAGTAAGGGTAAGACTTTCAAAACATTAAGCAAGTTTCACTGCATAAAAGGATCTGGAAGATAAGCATACCTGTCTTAGAAGTTGCTCTATGTAGAGAAGAAGAGAAACCCCCCCGGAAAATTCTTATCCCTGGGCTCTCATTTACACTGGGTAGTGGTCCCAGAAAACCTTCAAGTCAAAACTGTAGTTAAAAAATGTTCTCATGTTGGACGTGATCCCAGATATCTGGGGGAATGCAACACCAAATTACCTGTTGAGGAATGTTCCTTAAATTCAAGCCTCAAAAATTCCCTGAGGTGAAGTTCCAGGGAAATGATTTCCCAACAAAAACATCACAAAACACGAAGAGACAAGCCACTAGGAGAAAGTTTACCAGAAAAGCAAAATGTATAATCAAACCTGAAGTGATTGGGAAACTTGAGTGTTCTCATAATAAAAATACAATTTAAAAAACATGCACCTTATGTGCCAGGAAGAGTTCTAACTGCTTTTATAAGTACCTTATTTCATCCTCAAAGCCATCCTGTAAGGTAGGTTCTGTCACATTCTACCACATAGTTAACACATATATGTTGGGTACCCATAGAGTGCCAAGGGAGTGTAGGAATACGGCAATGTTGAGAAAACAGCAGTGAGGAAAACAGAAAATCCACTGCTTTTCTGGGCTTGCCTTCTAGAGAACACAAATTCCGTATTAGCCCCTGTTTTATCTCTTTCTGTCTCTGTCTCTCTCTGTCCTTTTCTTGCTCTCTCTCTCTTTACACATGTAAACACACACATACACACATACAAACATTTCCTTGGCAGTTAAGAGTAATAAACAGATGAACAATAACAATGATAAAAATCTAGGAAAGCCACAACGTGGCAAAACAATATGTGGAACAAGTTTTGTTAAACATTAGCCAACATGTATTATATAGCATGGCAACTGCGTGATTTTATGTTAACAAAAAGAATTTCCAGCTTCACCAGTCATTTTCTCCTAGCTGCCTGATTAGTCCTCTGTATTATCGATTTATATCTCTATAAAGTCATCTTTAAGGATTCTTGACCTAACAATAATAAGTAGAATTAAGTAAACCCAAAAAGTGTTGTAATTCAGACAAGATAATTTCCTCCGCTCTAGGTTTTGCCTACCAGTTGGTACAAACACCAAAATGTCTTATTTTTCCAAAGTAGAGCTAGGAGGGGCGATAGATATTATTTTGTGGTCAGTGGTTACCATCCTCGTTTTATATTAATGCATGAGGAGACTGAAGCCAGGATCTGTCTATTATTACCATTATTAGTGTCCTTATCTAACTCTATTTACTCCATCTTATTAGATTTGTCCTAGTCAATCTTAGAATAGAGATTTTTCTAAAATACTGAATGTAGTGAATTTGAATGCAACTAGTTGTTAAGGCTGTTTCTGTTCTCAAAATGATTTGTTTATGCTTCTTAGGCCAATTTCTTCCACTATTAAATAAAATGACATATTATTTAAAAAGTTTATAATGAGGTAAGCAAGAGGATAAAACAGATAATGATACTAATTGCAATGGTAACAACAGAAACCCTTTACTGAGAGATTAATGCAAGCCTGTTATGGTATAAACACTTTATATGCATCATCTATTTTTATACCCAGAGCAACCTTCATGCCAGTTACTGTTAGCGATCACATTGTATGGATGAGGGCACTGAGGAACAGAGAAGATAGCAAAACAAATAAAGGTAACAAAGGACAGAGCCTGGACTCAAACCAATATCTGACTCAAAGTCCCATCTCTCATCCATCGGTTTGTAAACATTACATCTATAGGCCAACTTACTAAAGCCTTGGGTGATTCAATACTATGGTGTTGTCACATTTAAATTATGAGTAATATGCATATTCAACAGTCTGGAATGTAAAAGCAGAAGTTTAGATGATAGGATTATTTGAGTCTATTAATAATGATCAAAGCTCTAAAAGTGAATAGCATTACCTGAGAAAGCATTTCAGTTAAGAAGAAAAGGTGGCCTGAAGCACAGACAGAGAATTATCCAATAGGTTGGGAAAGGAGTATAAGCCTGCAAGGGAACTGATGAGAGGGTCAGATGGAAAGAGGGAATATATAGTGTCTCAGAAGCCAAAGAAAGGCTATTTCAAAGAGAAAATGGCAAACAGTGTTAAAGGCTGGTAGGAAGAGGACTGAAAAATTTCCACTGGATTAAGCCAAACCAAACCGTATGGATAACCTTATGAAGCTGCCCAGGTAAAGGGATGGGGCTGGAGGTACTAAGTGAGCTGAATAGGTTTGAAATAACCATTGCAGAGAGTAGTAGAGTAAGTTGACTAGATGGACAATTTCAGGTAATATAGAAAAACAAAATTTTGTAATAGCGATTATCTATTTATTCATTAATTCCAAAAGCATTTGTCAAGCAGTCTCAGTGTGCAAGGCACTGTTCTAAGTCACTGGGCACATTTGGGTAGAAAAACAGACAATATCCCTGCTCTCTTGGAAATTAAGGTCTAGCAGGGTGGTAAAGAAACGATGAATGCCAGGGTAAAACGTGTTACACAGTATGTTGGAAAGTGACCAGTGCTATTTAAAAACAAGTAGATGAGAGTTCAAAAGACCAAGAGTGTTTGTGGTGAGAGCAGTTTCCAATTTAAAATGGGATTGGCAAATATACTTTATTTTGGTGATATTTGAGCAATGAGATGGACTAGAGGAAGTAAGAATTAGCTATGTGGATATCTTGGAACAGCATCTAGGCAAGGGAAGAGCCAAAGCAAGCTGCTTGAGATGGTAGGCCAGTATGCCTGGAGCCCAGTGCGCAAGGGGAGAGTATTGGAGATGAAGTTAAGGAAACAATGGGAAGGGGATGTGGGGGTCAGAAAACAGGGGGATTGAAGGCCATTAAAAGGATTTAGCTTTTACTGAGTGAAATAAGGGCCAGTTATATTGCTAACAATGTGCACCAGTCCCTGACTTTTTCTAGTTGTGTTCAGTTTGGGGACTATATGCACTGAGTGGTGGCTTCGCAATTGGTTTTGACGATTACTACAAAAAGACAGAGTGACAAAAGAATTGACTTTTGACAAGTGTCTTATGAAAATGCAGGACCATATGTTCCCAGCTTGATAATGAACAGAGGGAAGAAAAGAATCAGTGGCTGTACTGGAAGAAAGGAGAGGAAAATGGACTGGGGATATGAGGAGGATGTTTGTAGTTCTCATTCACTCATAAAAAGATAAATACACGGAATATAGATCCAGAATTAGAGGCTTCTTCAGCATTGGATCATCCTGGTTCTCCTTAGTCAAACCTCTCCCGATTCCAGAACTAAATTAATACTTCAAGGTTCCGGGACAAAGAGGAGAATAAAAAATTCTGAATCAAAAATGTTTGATGCTTTAAATAATACGTTTCAAAAAGAAACTAAATATTACACTTCTGGAATTTACAGTAAGTCTAAATCTTTTTTTGTTTTTTGGCCTACTGGCCGTTCATTCACTCTCATTCATTTACTCATAAAGCTAAACAAAGAAAATGAACATGTTTTTAACTACAAATATAAAAAACTAAAACGAATATTGGGAAATATTCCTTTTAAGAAGCTGTGGTATTGCAATTTATAATAAGAAATATATATTTGGTCTTTGTCTCGTTTCTAGCACAGAGTTTCTAAAACCCTCGAATTTCCTAAGTGATGAGAGCAATAAAGATGTCTTTCATTATGTTAATGTTTTGGACCTCATTTTAGGATGGGGGTGGTTGCCAGGAGAACCAACCATGTGATTAGAGGTTTGGGATTGTCAGTTTCATCCCCTAACATCCAGGGAGGGGAGAGGGGCTAGAGACTGAGTCACAAATGGCCAATGATTTAATCAGTCCTACAAATGTAATATAGCCTCCATAAAAACTCAAAAGGACAGGATTTGGAGAGCTTCTGCGTTGGTGAACACGTGGAAGTGCGGAAGAATGGCATGCTTGGAGAGAACATGGAAGCTTTGTGCCCTTTCCCCATGCGTTGCCCTATGCGTCTCTTCCATTTGGTTGTTCTTGATTTATATCCTTTTATAAAAAACCAGTAATCTAGTAAGTAAAATGTTTCTCTGAGTTCTGTGAGCTGCTCTAGCAAATTAATTGAACCCAAGGAGGGTGTCTTGGGAACCTCTGACCTATAGCCAGTTGGTCAGAAGTACAGGTAACAGCCAAGGCTTGTGACTAGCATTTGAGCAGAGGCAGGGAGGGTTGTCTTGTAGGACTGAAGTCTTACCCTATGAAATCTGAGACTATCTCCTGCAGATAGTGTCAGAATTTTTTTGAATTCTTCGACACCTGCTGATATCCAAGAATTGCTTGTTTAGTGGTGTGGGTAAAACCACCCCCCAAACACTTTGGAATTGGTACCAGAACCAATGTAGAAACTTTAAGAAGCACGCAGAGCAGTGATAAAAATGTCTTGTGTATGAATAGTGGAGGTATAATGTGATATGTAGTCAACAGAAACTACACAGGGAAGAACACAACAAAGATGTGGGAGTGCATTAGAACGACTGGACAAGGCTCCTAAGAGGATACAATGTTAGATGAACATGGTTTAACAGGTGATGAAAGATCGTTTAGCATATTTTGATTAGGAAATCCATCTTTCAGGACCGTACACCAAAAGCAAATCAATGTGACCCCCAACTCATTGTTCTTAATTTTATTTTGGGTAAATATTAACCAAAATAGAGAAATGATAATGATTATAATGTGTTACTTATAATATATCGTGTTGAAAGACACAAACACAATATTTGTTAAGAATAAAATCAAACTGATCTACTGAGTTCTATAGAGGTAAATTCTTTTAGTAGAAATAAAATAAAATAAAATGTATTCTTGCATATCTTGTACAGCTAAGGCAAATTTGCGTTTATCTGAGTGAGTAGAGAGGAACTAAACTGGCTGTATCCTCCACTTACTGCTCTAATTTTGGGCTGGTTGGACAATGCTTTTCTAGAAAGTCAAGTACTGATACTATAATTTACTATTCAAATTATTTCTTCATTTATCTCCACACATTTTCCATGTTGTAGTTTTTTTCCTTGTATATGTCAATTACCCACTTTGTGAGCCCTGCCAATGAGCAGTGGAACTATTCAATAAAATGATTCTTTCCCATAGTGTTCAGAAGGGCGACCCACTGTGAATGCAATTGAAGCCTTTTCAAAACTTGATTCCCATTAATGTTCATTCTGACATTTTATCCTTGGCTTTCCTTATTTCTAGACGCATGATTGAATGAAATTGTTAGCTTGTAGATTACTGGACCTGTTAGTGGAGTATTTACTTTGATTGCTAAAGACTGGCCTTTAAAATTGTTTCACTTACTTTGATAGTGGGACAGCAACACAAGAAAAATAATCATATTTTAATTAACAGTGAAAGCTGACTGCATTTACTAATTCCAATTAAATAAACCCCTGATTCTTCTCAACTCACACATTATTCACATAAATACTTGGAGAAAATGTGAAGACAGTAGTTCTTTTTATGCATATTTAATATACATGCATCATCCTGAAAATGTTATATGTTATATAAGGTAAGGATTATTCGTAAATTTACAGAGGCAAATTCCATTCTCTGACTGGCAGTCAGATCCCTTAACAGTCATATACAGTTCCAACACAGGTATCATTAAAATGAAAAATATTCACTTTTTAGACATACCTACACTAAATCAAAAGCTCATTTTTGTTTAAATATTTTTCTTCAATGATACTATATCATTTTTGAAAGTACAATTTATAATACTCAAAACAAGGCCAATCAGATATCTGTCAGTTGTGAATACATTTCATACTTTTCCTTGGAGTACTCAATAAGCAAGTACTTCTGTTTGTATCCATTTTGAGTCAGTTTTCAGAGAATCATACTTTAATCAGGAAATCTGAGCTCATAAAAATCATCATTATATTGATTTTTTTTCAATATTACTCTACACATTAAGCCTCGTCTCTGATGGCGAATGAAATACTTTATTTCATGATGTGTCTCCAGGCTAATGGAGATAGGAGAAGCGTTATTGCCAAATTTTATATAATATTTTGTATTGGAAGAATTGCTCACACATCCCTTAAAATCACATTTGTTATTTCCTAAAAAGTGACTTCTGCTCAAATATAATGCTTACAAATACTCAAAGAGACAACTTAAAAACAGACAATTTGTAATTGGTCTGATTGGATTTTAATTACACTATAGAAAGGATATGGAGAAGAAATCCAATAAAGAACTGATTGTTCTTCAAAGGTATAAATCTTATATTTTATTAGAAAATATAGTTAAACAATGAAAATGGTGTAATTAAAACTGAAGCTTCAAAACAATTTTATGTGACTTAGTATATAGAAATGTATACTATATACTGTTAGCATATAGATCTGATTTACAGCTGAGGGAGCTCTGTGTTTTCAAGTCAGATAATTCCCCTTAAATTTTCTTGTCTTTTAAAATTCTTTACATGATAGTTGTTTCATTATTTATTACAGAGTTTATGATTAAGTTTTCTTTTGCATAGAATATTTACTGAGGAAAAATATGACAAAAATAGCTCAATCAAAAATGTTAAGGGTATTTTTCATGTTATATTTATCAATTGAGTTTCGACAGAACAAATTAAATGAGTTTAAGATTCTCTCTTTTTACATGTGTTTTACATAGATTTGATTCCTACTATAAATTTAAATAATTTTAACAAACATAAATACTGTGTGTGAAGAAAAGTATCTACTAAGTAAGAACTGGATTCAGCTTCATGGAACAGAAATCCAACTATAATCTCTTAATCAAGTAGATTTAATTTTCTTGTGTAAAAAGAAGTCCAGAGATATGCATCCTGGGTCTGTACAGCAACTCCAAGATAACATCAAAAATGGCCTTTAATTTTCCAATCCATGATCTTAAGCTTTCTGCTTTCTTCTCTATGCTCATAAAGTGGTTTCTGCATGTCTAGCCATTATATCAGCAGGACATGAAAAAGATGAAGGAAAAAAATGAGAAAGATGAAAGAAAAGCAGCAAAAAGTACACACCGGATAAGTCTGCCCATTCAAAAAAGTTCTCCTTAAAGCCCCAAAAGGTTTCTTTCATGTTTACTTCATTAACCAAAATGGAATGGCATGTCTGGTCTGACTCCAAGGTATTATGGGGAGGTGAGCATTTTAATTAGGCATACTGCTAGCCAAGACACAGCCCATTAATAATAGATTCAACCCATATGGAAGGACTCTATTAATAAGGAGAAAAGGGAAATGGATATTGCATGGGCCACCAGGAGTGACTGCCACACCCATTATCAACTTTGTGATCAGATCCCTAAAGGCTAAGATGTTGTTAAAGAGATTGCTAAAAGTAGAAGTTCAAGTATCTTCAGTGGGATTGAAGATAGCAATTCTCACTGTCTCTTACGATTTAATGTTCTGGAAGAATCATTTACTGCTACCTGCAACAGGTAAAGGTGGAAAATTTAGAGTGCAGAGTCATTTCCACCTGCATTATGACTCCCCAACTTCTAGCAATGTAGGAGGGCACGTTATTTAGCATCTCTTGGCATTTATTTTCAAGTTTATAAAATGTGAGAAATTTTAGAGTGGGTACATTATTTTCAAAGAGTAGATACACAATTACCAGATCATGTCCCATTTTTCTTAAAATTCATGGAATCAATAATTTTCAGTGATTGAATAAAATATTCAGGAAAAAGAAAGCTGAGTATCAATGAATTTTCTTGATGACTTCTTTTTTCTGATAATGTAAGTAAACAATTCTAAGTAAATAATCTGTTGATTTCAAGAACTACTAAAGGCTTTGTTTTAAGCTGAGTAGATATTCAATGGAGTGTAAATAAAATTTATAGCAGAAAAATATAGTAAAATGAATTCCATGTTGACTGTGTTTACAGGTATGGTAGGAAAAACAGTTTTGCATTATTCTGGCCATCACTTGAAGATTGACTGTCATAATCTTTGCTTCTTCTATGTGTCAGAGATGTGAGTGTCCTCCCGGTTGCTTCAATATTTCCTGCCTGTAACAACTAGAACATTACAACTGGAAATTGAATCAGCAATAATTACATCACCTTACACCTAGAAACAGTCACAGCGATAGGCTGATTCTGAGTTGCTACAGCAAGACTCAGAAGTCTGGTCCACCCCCTTGTTTTTTGGCCTAGGTTAAGCAGGTAAAGTGCTGCCTGTGTCCAGTCATCCAGCTGTCTCTGAGACTTACACACGTACCCCTTGATCTATTTTGTCTTGCAGAAATCATTTGATCCCAGGGAGATCCCAGTTTCAGGTTCCATGTGGCATTTATAGAGTACACATAGCTGTTGGCTCAGGCTATCAAATACGAGACTAAAAGAACAGAAGAACACTAAGTATAAAGAAGCAGCAGAAGGCAAGAGGTTAACCATGACTAAACCTCAGTAATAACAACAAAAAAATTAGATTGGCTCCAACATCAATGGAGACAAGAATGTAGGCATAAGAGATTGGAAGGAAATAATAGCTAACACTTAATACTGCTTATTTTTTTCACACTGTACTAAATTCTTTACTTCTACTATCTTATTTAATCACCACAATTTCCAGTATTTTTCCCATTTTACACAAAAAAATTAACTATTTTGCCCAAGGTCATAGCACCAAACTCAGGCAATTTAGTTCCAAAGTCTGTGTTTTTAAATGGTATTTCCGTTATATCAACATTAAAGTAATACATAAATTTGAAAAGGAAGCCTTAAACTATTGCTGAGTTTACTGCTTTGAGAGAAATCTTGATAGACTGACCTATCCACCTTTATGACTGGAAAATTCCATAGCAGATGGGTACCTGTAGGCAAGACTAGCAGTGGTTCCAAAGAGATGCCTTTAACTGATAGTGTTCACTAATAGCAAGATTTATCACAGACATTATGGAAGACATTTAATGGCTACAGTGCTCTTAGAGACATGTTCTGGGAGTATATGTTTCAGGCTGCTTCAGTTTTTCTCAGATCAAATTATATTTCTTGTGACAATAGCGTAGCGTTAACTGATGGAGCATCAAACCTGAAGGGATCGCTCAATGGGTTTGTATTCTGAATTGAAAACAAAAGTCAATTTTTATGTGCTCTTAGCCTCATGTTTTGAATCAAATAATATTAGATGCAATGGGAATGTTAGAAGAGACTGCCTCAACTTTGCCTTTTAAATGCCCATGCTTCATTTTTAAGACCAGGATAAAAGCATGTGACAAAAAAGTCTCTGGAGATTATTGAACAACAATTTTCTCATGGTGGAACAATATATCAACATTAATTGACACTTGAAGAGGAACTCATGAGTCTCCGCTAAGAAAACGTAGTAAATAAAAGTTAGTCTGTAAAAAAAGAGAAAGAAATCAATGACTATTATTGCTTTAATAAAGGATTCCCCACACATGTCTTCCTGCAAACTGTCAGCGTGAGAAGCTCTTCAAATCTAAGCATTGTGAATGGAACTGGAGGACCGGTAAGACCTCTGTTAGGATTGTTGAAGTATTTAATTTGCTATGCGTGACGTTTTAAGTGATATTTTGGATGTGTATCAAGTATAGTGAACGTAAGATTCTCCTTTCCTTACACAGCCTATTTTGAAGGAAGGAATCTTTACACTTCCCGTGAGAGGGAAAAGAACAAAGAAAGGCAGAACATATAGAGCTGGATAATGTACTAAAGGGTGGATTACCTTCTCAGAAGACCAACTGTGGTTCACCAGGGATATTCATTCCAATGACACAAAAGAATAGATTGTCCACCTAGCTTTAAATGTTCTTTTACTTAAGAAACTGTTTACTACTATTCTTCTTGGAATGCTGGCCATGGAAATATTTTGTAAAGACTTAATATCAATGAAATTTTACTCAGATGATTCCAAATAAGTAGGCTGATTTTCCTGATATTTTGGAGAAACAGCTTTTTTTTGTTTTAATGTATGACGACACTGCAATTATTAATGACACGAAATTATTATAGGAAACTATTTGTCATCTCCATACTAGATAAAATTAACTTGGGATATGCTATGTAAGAGAAAATGAATATTGGTGCTAATAGTAAGAACCATACGTGATTTATGGAGGAGAGACTATAATTGCATTATCTTTGCCGTGTATGTGTATATGTATTTTTTAAATTTTGAATGCTTAAACTTACTCCAGATTTAATAAAGAAGGAAGATTTTAGTTTTATTTCTTCTTTCCTTTATTGACTGTTGTTGCTGCTACATGGCTAAACGTTATCATTGCTTTTTCTTTTTTGCTGTCTATATAGGTAGTGCTTATTATAGTTATTATAATCAATTATTATAATTATTATAACCAATCAGCACTACTTATATAGGGTCAGGGAGGAAGAAAATTAACAGTTATAGAGGAGAGTAAGGAGAAAGTAAAAATAAAGGACAGTTTATATCCTAATATTGAAGTTTCCTTCTGTCTTCTTCACACATTGGTCTTGACCTTCTGTTACAACCTCAATCTACCTAATCAAAGAGTACACAACAAGAAGAGTCCTTTGTAAAACTTACTTTGTATAGCAAGTTTTCCTACTAAGGAATTATATCCATAGTCCTCAAATTACTTTATATCACGTAATAACTTTTAAAATTATTATCCCAAAATTGAAAACAATATTGTGAGTTGTGAAATCATTGTAGGTTTTATAACTATTCCTAAATAATCAGGTACATTACTTTATATATATCTATTAGCTTGAGAACTTATAGATTTATTTTCTTTTCCCATTTGCAGTGCAAACACAAACAACTATTTAAAATACATGTATTATTTGCCATTTTCATATCTGTTATGAGAAAGAGAAAGAGACTCATGTCCCCATAAAAAGGAAAATAAAATTGTACTCATTGAACCAACTACACACAACTATGTATTGTGTGTAAAAGTGGGGAGATAAGAGTCTTTTTTCTACATTCAAGTGACATAATTCCAGTTATATTATGGCATTTCTAGCTATTTATTGCATAGTTTTCCATGGAGAAATATCACTATAGTTTTTAGTCTTATCTCTCATTGTTTACTTCAAAACTGTATAATATATAGTAGACTATTTATGGGTAAGATAAATTATATTGCAGCTTTAATTTTTCAGGTTTACAGCTCTCACTTGTGACATAGAAAATAAAGAGATTTAAAATCCATTTCAAGTATGTAACTATAATTGCATAAAATTTTATGTTCCACAATATCTAACTTGTGATAAAAGATGTGAAGTGCAGAAAATATCCACCATTACTGCCTCTTCATGACCACAAGTTTTGGGCCTGTTAAATAGGGTTAAATGTTGGTAGGAAAAGGTTTCCTTTTTTGTTGAACAACTGCCAAAGTAGGTTACAGCAAAATTAAAAATAAAATAATAGAGGAAGTGTATTATTTAGATTAAGTCAAGACACCTGAGTTTTGTTTCCAGCTTCTTAACTTCCGAGCTGCAATATATTGGACAAGCATTTTAATATCTCAAGCCTCAGGCCCCTCATTCTCAGCACTAGGAGGAAAAGATTATTAATGATGTCAAAAGAAGACAATATTTATAAAATAATTAGTACACTTGTATAAATTATTCAAATAGAAAACATTACTCTAATTATTAATAATCAAAAGATCTTATTTCATTTGATTTATATTGTTCTCTACACACATACCCAAGTCTGATAATGAAGCTTATGTCTACTAATTTTACTCCATGTTATTTTGTCTTGTGTTGCTAATGGAGCTTGAAATTGATGTGGTCCTTTCTAATCCTGGTATTGATCTATTCTCAGTCCCTGATGCCTTTTGGTGGTTCTGACTTTCCTCATATAGTGCTGTAACACATTTACATGTAAAATCATTATGAAATACAGTTAATGTAATTTGTCTTATCTGAAACCACCCGAAAACTAAGGTTCTTTTACTCTTAACTGTTTTAAAGTTTATAGGCACATCATATTTTGATTTATTAAACATTATAAGGCTGCTTTCATGA
This sequence comes from Equus przewalskii, assembly GCF_037783145.1. Taxonomy (NCBI): domain Eukaryota; kingdom Metazoa; phylum Chordata; class Mammalia; order Perissodactyla; family Equidae; genus Equus; species Equus przewalskii. The sequence goes on from NC_091850.1 coordinate 39,690,825, forward strand.
GCCACCTACCTCCAAAATAGCAGCAGATACTTTCATTTGCTGCGATGGAAAGAAATCTGGGCAGAGAGTTGGATAACCCAATTTCTATTCTGAATTCTGTAATTAACTAGTTCTATGGCATTGAGGAAATAAACCAGTTCTATGATATTGAGGAAATCACTTAGCATTTCTGATTCTCATTTGTGAAAGCAAATAATTAAAAACAACATTCTCCAAGGTACTTTCCAATCTCAAAGGGCTGCTTTTATGCCATGATAGAAACCATGCATAAAGACCATTTTTTCTTTTAATTTTTAAATCTCCTTCTTACCAAGTCAAATCACACTAAGAATATTTTTGGATTATCTGACACCGGTATAATTTGGGTTAATAGTAGCCTGTTATCAACGTAATTGAGAGACAGCCAAGTGAGATCAGTCTCTCTCCAGTCAAGGAATTGTGCAATGGTCTGGACTGGCCAGTCCAAGAGTTGTGGCAGAAATAGTTCTAGAATATGAAAAGACACAGCCTAAACCTTAGATAGGCAGCTTTTTTTTTTTTTTCAAATTTTGTATTTGAACTGATATCTATTTCTGAGCTAACTGCTCAAATGCCTTATCATTCCCCTTCCTATGAACAGGATCAATAAATTTCAAGCATCATTAGTAGCAAGTGTGTACTCAAAATCAACGAATGATATGCCAACTTCTCAGTGAAGGTTCAGGATATAAAATGGGTGGCAACTTTGTTATATCTGCAAACTGAGAACGATTGTAGAAGCAAAAGTACTCAACATTTTATAAGGCAATAAATGAAGGCTCTTTTAAACTAAAATACAATGTTATTTGTATTTTTTATATGCGAGGCATCAAAACTTGGAATTAAAGAAAACTTATGTTAAGTGCAAAGTGTTTCCTCAAAAAAAGGTGGGGGGTTGACTTGGACAGCAGCTAAATTGTGGCATTGTAAAGGTTCAGACAGAGAATTTAAAAAGTATTCTGTGCATTGTTACGAGTTTTCCGGTGTGTACCTGTGATTCTGAAGTGGGGAAGGGGACTAGGAAGAAACTGTGAACGCTGACCCTGCTTCCTTCAACATATATTCTGCATAATGAGGTAGCTGCTAAGCTTTCATTTTAAAAAGTTCCATGTTAAAAAGGAATGCTTAGGACAACTGTTTTAGAGAATACCAGTAAGAAACACGGTAAAATTAATGAATCTGTGCATTTCATTAAAGTTTAATTAACTGTCATTATTTGAATGGCAGGAGTAGAGGCCCATGTCCCAGTGTAATCTGTACAGAATGAGACAGCACATTTCATTTGACTTCCCACAGCAATTTACACAATGAAATCTCTGCCCTCAATCCCGTGCTCACCACACACTACATCAATCGCCCAGTTTCCCTCAAATTCAAAAGTTAACATTGGCAGACATTTCACTTTGACCTAATACAAGAAACAGAGTTGTTTCAACTTGTATAAAGGATGAAGTAGCAGCCATAGTGCAATATGCTGGGTTTTTTGTTGTCATTTCTTTGGTTTTTTTTTTTTTTTTTACCAACTTGGATGTAGAACAACAGATTTTCTACCCATATTGAACTTTGGTGACTTACTGTTGGATTTGTCTCCAAATCTGTGACACTTGAATACAATCAGTATTTAATAAATGTTAATTGCATAGAAAAAGAAAGTGGGTGGTTCTGCTGGGAGTGACTTAGGCAGGATTTTTTTTTTTTATGACCAAGAAAACAAAATTCAGAGTAGGAGGGTTGTGGGTTCATGCTATGGGAAAAGTCCGAATGAATCCTGGAATTGACATGATGTTGTCGTAATGACTCTCTCTCCTTTCTTGATTTCTCTCATCTCAGTCTTCCTTTGTGTGTAGACTTAAGTTCCTTCTGTTTCTTAGGTGCATCCATTATGTCATCCAAGGTTCAGGGTGAGGTGAGTCCTATCTCAGTAGTGAAGCAGCAACTCCTCTGACAGGAGAGGCAGATGCTGTCATGGGCCAGACCTGAGGTTTCTGCCCATAGTATGGCCAGAGGGACAAAATGCAGTAATTAACATCACGAGATTCGCAGGGTGGATTGGTCCAGGATCACTTATACAAAAGAAGCAGCAGATGTGTCTACTAGAAATAATGGAGTAGAGACGTGGCAGGGAAAATTGAACAAGCAAATAAATTAAATAATGTGTCAGAAAATTGGGACACATAACCAAGAAAACAAAATTGTTTCTGTAATCAAAAGTCATGATTTCTACAAAAAAAAGTGAAGTAACAATAATATTAGATTTCTGTAATTACCCGTATGTACTAGTTTTCTATTGCTGCATAACAAATTCCCACAAACTTAGCTTAAGACAACACTGATTTATTAACTCACAGTTCTGCAGGTGGAAATCCAACATAACATGATGGGGTTCTTTGCTCAGGGTCTTACAAGATTGAAACCTAGGTGTTAGCAGGGCTGTTTATCTCTCTTGAGACTCTGGGGGAAAATATTAGCTTTCAAGCTCATTCAGTCTGTTGGCAGAATTTATTTCCTTGCTATTTTAGAGCTGAGATTCCCTTTATACTGCTAGCTGTGGGGTGGCGACTGCCCTCAACTCCTAGAGGTTGACCCTCTGTGTCAGCAATTCTCAGAATGGGTGTTTGTTTTCTTCCAAGCCAGCTGGAGCATGCATCTCTGACTTCCCCTGTCTACACCCAGAAAAAACCCTTCCACTTTTAAAGGTTGCATGTGTTTGGTTCACGTCCACCCAATATAAGGTAACCATGAGTTAAATCCATAGACTTCACAGTCTTGGGGATTATGCAGGGAATGTACACCAAAGGGAGAGAGATCTTGGGCAACATCATAGAATCCTGTCTACCACACCACATATTGGAGTTCAATCGTAATTGAGAATTAGGCTTGATTTCGATTCAATTCTGTGTTGAGTATGCACAAGTTTTATGGTCTGAAATAATACAATGAAGTGTGAGTGGACGCTGGTTAGTCTCAGAAATTCTGTCTACAACTTATCTTAATCAGTACCTAGTGATAAATGGAAAGAAAAAGATTATAAATAGCAATGGAAGGAGATCAGTAAAGAAATTAGTTTTTGTTTTTCTCTTGGAAAGAATGCAGCTATATAATCTATAATATTCGTATGTCAGTTTTAGGAAAATGTGCTGCAAACACAGACGCATAATTCTATGGATTATATGAATGATTAGGAAAACTTAATAACAAAGCAATTCAGTTTCTTCTGAAAAGCAAAGGAGAGATTTATTCGTCTTTTAAGGTCTCAATCAATGTCAAATTAAGCATCTACTCTTATAACCTTGAATTCCCTGGTTTTTTTTTTAAAAAAAAGCTTTGACCTTTAAAAATGCAATAGGCTGAAATCAATTTATTTCACTCAGGCATCCAATAATATGTATTTGCGAAAAGCAGTCAAAATTGAGGTTCCAGCATCTGTGAGAGCTGTTTTCATTTTTCTTTTTTTTCCATTCTTCCTTTTTTCCTTTTAAAGTCGAAGTCAAAGTGAACTATTATCTCTTTGGAGGTTTCTTGGGAATCCTATTAGCCCTGCTGGGAAATAAGTGAACCCTGAGAATGATTCCTTCCTTAATGTGTTTATAATGAGAGCTTTTAAAAAAGCATCCCTGGCTAACCTGTATTTAGAACAAGCTGCAACTTACTATGCTTCTTACGCAGAAGCCTGTTTCCATTTCTCATTAACACATTAAAATTTAGCAATAAGATTACTCATTTCATACTGTTGGGCAAAAAAATGAATATTTAAGGTATACATTATCGTGCAAATGAGATAATATTTATGACACTTTGTAGGAGAGAAGACAGAGATAGAAATTGTTAACACTAAATTTCACATAATACAACTTGACTCATAATACGAAGAAAGCAACCTGTTTAAGTACTTGGATTTATTTCCTCTACGTTTGTGATATTATACTTCTAAAATCCGTTTAAACTAGTTACAGTAAAGAGAAGAAAGAACATAAAAGACTTCAATGAGGGGGCTTTGTGCTCGAACACACAAAGCAATCCCCATGGTAATGCACGCTACAGAAAATGGGTCACCTTCAAATCACCCTTGAAAACAAGCAGATAGTGTAATTTCAGATTGTGTTTGTAAGAGCATCATTTTATAGTATATACATCTGCTTGGCCTTGTATTTGCATATGTGAGCACACGAAAACACATATGAATACTCTCTTTCCCTCTCTTTTTTACTCTTACACACAACATGTATACACACGCATCTGAACATGCTCATACACATGTCTATTTGTGTGGTTATTAGTTCATTGTGAGAAAGAAAGTACACGTGTTAATGACTATTTCTCTAATTAAATGGACTTACTCCATTACGTTTTTAACATAATGGATTTTTATATGTTTTAAAGCAAATTGGGGTATAAACAATGTACAGAACCTTAGAAAAAATCATTTTTCATTGAAATATTTTATTGATGGAAAAGTAAATTATATTCTCTTCAACATACATATTGTTCACTTTTTTCTAGTTATTAATTGTTCCAAATGTATAATTGACACAGTATATTATTGAGATGATTTCTAACTGTAAATGTAATATCACTTTGTATTTTAAATAAAAATACAAATGTAACATGCCTTTTAATTATACAGTATAACTTTATCAAAACTTTTTATGAGAAAGTGTGATTCGAGAGTCATAGAACTATAAAAACAAACAATGTTTTGAATGAATATCTTTGTGGCTATGACCCTTACTGTTCCCCACTGGAGTCCTGTCTCCTTGAGAACAAGTACCAAGTTATGTTCTCTCTTATAGTGCCTGGTGCCAGCACTAATGGGCAGTCCAAAGCATTTTTGAATGAAACTGTTCTCATTAACACATCCATAATAATAGAGTCAGGTTTTGCTCAAACTGATGTCACAAAAATAATTCTTAGTAGTTTGCATCTCTGACTAATCTAATTCACTGACCAAAGATTTAATGTTGTTGTTGTTATTTCTTTTCTCTCAAGAAAGACCCACTTTTGAAGGTTACAAAAAAATGACATATTCATCAAATTAAAAGAGAGCTGATTTGGTTCAACTGCTGGTCCCAAAGACACATGGGATCAGACGAGCTGATTTCAAGCTCAGCCCTGTACTTTGTCTTTGTGTGTCTGGAGCCAACTTAGTCTCTCTGTATCTCGATTACGGTATGTGAAGAATGAGGATGCTAATAGGAGGGTTGTACTCACAGGGCTGTTCTGAGTATTAAGGTGGTTTTAGACATATAAAGCCATTAGAAAATTGTATAGCAAAAAGGAAGTTTGTTAGGGTTTTCTATCATTATTTTGGATTCAAGTAGTTTTTCTGTACCTATAAATATAAATTAATATAAATGGAAACAAATGTTGCTATGCTTGGCTCATTTGGCCGTAAATTGGGAGAAATGAAGGAATAGACAGTATGAAGTTAAATTATATTATCCTTCAAATTTTATGATATAAATATCAGAATCCACATTTTACATGTGAGGATTCTGACGTCTAAAGTAATTTAGTAACTAACACAATAACATCCAGGTAAGAAGAAATAAGTTTGGAATTCTAACTCAAAATTTGATGCTCATGGATTTTAGCTCATCCTATGTTTTACATTAGATGTAAGATTTGGGTTTGTCTGCTTTATTAGAGTTATTAAATGCATATACAAAGAAGTTAGGGTAGGATGTATAACTTTTGAAAATTAAATTTTACACTTTGAACTATTACAATTTAGTTAAAAAGATTTCCTTTATAAGATTTATCATGTTAGCGTATCACTGATTAGTTTGAGAATTAAATGAAGCTTATAAGAGACATGGCAAAGTGCCTGGTATTCAGTAAGAGCTAATAGTAAAATAATAACATTAAAAAATAGTAATAGTAACAACAAATTAATAAATGATATCTAGCTATAATAATGTATCATTAGTACTAATAATCCATCATTTTATTTTTATTTATTTTTTTAATTAGTTAAATTTTTTTTGAGGAAAATTACCCCTGAGCTAACATCCACCACCAATCCTCCTCTTTTTGCTGAGGAAGACCGGCCCTGAGCTAACATCCACGCACATCTTCCTCTACTTTACATGTGGGACGCCTACCACAGCATGGCTTGACAAGTGGTGCGTTTGTTCACACCCAGGATCCAAAGTGGTGAACCCTGGGCCGCTGACACAGAACGTATGAACTTAACCACTGCACCACCGGGCTGGTCCCAATAACCCATCATTTTAAACATTTATTTTAAATCCAGAATAAATCATATAAATCTATCTAGCATTCTGAAAAATAACCACATTTGAAATCACACATAAAATTCACTTTTATTTCAAATAGGGATTCAAATAGACTGACAATTTCATGAGAATAGTTTATTTTTGGGGATGTTTTGTTACCTAAAACCTGGCTTTGTGAAAAATGTTTTACAGCTATGGAAATGTAGGAAAGAAATTATTTTAACCTTCTCCTCCCATTATTTTTCCTCCCAAATCCAGGCACCATGCCAGTGACCTCTCAAACTTTTACAGAAATACCTATTAATATACTGTGACACTCTCAAGTGATAAAATGTAATCTGGGTGAGCTGAAGTTGTAAAATATGAAAATCTGAAAAAATAGTTAGGATGCCCCTCACATGTAACCACACATGAAAAATTCAAGGAGAAAATGAATGATCAAGAGAACATCAAGTGAATAGTATATATTTTTCCTTAACGGGATGTATACTATATCCTAACACATGAGCTTTTGTTGCTCACAAGCGTTGCAAATAGTCTTTGTTCTTCCTTGCTCTTCCTTGGCATACCTCTGGGGAGCTGTGGGCCTTTTTGAAATGGCTTTCTACTTTCTTAAATAGAAGATAAAATATTTCCAGATGATAAATAGCTTTGGGTCTGTAACCCAGGCAGGGGAGTTCTCAACACGCATTGGGCTGTTAAAGGAATTCCCAGCCTTGTAAAGTGGTATTCCTCTTGCTCAAATGGCAACAATCAAGCCAGGAAGAATAAATGAGTCCCCTTAGGGAGGAGAATGGAATAGAATGTCAAATATTCTTGAGCATTCAGTGGCTTCAGAAAGAGAGAAATTTTGCATTATAACATTACTCAGGCAGAGTCATAGATCATCTTTGAGTCTGGTCTGCTTTTGTCAGTAAACAATACCTTAATCATAATCTAATGGCTTTGTAGCTAATACAATGGCCGGTGTGATATTCCTGAGAACAGAATAGGCATTAATAGGAAACTAAGCAACTATGTAAAAGGAAACACTAAGTATTTTAGAAGTTCACTAAGGAGAATACTTTGCTTTATACATAATGAAATTATTTCAGCCAAAGAAACTCACACAAAATTTTCTCATACTCATTTTGGCTGGTTTATCTGAATGAATCCTGTATGTAAATAAAAGAGTTACAATATTACTTCAAATCTCATGCACTAATTGATGAACCATAATACTAAACAATTCTACAGTCTTCATAATCACAGATTTTAAAACTGGTAATGAATAACACCACTTACTTGCCCTTATTACACCAAAATTTACTGAGGCTTGTCCTACCAAGGAACCTTTCCCATACATTGAACGTGTTTACAGAGATGGCTGGCACAAGATACTTGCAATTAGTGTTGCAAGGGTCTATATTAACTAGGGCATACTTTTATGCTACAATTTTTCCTCATAAATATTTGAAACTGAAGAAGAGATATTCTAAGACAGAATAGCAAGACATATCAGGAAGATTGTTGTTCCAGCAGACAAATTCAGAGTAGGGGTCTAGTTCCTTGAAAAAGATAATAAAAAATTAATAAGTAAATATTAAAATGTGTGATCCTTCTAAACTTAAAAGTAAAGGCGGAGCCGGCCAGGTGGCGCAGCGGTTAATTGCACATGTTCTGCTTGGGTGGCCAGAGTTCGCCGATTTGAATCCTGGGTGTGGACATGGCAAGCCATGCTGTGGTAGGCATCCCACATAAAAAGCAGAGGAAGATAGGCACAAATGTTAGCTGAGGGCCAGTCTCCCTCAGCAAAAAGAGGAGGATTGGCAGCAGATGTGAGCTCAGGGCTGATCTTCCTCAAAAAACAAAAAGGTAAAGACACAAAATCCAATGCAATGCTTGAAACTTGCTTGGACCTATGTTCAAAAAAATAAAGAAAGAACTGAAAGAGATATTTGGAGAGACAAGACAGGAAAATTGAATATGTGCTGGTTATTAGGTGATGATAGGTATTTTAAGTAATTTTCTTAAATTAGATAGTGATATTATGATTACATGAGAATAGAGCCTTATTTTTAAGAAGTTGGTTCTGAAGTGTGAAGTTGTTAATTACTTTGATGCTGGCAATTTTTTTTCAAATTGTCCATACATAGAGATAAAGTAAATACCGCAAAATGTTAATAATTGTTTAATCTAGATAGTGAAAATATAGATTTTCGTTGTAACATTCTTTCAATTTTTCTGCTGGCTGGAAGTTCTACTTAAAACAATTTTGGTAAAGGAAGATGGTGTACCCCAACATGCTTTTCTCTCCTCTTCTGGGACCATCCATAATTTATAATATAGGAACAAAAGTCTTAACTCATAATCCTGATGGGAATGGTGTGGAGGCATTCAGCAGCTTAGCCAATTTTTATAAAATGGTAAGTGGATGAAGGACTGCTGATTGGTTAATCAAGTTCAAAGAAGCTGCTTATAGGGGCTGGCCCCATGGCCGAGTGGTTAAGTTCGCGTGCTCCGCTGCAGGCGGTCCAGTGTTTCGTTGGTTCGAATCCTGGGCGCGGACATGACACTGCTCATCAAACCACGCTGAGGCAGCGTCCCACATACCACAACTAGAAGGACCCACAACGAAGAATATACAACTATGTACTGGAGGGGCTTTGGGGAGAAAAAGGAAAAAATAAAATCTAAAAAAAAAAAAAAAAAAAAAAAGAAGCTACTTATAAGCATTACATTGAGAGGGCTCTAGCCAAGGAGAAACAAGTCTGAAAAAGACTCAGAAATGCAAACAATTAAGAGAAAAGGAGAAAGATATACAGGGAAAACACAGAGATTAACTGATAGTCTGTATACTGATAGTCTGTACATAGAATTTCTCCCACCTGCATGAGAATGCATTGGATCCAGGATAAATGAGCAGAATGTAAACAATAAAGAAATAATAAGAAGAAGTTCTTCTGTAGAGATCAGGAAAAAATATGGCATTGTTGGAATACCATTATGGTTAGTGATGCAGGGTCAGCGAGCTGAAGAGTTGAAAGAAAGATTTCTTGGACTCTCAAGGTCTGGCAGTAGTGCTCTTTTATTTAGAGAATAGTGTGGAATAGCATGGGGACAGGACCCACGGGCAGTCAGAGCTGCTGCACAGGGACAGGACCCACGGGCAGGAGGAGCTGCTGCAGGCATGGGGACAGGACCCACGGGCAGTAAGGAACTGCTGAAAGCATGGGGACAGGATTCATGGGCAGTCAGAGCTGCTGCTTAAAACATAGGTTGAGACTAGGGCTAAATTTAAGGCATAGTCATGTGAGTTATCTCTTTACAAGACAAAGAAGAGAATATGTAAAAAAAGTTGGTAAAATGGTATCAGTGCAGGTGGGGTCTGGTTATTGAGTGGTCCTATAACTTTTAGATAAGAATCAAACCAGATTAAGTAAATGGCTGAAGCCACCACCTTAAATATTATTTTTAGCTAAAGACAAAGGAGGATGTTGGGAGTGGATGGGGAGTCAATCCTGGGAGATTACCACACAAGTACAGTAAACAAGATGCAGATTTAAGTCCTTGCCTTTGGCATTGATTAAGAGTTTCTAGAGATAAAGTCATCCCCCCTTCTTCCTGGTACAGAGAGGGAGACACCTTTACAGATGGAGATTTCCTTTACAATGTAAATGTCTCTTAACAAAGGGTAGGTAAATTCTACTCCTCAGAACCTCCTTCCCATCTGCAGTTTTTAAAAGTAACCAGCCTAAAATAATCCTCATCAGTTAGTGTCCCTAACCAAAATCCGACATCAAAAGAAATGATTGATTGCCTTTCTATTCATCCTTGGACAAAACTCTAGTCAATAAATTCAACCCATGAGCTCAAAACTCCATCCTTAAATGTCAGCAGACAACTGAGAGTCATCAGATGCTTGAGGAAAGTCAGCATTATGAATGACAAAAACTCAAATTCCCAAAACAGAAAAGTGATCCTGAAAACCAGATAATTTAGGGAAAACACACAAATACACACATGATTAGAGTCCTGAAAAAGATTCAAGAATATTCAGAGTCCACAAAATAAGTGCACGATTCTATAAAAAGGGAACACTCTAAGTAAACAAAAGAAATCTTGGCAATTAATTCTGCAAGGTGTGTGTGCACATGACCATGTGTGCACATGTATTGACTTTGAAAATGAGGAAAATAATAAATAATTGTAAGATAAATTAAAATTTTTTCACAAAATAGACCAAAAGATACAGAAATAAATAATGGGAGTAAAACATATATGATACATGGGAAATGCAAGAAGCCTAAAATTCAACATATGAACTGCAGATGAAGAACAGGGAAAACAGAAGATAGGAAATAATCATAGAGGGAAATTTCTCAGTGCTGAAGGAAGATAGTTTTGAACTGAAAGAATTCACTAAGTGCCCAACCCAATGAAAGAAGCACAAGTACACATCAATTCACACTTGGAGACAGCATTCAAAACACAAACACATGCTTGGAGACAATGTTCTAAATAATTAGAATAACAAGATAAAAATAAGATTGTAGACACTTTAGAGAAAGAAAAGAGGAAAATAAAAATATGGACAAAGGAAACAAGACAGGCTCTTTCCTTACAATGGAAATATAATTAAACAAACATCAGTATTACCATTGATTTCCATCAAGCAGTGGTTAAATGCCTGCTCCATTTGGATTAGAAAGAGAGCTCCCTGAGGGAGGTATGTTGTGAAAGGGAGATGTGAGGTTGGTCCTGACAAGTGGGGTGAGCTTAACGGTATGGAAAAAGCAAATAATACAAGCAAACAAAGAAAAAAGACATTATAGGAAAATTCCGCCTGCAAAATGAAAATATACTAATTATATTGGCATTGTATATTACTTGGCTTCAGAACAAAAACATTTACATTATTATTATTATCTAAAAAGTGCTCTCTTTTTTTTGGTTTTTTTATTTCACTTTATGTTTTAGCATCAACTGATAGACAAGGCTTTGAAGGCTTATGTATTAATCAGAATCCTCCAGATGAACAACCAATAGGAGATATATATATATCTTTATTACAAGGAATTGGCTCACACAATTAAGGATTTATTTATTTATTATAAGGAACTGGCTCACACAATTATGGAGGCTGACAAGTCCTGAGATTTCCTGTTAGCAAGCTGCTAGACCCAGGAAAGCCCATGGGGTAGTTCCAGCCTGAAGGTGAGCAGGCTCAAGACTCAGGAAGAGCTGATGTTTCAGTTCAAATCCAAAGGCAGAGAAAAACAACGATGTCCCAGCTTGAAGGCAGTCAGGCAGCAGGAGTTCCCTCTCAGTCACAGAAGGGTCAGTCTTTTTGTTCTATTCAGGTCTTAATTAATTGGATGAGGCCCACCCACATTAGGGAGGGTAATCTGCTTTACTTCCTCTGTGGATTCAAATGTTCATCTCATCCAGAAACACTCTCACAGTCACACCTAGAATAACATTAGGCCAAATGTCCAGGCACCCCATGGCCCAGTCCAGGTGACAAAAAATTAACCATTATAGCTTACTTTTAAATAGACCAAATTCACAAATTTTTAGGCCCAATTCTGTATAATACAGACAATGGAAGCTGGTGGGAAGAAAGGGAAGGAGGTGTAAGAGGAAATGTAAAGATTTTAATGCTGTGATCTTAGCAAATGGAGAAGCACAGTTACATTCTATGACTGAACTGAATTCAGAGACAAAGGTACGCACATACTATTTAGACTCGTGTTTCATTGATAACAAGTAGAATAAATATTCTACAAAGAAGATATTACAAGTAGTATATTACAACTCTATTGGAAAAAGAGAGATGGCCTGAGGTTTGCAAGTCAACAGAGATTGTTCAAATTGATAATTAAAGAAATACCTTTATAACATTTATTCATTTACCAAACATTCACATGTCTATTTTATCTAAGAATGTAACAGCAACAGTTAAATTGTGATTTTCCCTAGTGAATGAGATTGGGAGTGGGAAGAAGAAAGTTGTGCATTATAAGCTCTTCCATAGTCTTTGATTTTAGCCATTTCAATGTGTTACTTTGATTAAAATTCTTGCAATAAATTTAAATAATAAATTTATATTTATTGTTACAGCAAATTGTCTATAATTTAATCCATCTAGAAAGCAGATTATAAAACAGTGTGGTACCCCATAATATCTGTGGACACCTGATTAGTACAGTAATCTGCAGGTATATACACCAAATCAAATACTTGTTGAACACAATTTTTAATTTTCAGGCAAATACTATCTTTTCAAAATTATAAGGTTCTTCTTCCAATATACCCCATGGTCTCCCCTTGCCTGGTAACTACCCCCTATCCTGGCAAACAGTAAATGAAAATAAAATCATTGATGGATATAGTAATCTAAAAGCATTTTCTATTTTACGTGCACTTTTTAACCCAGAGAAAATAAGAATAAATTCCTTCTTTGGGCAGCAGTTTCTAAAATATAATCAGAGAGATGCTAGTAAACATTTAAGTTTAGATTAGCTTTCTCAAAACTTTAAAGCCCTGGAATTCAGATTCGCTTACACTCTGAAGCTAGTCCTCAGTATCTTTTTAAAGCCTCTTTTGGCATCTCGTTTTCACGCTCCATCTGAGAGGACTTGGAAAACATCAGAAAATAACACCACCACTTCCACAAAGCAACGGCCTGGACAGTGCATATTTCTACATCCATCATTTATGGAACTGTTTCGGGGAGAAATTTTATTTTAAGTGTCCATACTAAAAGAAGATATTATTGGAGTTGGCTGCTTCAGTCAGCAAATACACTCAGCACCTACTCAGAAACATCTTTTTTTAGATAATTGGAATAAGAAACATTTCTTGCTGTTATTTTTAAATCGCTATAAAGGAAAAGAACTTTATCCTTGTGGAATATTAGCTTGCGGTCTGTAGTAGCCTAAAGTCCCTGTGTAAAATGACATTGTGTGATTTTTTTCATAGTTTACACAACCCAAAATGAGGCAAAATACACGTCTCCTTCTGTAACCTTCCTCCTCCTTTATGCAAATAACACTGAGAAGTAGCTTCACAGCGTAAAGTAAGTCTGAATTCCATTGCTGGAAGATTTACAAAACCAATTTCAGCTATGTAGATCCATTTCTAGAATCATTGAAGATTCAAAAATTTTTGATTGATAAAGTTTTATCCTACTTTTGCTCTGGATAATTATCTTTTTATTTGAGTACACACACACGCACATACACACATTCATCTCATTGTTTATGAAAGGATAAGTAAAACCCATTGAATCATTCAATGTCCTAGAATGAACATAATGCAGACATTAAAAATAATTTTGAAGAATTTCAGGTGACACTGAAAAATGATTGCTGTATAGTGTTATTGAAAACGTTGATTCATTTCTTATTTTTTATGTTATGTGTATATGTATGTACAATCACATAATATTATGTTTAAATGTATATATAGATATATTTATATATGTATACCCTTTCTGTTATATTATACATGGTCACTTATATATAAGTACATATAGCTGAAAGTGTATAAAAATGATAAAAAGTTATCTGCAGGTAAGAAGATGGTGGGGATTTTTATTTTAATTTCTAACATTCTCTATTCAAATTATTTTATATGTGATATAAAGAAAATTCTACAATACCTGACATCAGGCCAGCATCATTTATTTAATATTAGAATTGATGTTGGAAAGACACCTATCCTTAAACTATTCGCCCATGCACCAGACTCAATCAACACTGAATAGCTAATTTTAAATATTGCCTGTCAGTGCAGGATATTGTAGGTGATCTGCTTGAAGATATTATCAGACAATGAACTGACATAAAATTTCTAAGCTTCTCAAGAGTTTTACGTTAACTTCATTTTTGGTTCAAAATTTTCACGTATTGTCACATGTTTCTTCTGAAGCTTTCATCTTTACAAAACTCAGCTTTAAATTAGAGGGAAAAGGTGGGAGACTAAGCAGGAGAAGCAACTGAATTTATTTTGGATCTTGGCTAGAGCTGAAAACACAGTTGCTTTTTTATTCTTATGTCAATTTGAAAAACAACAGTTCTGAATTTAGCTAAATGAAGATTTTTTTGTAACTCTGCTTGGATCATTTTGAAAAGCCTACTTATAATTTTCACTCGGTTCCCAGGATATTACCACATATTCTTTTGAGCTATTGGCACATTGGATCCAGTTTATGAAGTCATAGCTTCTGCATTGAGCTTTTGCCTGCCTCATATCTTTAGATAAATTTGGAAGCAAAAGCAATATCCCCTGTGTTGAATACCTTTAACAGTATGGTTGAAATTTGTAATTTGAAATTCCTAAGTTCAAAGAACGTTTATCTACAGCTTGATTTTACACTTGAAACTTCCCATGCTTCGTAGTATGTTGTAAAAAATTAGGGGGGAAAACCTTCCTCCTGTCATTCATAGCAATTTTCCTTAGACTTGAGAAAAAGACATAGAAACTATTAAAGAAAAATCAGAATCTTGTACCCCCTTATTGTTTTCTCATTTTTTGAATTATATCGCTTACCCTGGTATAAGTCTTTCGGTTATGCTCTTATGCAAATATACTTTCAGAGCAAATTTTGAAGTAAATACAAATTCACAAAATGAGTATCTTCATTTTAATAACATTAATTTGATGGATGATGTTATTTTACTGAACCTAAACCTGAATGTCGAGTTTAAGAGCAAAGATGTAACCACAGTTGGGTTTTTGTTTTGATATTACTAATACTAATACACAGAAAGCTTGTTTGCAAAAGAATATTTGTCGAATTTAAAATATTTTCAAAGCTTTTTTTGTATCTGTTGAAAACATTAAGAAAAACAGAATTCAGAGCCAGCCCTGATGGTCTAGTGGTTAAAGTTCGGTTCTCATCACTTTGGTGGCCCAGATTCGTTTCCTGATCAGGGAACCACACCACCCATCTGTCAGTTGCCATGCTGTGGCAGCGGCTGACATAGAAAAACTAGAAGGAGTTACAACTAGGATATACAACCATTGGGGCTTTGGGGAGAAAAAAAAAGGAGGAATATTGGCAACAGATGTTAGCTTAGGGAGAACCATTGCCTGAAAATAAAAAACAAAAACAGAACTCATTTTTACCCAAAATTTTGAAAGAGAGCTGTGTCCATGGACACTTTAAAAGTCTGACACTTTTTCTTTGGCTGATTTGTTGACTGGAATGACCTTTGAAACGCAAAACCTTGGACATTGAAATCAGATGGTTGTACTCAAATGAGTGAGAAAAGTTTAAAACATGTTAGATCAGCATCTGAATGAAAAATAATATTTATAAGATTATACATGCTATATAATTTAAATAGAATATATATTTATATTATTTATAAAAATATATATTTATGAGCATATGTATTCTTAGACCACTATATATTGTATAATATTTATATTATGTATATTTTCTTGGGTAATTTATAGATCTCCAAAACTATGTCTATCTTCCATTAATTCTTGGACTCCAGTTTGAAAAACACTGACTTAACAGTATCACAATAATAATTTCTCTTCTCTTTGGTCCTCTCTCTTATGCCATTTATGTGTACCTTATTTCACGCTCTAATATAGTGAATTGCACATGCGTTGAATTTCAAAAGAAATTAGTAGAAGTTCAAAACTTTTCTATATTATAAGGTTTCGAATACATAGAATGAATTACAGAAAGCCATTTATCTGTGACTCTGAAAGGATAATCAGTGATTGCACCCATCACTTGGCTGAGTAATATTGACTAGCTTATTGAAAGTCAGTCTGTTAAAATGAGATTCTCTACAGTACATAACTGAAAACATCCTGGTGTGTCAAAACTCTCCTCTCCTTTCAAACGAAAAGGCTCAATGTTTTCTGAGTTCCTTTCCCTTCTCTCTCACTGGTTTCAGGTCTTTGATTTCTATCTTCAGGATATTTGGAGGGTTTATGATTTTGCATTTATGAGCTAATTTATTTTTATTACAACAATCATTTAAAATGAAATAATAAATACATTTAAGGTTTGTGCATTTCATTTTATGAAAATTTTATTCCTAAAAGTATACAAAGAAGTAAACACAAGTGTTTAAACTAGTTGTATTTATGCATGTTGATGTGTTTGGGGGCTGTTCTTCTGATCTTCCTAATGCATTGAGGAATAATGTGGATTGACAGAAGGATGAACTGAATGGATTCATTCAGAAGGATGGATATGAGATCTATCTATGTCATCAGTCAAGTAGATTAAAAGGTGAATGGTGGACTCTCAGGATACATAGGTATATAGATGTTCACTGTACATTCTTTCAACTTTTCTGTGTGTTTAAAATGTTTATAACTGAAAAGTCAGTGAAAAAAGAAATAAGAATGAAAGAATAAGGTTTTTCTTTAGCTTTTCTGGTAAAATTTATACTGCAAGTATTTTTAACAGGGGACCATCCCGTTAATGGTGTTCTCTCTCTGTTTCTCCCCCTCTCTCTGAAGCTCCATTCCGACCTAGATAAAGGAGAGGGTACTGTTAAATACACCCTCTCAGGAGATGGCGCTGGCACCGTTTTTACCATTGATGAAACCACTGGGGACATTCATGCAATAAGGAGCCTAGACAGAGAAGAAAAACCTTTCTACACACTTCGAGCTCAGGCTGTGGACATAGAAACCAGGAAGCCCCTGGAGCCTGAATCAGAATTCATCATCAAAGTCCAAGATATTAATGATAATGAGCCAAAGTTTTTGGATGGACCTTATGTTGCGAGTGTCCCAGAAATGTCTCCTGTGGGTGAGTGGGCAAATCAAAATTCTGTCAGAGGCTATGAGGTCTTTTCAACATTTAGTTTCTGTAGGTTGATGTCAACATCTTGTTTGTAACCCAGAAGATTCTTCCACTCTAGAAGACATAATTATTTTCATTTATTTCTTTCAACTTTTTTTCCATTTAATTTTTTCCTTTCTGCTCCATTCTAAACATAAGTAGATACATAAATATCTAGAATTTATAGCCTTCTCATCTATTTTCCAATCTTTGCATTTCCCTAAACTGATGGAATTCCTTTGTACTTTAAGTACGAAACTCACTTTGTAGTGAAATTGATTGTCATTACAATTCCAGATGCCTACACAGTGCAGGAGGTAACTACTTTACCCATCAAATACCAGATAGTAATTCTTGGCTCAAAGTAAATTATCCAAAGCATGTATTGCATCTGAGTTTAGGAGTGGTCAAGAAAGGGGTGTGTTGTATCCTTTGTACCTATCGACAGCAATTCCAGAAGGATGGTATTGTTTCCTTTATGGCTATATGTAACTCATAGTGTTATGCCATCAAACTAGGAAGCAAATATTATTGTGAGGTCATTATTAGAATAAATTTACAATTAGCTATAATATCATCATCATTCTCTATATTTTAAAATGTAATATAAATCCACATTTCGGTATCAGCCTAAATTTACAAAGTCCTATAATATGTATTTTAAGGTCAATGAATTAAGGATTCCAGCTTTAACAACAATTTTAAATTATAACTTTTATTCCTCAGTCACCACTGTCGATTCCTCAATTCCTTTCAAAGTAATTTCTGGTTTCTAGCACATTTGTAAGATAAAGCTACTCATCACTTCAAGGTTACAACTTGAAACTCGTATGTGAGTCATTGCTAATATTTTCTAAGTCTGACATTCCTCAGAGTGCTTCTGTTGCCCCTACAACCCTCCAAGACATGTGGGAAAGATTGCACAGACTACCCTGAGGGCAGAAGCAGGTTAGAGCTTGTAGAAGTTGTCACATGGATTTACCATAAATGCACTTGAAATTGTGTCTGTGACCTTATCAGGCATTCAAAGACCATATTCTCTCCTTGACCTGAGAAATCAGCTTAGAGTAGTTCACTTAGCTTTAAAATTTTAGTGAGCATACTCATGCCTGCAAATCTGTTATTCAGTCTCTACTACATTTTTTTGAGCTGCCTCTTTTATGCGACACTATGATTGCTAGAGATTTGGAAGTATAATTGGGAAGAAATATGTCTTATGAGAAAATAGTCTCTAAAAACAACGAAAACTATTCTTTTAATTGTGCCTTGATTTTGCAGGAGGAGAAAAACGACGGTAATATTTTGAGAAAAAGTGAAGATAATGCTATTTACTACATAATTGGTTTAACGTAGTGCTTGTTTCATGTAAATCAGAAATATTTACATGAATTCATGACTCTTGGTGACTCTTTGTTACTGAAACAGCATCCTTAAAGGAAACACACACATTCCTCTACAGTATTAGAACATTCTGTCTTATTAGATAAACGGTAAGGTCTTTTGTTGTGCCAATTAGAATAAAGGGTAGGCTGCAGAGTCTGAGGCCTTATGTAATGAGTGTTTGCAGCTAGTGCCTGAAGAGAGAAATAAATCTGGAAAATCAGGCAAGGGGTGGGTGAGTGAGAGAAAAAGGTGGTCCCAGCTTTTGCGTGGTATTGAGGTGAGAGGTAATTTGCTGCGCAGCCATGAAGTATCAGAAAGATCTATGGAAGAATAGGTTCTTTAAAATGTTTTGCCATGTGCCATTACCAAAATTTCTCATTGGTTATTCAGGAGACTCCAGCAAATACTAAAACTGATTTTCAATACACCTTCTTTTTATTTTTTTGGTAACAGAAGAGTAATACTTCTGAAAGTGAAACCACGTCACATGCTGTGAGTTCACCCAGGTATTCTTGGATTACATTTATATAATATACTCTTTTCAGATAAATGCTAAGAAGTATAAACACCACTTAGAAATTAAATATTACAAATTAAATATCTGCCATGCACTACTTTGGCCTAGGATTCCCCGCAATCCTGCCTATACACGTATAACCAAGAAATGCAGGAGACCCCATTAGATTTGTGGTATTTGTTGTTTCTGCTTTTACATGACCAAGCTAAAGCCAATCCAAATCTACTGTGCATCCAGACATCATAGTAGTGTTCTTAGAGCAGCTGGGCTCCATTCCCAGGCACTCCCTTCTTACCTTTTGGAAGTGGTTCACCACTCTAAGTCGCTTTGTCCAACGCTTATTCTCTTTCATGTTTTCTTTTCCCACATCCCATCTAGGAAATTTCTTCCTCTGTATCATTTTCCTGGGAGTATCAAAATAATTTTTGGTCAAGACCAGATAGAGCTCACCATGGTATAGCAATTGTTGCAGCAAATCTCACTGTTGGTTTTATATATCCATGTTTGTGGGATGGTATAACCATCCCTTCCCAATAATTGAGAATGTTGCTATTTCATTTTCAATAAAAGAGAAGAATCAACCAATTTAAAAATACATATAGTAAATAGCTTAGTTTGTAATATAAAATATCAAGAAAAACTGGGACCTCAAAACGAAGTTTACTTTGCAAATGTCAACTTAGCAATAATGGATTGTACATCTGAAAATATGATGAACAATTAAACCTGGAATGAAAATTAACTAAAGCGAAAGTTACAAAGAACATAACTGTACAAAGGTGGGCTGGTGGTGAGCAGGGTAGGCAGAAATTTCAGAGGAAAATCAATATTTAAGACTTATAAGACTGATAAGACTTATGGAATATGTTCAGTTCCCAAAAGTTGAAGAAAATTCTAGCGAATCTATGAATTAAGAGAAAGGTCACTTTGTTACTAACTTGTGCTACATCTAATATGCCATGGAACTAATATTCACAGATAAAGTGCTTTTACTCTGACCTAAGGAGATTGCTTAATGATCCAGATATTCCCCAATTCAAAGTTACTCCTTGGAGACAAATTTGGACATTATGAATGCAGTCTTAATTCTTTAAGATCACTAGGGTAACAATGAATTACAGTAATGTGCCGTCTTTAGTATCTGATGGTTATGCATCACTAGGGTATGTAGCTTACGTTACTTTTCCTAGAGTGCTGACAAGTTTAACATCTTTAAATCCATATTCATACTTATATTATCTTCCTCTCTCTGAGATAAGCCATTTTGAAGCAGATGATTGGGCTATTCACAACCAGGTCTCTATGATACATTTCAGTAGATGCCAATTATGAATCATAATTTATGCAGTAAGATCTCCTATTTCTTGAGCAATAATTAGGGGCCAGATGATCTAACTAGAGATTTGTACTCCCTATTTTATTCAACCATTACAATGACTTTGTGCAATATTGTTTACTATTTGATTGTTATTTTTATATGAAAACTTAACTTGTCTGTATCAGAAAGAAGGAATGACTCCCAGGCTCTTTAGAACAAAGTTGACTGCAATCAATTATACCCTTTTCCTAGGGTTAGTGTCCTTTAAAATGTCTTTGGGAGTCTTACATTTAGTTTTGAATTTCATATGAGCTGGTAAGCTTTGGAATGCTTGTTATATTATACTACATTGTATTATATTAATATGAGGATAGGGGTCTCTGCCTAAAAACAAAAATCTGAAGAATAAGTATCTCTTATCCACTGACCTAAAAAAAAAGTTTAGTATAATTTTAAATGAAAGAAGGTACACCTAAAGGGAATTACACTGCTGGCTTAATAAAAAACATTATGTACCCCCTTGTTTTTATCTATGAACTCTATTTTGTTTTGTATGAAGTTTGGGGATAAATGCTAATATGAACGTTTTGGTGGAGTCTTTGTAGGTTATTAAACAGAAAATATCTTCTAGATGGTCATACTCAAATAGTCCAACTCTAAGAAGGAAATAGTAAGAATGTGATTATACTTAACATTAACTTATTACATCATTATTATAATTTAGAAACATGTATATATCTCCACAATTCCTTGCTTTCACAAAAGTAACATAGGAGACAAACCAAGAAATGATAAAGCAGATATATTCTCTGATCCCATGAGCCAGCCATGGCCATAGAGAGCAACTGAAGTAGTATATGTAGTAGGAACAGGTAAACTATCATTGGTTTCTGTCTGTACCCATAAGCAGGGTCTTTCTCAGAAGGTTGGAGACAGAATGTTGATGTTTTCTACAAATAAAGACATTGTCTTATATAACCAAAATACAATGATTAAAATCAGGAAATTAACATGAATGTATTATTACAATCTGATCCTTAGACCCCATTCAAGCTTTATCACTTGGGTCAATGTCTTATATAACAAAACATTTAAGGTCAAAATCATACATTGCATTTAAATGCCAGGTCTCCTTAGTTTCCTTCAATCTAGAACAGTTTCTTACCTTTTCTTGACTTCCATAACTCTAACAGTATTTAAAATTTCTGGCCAGTTATTTTTTTAGAATGCCCCTCATATTGGGTTTGTCTGAGGTTTCCTCATGCACAAATTCAGAATATGCGTCTTTGTCAGGTATGTCACAGAGGCGATGCTCTAGGCTCCATGTTGTATCCTATCAAGTGGAATATGGTTTTGATTTGTCCTGTTACTAATGGTGTTAATATTTCTTACTTGATGAAGGTTGTGCATTAGTTATCTATTACTGCATAATACATTAAACAAAATTTTAGCAGCATAAAACAACAAGCATTTATTATCTCACAGGAGTATGGATGCCCACGAGTGGCTTAGCTGGGTCCCTCTGGCTCAGGTGTCTCAAGAGGTTGCAGTCAAGCTGTTGGCTGGGACTATGGTCTGATCTAAAGGTCTTGATAGAAGCCACAGTCTATTTATAACCTAATGTTAAAAGTAACATCCCATCACTTCTGCCATTTTCTGGTTGTTAGAAGTAACTCCAGCCCACTTTCAGGGAACAAGATTACATAGAATATGAATACAGGGAAACTGGGGTCATTGAGGGCCTGCTTATAGTCTGCCTACCACAGTCTCCCAATGAGCCTTGTTGATTTCATGCCATATATACTCAGCCCCTTTCTAGGATCCCCAGAATTTTGTCTCATTATTGCATGAGTTCAAAGCCCAGAAACTCATCATATCAATCAAGTCCAAGTGCAAATGAGGTTCCTTGCGTTTAGTTCCTCTTGATTGGTAGACTTTGATGTTAAAGAAACCAATTACTTACCGCCCCAAAACCCAACACACAATGATGAGATAGGCATGAGATAACTTCTATATACATTTGTGCTCAAAAAGGGAGGAAATGCACAGAATAAATGAGTTACTGGTCATCACATTTCCGAAATCTGGTTAGTAAAAATTGAAAACTCTGATTAAATTTGAGGCCTGGAAATAATTGTCCACGGCACTCATTCCACTGTCTGGTCTCTTGGTTCCATCTTCTGAGTTACCCTTCTTTTTTCATGAAATATAGGATGTACTTGCAACTAAGTAGCTCTCTTAGTCAGCTTCCTGCCAATAGGATTCAATGGGTCCAAAGGCCTCTCCTCACTGTGCAATCTCTGATCCCCCCTCCTCAGTCCACGCTTGTGGTATTTCTATTTCTAGAATTCTCTTTAAGAACTCTGTAAGAATTACGGGTATCCCATGAGTCTTTTTGGAGGTCACTGAATTAGGCAACAAATCTCTTCAAATAAATCCTTCTCTACCTTAGACTTTACTAAGATGCCTGAGTGGCAAAGCCCTTACATGAAACAGAATCTTTATTGTTTGATGGAAAGGATCTTTGAATCATACATATCATTAATCTCCTAAAAGGCCTGACTAGATGGTAAGCCAATGTACTATCCTTGATCTTTCTGAGATCTTAACAAAAGATTTTACAGTCATTCCCATGACATTATCTTTGACACTTTCCTGTGTGCCCTGGATTTGATCTTTGCTTGGAAGCCATTTCTCAATTTTAACATCATTTGCTATCTGGAAACGCCAGGAACCTTTAAGATCAGCAAGACCTGGATCCTGGATCCTTTTCATTTAAAAGTCATTAGGTCCATTTTCTATTGCCTGAATAAATGCAGGTAATAGTTTTTCTAAAATTTTTGTCATTGTATAAGAATGATCTTCCTCTAGTTTCCAATATGATGTTCTTACTTTCCTGCAAGGCCTCATCTGCAACACCTCAAAGTTCAACATTCAATAAATAGTGTGTTCAAGACACCTTATACTTTCACTGATGTTCTCCTCAAAGTCCACTGCCTGACAGCAAAGCCATTCCCACATTTTAAGTGTTTGCTATGGCAGCACCCCACTACCAGGTAAAAAGTTGGTATTATCAACTGCTATATAACAAATTACCCCAGGATTTAGATGCTTAAAACTGAAAATATGTATTGTCTCTTAGTTTATCTGGCCCACGAATTTGGATTCAGTTTAGTTGGGTGCTTCTGCTTCAAAGTATCTCCTGGATTTAGAGTCAAGCTGTCAATCAGGGATGTGGTCTCATCTGAAGAATCACTTGGGCAGGGAGATGCCAAACCCACTCATGTGGTTGTTATCTTGGAATAAATGATACTATCACTTCTGCCATATTCCTTTTGTTAGGACCAACTTGATAAGCCCATTCCACTCTAGAGGGAAAGGGATTAGACAAACGTGTGAATACTGGAGGCATGAATATAGGATGAACGGAGGTCCATCCTAGAGGTTGCCTTCATTAGATGATGATGCCACTGTAACATTATGCTTTACTCTGGAATTATTACATATTTTCTCTAAAGGTATTTTGATGAGGTCCTCGTCACACTTTCAAATTACCCACTTATTAGTTTATATCAGTGTGGTCTCGAAGTTTCTTACTCTATGAAGTTGGTTTTCTTCTGTTAGTATCATTATTTTAATATTGAAATAATTTCAGATTTGGCTAGCAAAACCTCCTTTAAGCTGATTTCTGTGCCCTTTCAACATTACCCCCTAATTATTTGAATACTCCCTTACTTTCTGATCCAAAAATACATTTGGGACTTGTCTTGCACTTTTCCCTCTCCTACCCTGGAAAAGGCTATTTCTCCAAGGAGCTGTCTCCCCATCTTCATGGAGAATAATATTTAGAAGTGAAAATATGGTTGCAAGGTGTGTTCCTTGCTATTGGTGTGTCATTGCTCCCAGGCCAGCTAAAAACATATATCTATGTATATACACAGTGGGCACAGCTAAAAATATATATTTGCACATATACACATATATAATATTTATTTCTTTATTCTTCTACATATATTGAAAACTATGATTTTACACCAATAACTCCAACTCCAATCTAGCACCACCATTTATTCAAGGTTTTTTTTTTTAAAACCCTTTTATAATTTAGAACTCTCTTTTCTGAGAGTGAGAAATCTAGATATTGTTCTCTTTACTACATTTTCTTATTTGGTCAAGCCCCCTGTGCGTGCCCAGTCTTTCATTGCTGGCACTCCTCCAGACCCCTTGCAGATGCCATGATGACTCCATTCCAGCTTTGACTATCTGCATTGGCTGCTTCCACTGTCTTCTCTCCCTCACTGTGGAGATTTTTCTCACCTTGCTGGGGCTCTGAATCCCCACACTGAGCTATGTTTCCCACACATACACGCCTTCCTCACACCAGTCCATCTCTGACACCCTCACCAGCCCTTCTGTGTGGATGCCTTCCTCACTCGGCTCAGGCTCCAATACCCTGCTCTTTGTAGCTCCTTCTCAACTCCCACATCTCCACATCTCTGCCAGCCCAAAAAACTACCTCTCCCGACAACAGGTAGTCTTTAGGACTAAACTATTCTAGATCAGCAAAGTGGAAGGGACTCTGATTCTTAACGGGACTTAGAGTATTCCTAGAAGTGCCTACCCCGGTTATATTTTTCACATGCATTAGCAGCGTTTAAATCAGAGTCCTTCACTCGTTTTAAATTTCCTTCATAATTTGTTGAGCTGAGTCCAAATTTTGATGTGAGAGGTCAAAAATGATATAGAAAGTGGTAGATAAGGCCAAAATCCATTTTGTCAAAATACTAGTTTTTGAAACTTCTTTTTCATATTAGGAAGCATCTCTTTTACTCTTTCAGTCAACAAAAAATATACTTCTACAGAGAGAGAGAGGACAGAACTCTGTGGTAACATATTCTAGTCATGTAGTATGTGGGTGTTGAACTTGTTAAGAGTCCAATTCCCTGCTCTACCGTTTCCTAGTTTTGAGTATTTGCACAGGTTATTTGACCTTGTTACGCTTCAGTTTCCTTACGTGCAAAAGAAGAATAAAAATACCTTATTCCAAGAATTATTGCAAGTAGTAAAGGAGAAAATGCATGTGTAGTACTTACCACCATGCCTGGAAAAATGTGATCAATAAATGTGGAAGGATCCTGTTAATCGTTTGATGATCATTCTCAGGAAACTAGCAGGAGAAAATGTAACTTGTAGAGGTTCCAGCTAATCGTCTTACTCCTTTTTTTCATGTAGCCGCTCCCTCTGACATATGAGCTGGATATTTACTCTTGTTTTTTCTACAAACTAGACCAAGTCTATTTAAAAACCTAACAGACTTTCTATCCTAATCTACATTTCTCTGGTGTACAGCACTCTTTTACCTTAATGTGTGGAGACAAGCTGTTGATTCGGAAGAAACACCAATTATCAGATTACACTTTTGCTTTGCAATCTGCTGAGTCGCTTTAACACATTTGATGAAACTGAGCAAGGCCCGGTGATCCCTCTGGTGTCAGCAGTGAAGTGTCCACAGCACACAGCGTGGCAGAACTATGTTCAGGGCCATAGGATGATATGACTGTGTGTTCCGGGAGCATTTTATTCCTCTGTTTGATTCCTATGTTTTTAGTAGTGGTACAATTGTGAAGGTAATGCTCTTGGCAGTTTTTGTGTGGCCTTGAGAGAAATGTATGAATCGTTTTAGTAGCAGCACAGCGTGTCCCTCAACATAAACCATGCTGCATTGATAGTTGCTTTAGAAGCCACTGATCAGCAATAAATGTTAAAAATTAACAAGAAGTTCCTTTTTTTCCTAACAGCCAAATGACTCTAAGCATTAAATATACGTTAGTAGGAGTTGCTTCTTGGCCACTGAGTGCTTCAAAACATTAAACATATTTTCAAAGTATTACTCTTTCCTCAGCCTCCAAGTGGTTGTAAACATTAAATATGTTTTATAAAAACTGCTTTGCCAGCTACTGGCAGGATAGCTATGAACATCGTTTTTCTTTAAAGTTGCCTTCCAGCTGTGGGACTGGTTTCTCTTATTTGCTCTATTCTATTTATTTTTTGTATACAAAAGCAGACAAGAGGCTACCTCGGCTCAATTGTCTCTTGCTTTATGATAAGCTATCATGGGGGAGCAGTAGCACCTATATAAAACCCTGCTGGCAAGGATTTCTCTGAGGTTCAATTGCTTGTACTGTTATTCCACATAGATATCAACTACGTTTTCCAAAATAATTTTTGTTTCTGCTTTCCATTCTGCAATGTGTTAAGGTATGAAAATGAGTATAAACTAAGCTTAGTATTATGGAAAATAACTTTAAGCAAGCGGACACTGATGGATTACACCCATCCATAAAGGTGAAAATATTACATCAAGTGAACAGGCTCAAAGACAGGCAAAATGGCAGAACTACTAAGTTAATGAGATCTTTAACCCCAACAGGATAAAAGACTTGAAATCTATGTCTGGAAATAACTCAGTGTGGCAACTGCATGCAATTCAAAGACAGCATATAAAAGTCCCTCTAGGAATTAGCCCAGGAAATCTGTTTATTTTCAAATTCACATGAAAATCAAGGGTGGCACTTGAGTCGACTGAAAAAATGAATCCGCTCTATCGTCCCAGAAATAGTAATTTACCATCAATCCAAATAATTACTCAGGAAAGCCTTGATTTCTACAGGATCCAAGTATTTTCCAAATCGTTTAATATTGTATTTTGCTAGATGTTATATTCAAGGTGTATGTTCAACAGATTTAAGTATCTATGGGATACCTATTATGTACCAAGCACTTTTAGGTGTTGGAGTTAGAACTGTGAGAAAAACAGACAAAACTCCTGCCCTCAGAAAGTTTTCATCCCAAAGATCTAGTGCAGGGGCAGCTAGCAATGCTCTTGGGCTAAATCTAGCACTTCAGCTGTTTTTATTGGAATACAGTCATACTCATTCATCTTCATATTCTCTGTGGCTCCTTTCACGCTACAATGGCAGAGTTGGCAACAGACACCATATGGCCCGCTAAAATATTTACTGTCTGGTCCTTTACAAGAAAAGTTAATTGAGCCATGAGATAGAGGATTCAGTATCAGAGAAGAGGTTAAGATAAGGACAACACTTTAAATAAACCCATGAGGAAGAAGAGTGTTTACTCTAGAAAATACTTCCTCAAAAAGAAAAGAAAGAAAGAAATGGCAAGACCAGAGATAAAATGAGAGTGGAAGCAAGTTCCACACAAGCATATTGTATGTGTCATGAAATCAGATGCTCCCATTTAGTCTGCACTGAAAGGAATAGTTTAACTTTTTTTTTTTGAGGAAGATTAGCCCTGAGCTTACATCATCCACCAATCCTCCTCTTTTTGCTGAGAAAGATTGGCCTTGAGCTAACATCCATACCCATCTTCCTCTACTTTATATGTGGGATGCCTGCCACAGCATGGCTTGACAGTGATGTGTAGGTCCGCACCTAGTATCTGAACTGGCGAACCCCAGACCGCCGAAGCGGAGCACACGAAGTCAACTGCTGCACCACAAGGCCAGCCCCAGGAATAGTTTAACTTTATTAAAATCACTTAAGCGCTAGGTTAAATTGTTAAAGGATTATGATAAAGTACTTTTTATTTTCCTGCAAAACTAATTCTTCTTTCAGTTGTGTAATCATAGTTTTTAAATTACAAGTAAAAACTCAAAACTAGGAAGGTTGAAAGAGGCTAACCTTTAGATTGGGTTGAAACGTTCCTTCCCCATATGATTTCTCCAGATTCATAACTTCTTTGCCTCACTGAATAAAAGTGGTGAAAGAGAAATTGAGAGTTACTGAAAGCAAATTTAAAAACAACCACCAGTATTAACAATTACTACCCAGTAAGTGTTAACAAGAAACTGCCTCCAAAAGTAAGGTTAGGGTGAGTTTATCGAGGGTTGGCATTATTTTCATTTCTGACCAAGAAAATGAAACTTGAAAATAAAAAAATCAGAAGCTACAATTTTATAAATAATGAACAAAAATAAATATCAAAATACGGTACATATTGTTTAATTGGCAACAGCACTAAAAGAAAAAGAAACATGCCAATTAAACTGTCATTCATGTTAATTTTGCCTCTGAGAAAAACATTGTAATGGGATAATTTCATGAAATGCTTTGATGGCAAGAAAGTGCCAAAATATGATTAGTTACTGCACGATTCAAATTAGACAAGAAAGCAATTGGTGGCAGCCTGGATATTGAAAGATTTTGTTCCATGACTTTTTTTTTCTCTTTTTCCCTGTGGTTTAATCAACTATATGCTCTTTGACAGTGAAATGATTTATACAAAAAACATTTTTGTTACAAGAATTTAGTAGAAACTTCACTACAAGAGGAGAAAACACATTTCCATTTTTCAAATCTTTTAAAAAATATAATTACCATTTCTGAAAGAATGTGTAATCTTCATAGAAGTAATTTTTTGGTAACTAATATTATGTGTATTTGGCCAGAGGCCTTGATTAGAAGCAGCTCGCTCATATGATTATGTTTATAGTTCTATTGTCAAATATATTCATTTATTATTTAAACTCGGTTCTCTTTTATTATTCTCATTTCAGCCCAGTTAGTCAGAATGAATATTCTAGAAATTTACAAGGTCATGTAAATTTTTACTATTTATATTTCTTATCCCTGTTCCTTTAAAAAGTTATATGGTATATACCGAAGCTAATAAAGAATTCTAAACATCAGAAAACAAATGGGATTAGAAGAATTCATTTTCTGGGTCTGGCCTGAGGATGTAGTGATTAATTTCACGTGCTCTGCTTGGTGGCCTGGGCTTCACAGGTTCAGATCCCAGGTGCAGAACTACACACCACTCATCAAGACATGCTGTGGCAGCAGCCCACATAAAATAGAGGAGGATTGGCACAAATGTTAACTCAGCAACAATCTTCCTCAAGCAAATGGAGGAAGATTGGTAACAGATGTTAGCTCAGGGCCAATCTTCCTCAAAAAAAAAAAATTTCATTTTTTCATAGATCTCAGCTCTATACAAATGATTTCTTAAATCCAATGCATAAAAATTCTATTTTGTATTTTTTTTAATATGATTTATGTGTCACCCTAGCCATAACAGATCCCTGTACTCAATCACCAAGAACATTGTCTTCATACATTAACTTCTAATAATTCTAAGCAGTAGAATCCTAATAATTCCAGCTTTAGAAGAGTTATTAGGGTTAAGTGGTTTTGAGTAATTTTCCTGCAATAATAAGATTATAAAGAAGACTTTTAGAGATTATCTTTTGAGTCCATATATTTGTTTCTCATAAGGATGACTTGTGGAATGTTTCTTAAAAAGGATGAGTATGACTGAGGCTAAAAGAGTGTTTGCAGAACACTGATAATAAATAATTTCTTAATTCCAGAAAGGCAGAATATTATAGGGAAAACAAATGAACCATGGAGTACCAAAAATCTGGACTCAAATTTTGATGGAATATGGGGCTGTGTTTAGAAAAGTTTCCTTTTTGTAAAGTTTAGGTGGTAAGTACTATTTACCACTAAAAGTGTTGTTATAAGGATTGAAAGAGATACTATTTGTAAAAAAGCAAAACCCTAGAAGAGTTTCAATAAATGTTAGTTATTTCCTCCCTCCTTCAGTCAGCAGCTTTTTCTCCTGAGGGGTTTTAGATTTGGAAAGCTAAGAGTCTTCAATTACTTTTCTTTTACATCTTCATCCTTGTAATTGTTCCTAGTAAATCACATAAGAAGATCATTTCTAGAAACATCTCCTTCCAAGAATACATATATTTTTTATGAAATACTGTTAATCCAAAATATTTGAGTAGGGGCTCAGAACACAGGAAATGAGATATGATGGGTATAAAATATAAAGAAATACTGTGCAAAAATGTGTCTAGTGGATGTTAGAGAAATGTCTTACATTCAAATTTATGAAAATGAACTGAACAAATAGATTTATTTCTTCTCTGTTCCAAAATACCATTGAAATAACAGAATATAATATTTATAAAAATAACTGCAAGAAGCTGGGAAGTCTTCTTCTAGCAGACCAAAGACTAATGCATTTCTAAAGGATATAAATCATGTCAGAGGGACTTCTGGTTTTAGTCACAATGGAATTATTGGTATTATGCTTGTCTTTTCACTGTAAACAATGATAAGATTGGACAATATATATGAGGCAACAGTTTCTATGTAGGTGACAAGTAGTGCAAGCTTGTCATCCTTAAGAGAAGGAAAGACACAAGACAAGTGCCACATTTAGCTGGACTCTGATTAGGGGTACTTTTCCAGTCATAACAGGAGGTGCTAGACTATAAGAATCATGAGTTGAGAGGTAGAGATTAAAGCTTGGAGCTGCTGCAATTTGAGAGCTGCTGAAATGGCTGGAAGGCTAGGCAGAAGGAAGCACTCCAGAAGCCAGAATAGGGGTTTACCATGGCTTTTCCCCAATGTCTGCTCTATGCGTGAACAATTAGCCCCTACAAGCCCTGCTGAAAGCAGATTCTGTGCGGCTGAGATACTGGTAGTAACACTGGGCGGAGATGTGATGAAGTTACTGACCAGCCACCAGAGAGAGATTTCACCAAACATCTCAGACATTTATGTGAGGCAACAGAAAGGCTATGCATTAGGAGGAAGGGCCATTTCCTCCAGTAATGGTTATGCCCTAAGCCTAAGAATAAAAGTAAAAGAGATTTTCCTTAACAAAGAGTTAAACTAGGCCTGACAGGATCAAAACGATCTTCCAGTAATTTAATTGCCCTCAAAGCAGTCTCTTAAGTCTTTTTATAAGTAGACAAATCCAGATTTTCTACAATGTATTATTCAAAATTTCCAGCACACAATAAAAAAAATATAAGTTATGCAAAGAAGCAGGAAAATGTGATCAATAATCAAGAAAAAAACCCAGTCAATTATAATAGACATCACAAGAAGTCAGGTGTTGAAATTAACAGATTATCTATTATAAATATATTTTAAGACTAATGGAAAAGATTGTCATAATGATAGAACAAATAAAAAAAATTATGGATAATAGAATAATTGAAATAACAAGTGAATATATAGAAGTAACAATCCACTGGTAGGGCTAAGTAGCAGATAGCAGCCATCAGAGAAAAGAAAAACGACATTGAAAACAGTCTTTGAAATTCTATAGTCTCAAGCAATGGAGGAAAATTATTGAGCTAAATAAGAGATTGAGTCACATGGGATGATATCAAGTCACCAAGCATATGTATAATTAGAGTCCAAGAAGGATAAGAGACAGAAAATGAGGCAGACGAAAATATATTTGAAGAAATAATTGCTAATGTTTCCAAATTTTTTTAAATTTTTTTATTGAGTTAATGATAGGTTACAATCTTGTGAAATTTCAGTTGTACATTATTGTTTGTCAGTTGTGTTGTAGGTGCACCATTTCACTCTTTGTGCCCACGCCCCACCCCACCTTTCCCCTGGTATCCACTAAACTGTTCTCTTAGTCCACGTTTTTAAATTCCTCATATGAGTGGAGTCATACACAGATTATCCTTCTCTAGCTGGCTTATTTCACTTAACATAATTCCCTCAAGGGCCGTCCATATTATTGCAAATGGAATGATTTTGTTCTGTTTTGCAGCTGAGTAGTATTCCATTGTATGCATATACCACATCTTCTTTATCCACTCATCTGTTGATGGGCACTTAGGTTGCTTCCATGTCTTGGCTATTGTAAATAATGCTGCAATGAACATTGGGGTGCATAGGACTTTTGGGATTGCTGGCTTCAAGCTCTTTGGATGAATACCCAGTAGTGGGATGGCTGGATCGTATGGTAGTTCTATTTTCAATTTTCTGAGGAAACTCCATACTGTTTTCCATAGTGGCTGCACCAGTTTGCATTCCCACCAGTAGTGTATGAGGGTTTCCTTTTTCTCCACAACCTCTCCAACATTTGTTACTACTAGTTTTAGATATTTTTGTCATTCTAATGGGTGTGAGGTGATATCTTAGTGTAGTTTTGATTTGCATTTCCCTGATGATCAGCGATGATGAGCATCTTTTCATGTGCCTATTGGCCATCCATATATCTTCTTTGGAGAAATGTCTGTTCATGTCTCCAGCCCATTTTTTGATCGGGTTGTTTGATTTTTTGTTGTTGAATTGTGAGAGTTCTTTATATATCATGGATATTAAGCCTTTGTCAGATCTATGACTTGCAAATATTTTTTCCCAGTTAGTGGGTTGTTTTTTTGTTTCAATCCTGTTTTCATTTGCCTTGAAGAAGCTCTTTAGTCTGATGAAGTCCCATTTGTTTATTCTTTCTATTGTTTCCCTTCTCTGAGAAGGCATGGTGTCCAAAAAGATCCTTTTAATACTGATGTCAAAGAGTGTACTGCCTACGTTTTCTTCTAGAAGCCTTATGGTTTCAGGTCTCACCTTTAGGTCTTCAATCCCTTTTGAGTTTATTTTGGTGAATGGTGAAAAAGAATGGTCAATTTTCATTCTTTTACATGTGGCTTTCCAGTTTTCCCAGCACCGTTTGTTGAAAAGACTTTCTTTTCTCCATTGTATGCCCTCAGCTCCTTTGTCGAAGATAAGCTGTCCATAGATGTGTGGTTTTATTTCTGGGCTTTCAATTCTGTTCCATCGATCTGTGCACCTGTTTTTGTACCAGTACCATGCTGTTTTGATTGCTGTAGCTTTGTAGTATGTTTTGAAGTCAGGGATTGTGATGCCTCCCGTTTTGTTCTTTTTTCTCAGGCTTGCTTTAGAAATTCGGGGTCTTTTGTTGCCCCATATGAATTTTAGGAGTCTTTGTTCTAATTCTGTAAAGAATGTCATTGGGATTCTGATTGGGATGGTGTTGAATCTGTAGATTGCTTTAGGTAGAACGGACATTTTAACTATGTTTATTCTTCCAATCCATGTACATGGAAAGTCTTTCCATCTCCTTATGTCGTTATCCAATTCTCTCAGAAAGGCCTTGTAATTTTTGTTATATAGGTCCTTCACTTCCTTAGTTAAATTTACACCGAGGTATTTTACTCTTTTTTTGCGATTGTGAAGGGTATTGTGTTCTTGAGTTCTTTTTCTGTTTGTTCATTATTAGAGTATAGAAATGCTACTGATTTATGCAAATTTATTTTGTACCCTGAAACTTTGCTGTAGCTGTTGATTACTTCTAAGAGTTTTCCAATGGATTCTTTGGGGTTTTCTATATATAAGATCATGTCGTCTGCAAACAGCAAGTTTCACTTCTTCCCTCCCTATTTGGATTCCTTTTATTCCTTTTTCTTGCCTGATTGCTCAGGCCAGGACCTCCAGTACTATGTTAAATAAGAGTGGTGATAGACGGCATCCTTGTCTCGTTCCTGTTTTCAGGGGGATGGAGTTCAGTTTTTGCCCATTGAGTATGATGTTGGCTATGGGTTTGTCATATATGGCCTTTATTATGTTGAGGCAGTTTCCTTCTATGCCCATTTTGTTCAGAGTTTTTATCATAAATCGTTGTTGGATCTTGTCAAATGATTTATCTGCATCTATTGAGACGATCATGTGGTTTTTATTCCTCAGTTTGTTGATGTGGTGTATCATGTTGATTCATTTGAGGATGTTGAACCATCCCTGTGTCCCTGGTATGAATCCCACCTGATCATGATGTATGATCCTTTTGATGAATTGCTGAATTCTGGTTGCCAAAGTTTTGTTTAGAATTTGTGCATCTATGTTCATCAGTGATATTGGCCTGTAGTTCTCTTTTTTCATGGTGTCCTTGTCAGTTTTTGGTATCAGCGTGATGTTGGCCTCATAGAATGTCTTAGGATGTGTTCCACTTTCCCTAATTTTTTGGAATAGCTTGAAAAGGATAGGTATTAAATCCTCTCTGAAAGTTTGGTAGAATTCCCCAGGAAAGCCATCTGGTCCTGGGGTTTTATTTTTTGGGATGTTTTTGATTGCTGTTTCAATCGCTTTCCTTCTGATTGGTCTGTTCAAATTGTCTGCCTCTTCTTGAGTGAGCTTTGGGAGATTGTAGGAGTCCAAGAATTTATCCATTTCCTCTAGGTTATCCATTCTGTTGGCATATAGTTTTTCATAGTATTCTCTTATAATCCTTTGTATTTCTGCAGAGTCTGTTGTTATTTCTCCTCTTTCATTTCTGATTTTGTTTATTTGAGCTTTCTCCCTTTTTTTCTTTGTAAGTCTGGCTAGGGGTTTGTCAATTTTATCTTCTCAAAAAACCAGCTCTTTGTTTCATTGATCCTTTCTACTGCCTTTTTCATTTCAATAGTATTTATTTCTGCTCTGATTTTATTATTTCTATCCATCTGCTGACTTTGAGCTTTATTTGTTCTTTTTTCTCTAGTTCAGTTCTGTGTAGTTCAAGATTGCTTATTTGAGATTTTTCTTGTTTGTTAAGATGTGCCTGTATTGCGGTGAATTTTCCTCTTAATACAGTTTTGCTGTATCCCATATGAGTTGGTATGGCATGTTATCATTTTCATTTGTTTCCAGGTATTTTTTGATTTCTTCTTTAATTTCTTCAATGATCCATTGTTTGTTCAGTAGTGTGTTCTTTAGTCTCCACATCTTTGTTCCTTTCTCAGCTTTTTTCTTGTAATTAATTTCTAGCCTTATAGCATTATGATCAGAGAAGATGCTTGTTATTATTTCAATTTTTTTAAATTTGTAGAGGCTTGCCTTGTTTCCCAACATACAGTCTATCCTTGAGAATGTTCCATGTGCATTTGAGAAAAATGTGTATTCTGCTTTTTTAGGATGAACTGATCTATATATGTCTATTAAGAGTACTTGTTTTAGTTTTTCATTCAGCTCCACTATTTCCTTGTTGATTTTCTGTCTGGATGATCTGTCCATTGATGTGAGTGGGGTGTTGAGGTCCCCTACTATTATTGCGTTGTTTTTAACATCTTCCTTTAGGTCTGTTAATAGTTGCTTTATGAATCTTGTTGCTCCTGTGTTGGGTGCATAGATATTTATAAGCGTTATTTCTTCTTGATGAAGTGTCCCTTTGATCATTATATATTGTCCCTGTGTGTCTCTCTTTACCTGTCTTATTTTGAAATCCACTTTGTCTGATAGAAGAATTGCAACACCTGCCTTTTTTTTGCTTGCTATTAGCTTGAAGTATTGTTCTCCACCCCTTCACTCTGAGCCTGTGTTTGTCCTTGGGGCTGAGGTGTGTTTCCTGGAGGCAACAAACTGTTGGATCTTGTTCTTTAATCCATTTTTCCACTCTGTGTCTTTTTATTGGAGAGTTCAATCCGTTTACATTGAGAGTGATTATTGATGCATGTGGACTTAATGCTGTCAATCCATCGCTCATTATCTTGTTTTCCTGCATTTCTTTTCCTGTGTTCTTTAGCCTCCCCATTTAATACTGCAATTTCTTATGCTGGGTTTCTTAGGTTTTTGCTTATTTATGTTTTGTGCCTCTGTTCTGTTTTTTAGTTTAGTGTCTACCCTGAAGTTTGTATTTAGAATCTCGTGTATAATATAGTCTATTCTCTGGTGGTCTCTTACTTACTTGCCCTATACTGATTTAGACCCTTTGCTCTTCCCCTCCTAAATAATTATTTTCGTTTCTTATTCCAACTCATGTTATGAATTTGTAGTTAGAGTGATAAGATCATTCTTGCTTTGGTAGTTTCCTTACCTTTACCCTAATGCTATAGTTGAATATTTGCTATCTTGTTCTGGTTCTATCCATCAGTGTCCCTAGTCTGTGGTTTCTGACCCCTTTCTCCCTTTTTTCTTTTTTCAGGTATGAAAGCCTTCTTGAGGATTTCTTGTTGTGGAGGGCTTTTAGTTACAAATTTCCTTAACTTTTGTTTATCTGGAAAAGATTTAACTTCTCCCTCATATCTGAAGGAAATTCTTGCTGGATAGAGTATTCTTGGCTGAAGATTTTTATCTTTTAAAACTTTGAATATGTCACTCCATTCTCTCCTAGCTTGTAAGGTTTCTGTAGAGAAATCTGCTGAAAGTCTGATAGGAGCTCCTTTGTAGGTTATTCTCTTCTTTTTTCTTATTTCCCTGAGTATTCTTTCTTTATCTTTCCTTCTTGCCATTTGTACTAATATGTGCCTTGCAGTAGGTCTTTTTACGTTGACAAATCTAAGAGATCTGAAAGCTTCCTATACACGCATTTCTCCGTCAGTCCCTAGATTTGGGAAGTTCTCTTCTATAATTTCATTAATCACACTTTCTGCTCCATTTTCCTTTTCCACATTCTTGGGAATTCCTATGATCCTTAAGTTCTTACTCCTCATTGAATCCACTATCTCTGACAGATTTTCCTCATTTTTTTTAACTCTTAGTTCTCTTTCTTCCTCTGTCTGGAGCCATTCAGCCTGTCTATCTTCAATTATGTTAATTTGCTCTTCTATGGTGTCTACACGGGCATTCAGGGAATCCATATTCTGTTTTATCTGGTCCATTGTGTTTTTCATCTCTAGTAATTCTGTTTGATTCTTCTTTATAATTTCAATCTCTTTTGTGAAGTAACTCCAGAATTCATTGGCTTGTTTCTCTATCTTTCTCTCTACCTCATTGAATTTTTTGATTATAGCTGCTCTGAACTCATTATCACTTAGTTTACCTAATTCCAAGTCCTCAGGACTTAATTCTATGCTTTTATTGTTTTCCTTCTGGTCTAGGGTTTTTAGAAATTGCTGGATGGTAGAGGAGTGGTTTTTTCGCATGGTGGCAGAATTCAGTAGCAGTTACAGCCTGTCGCCACTAGATGGGGGTTGAGAGCTGCGTGTTCTGAACTCTCCGCCTTCGGGCAAGATGGCGGCGCCCAGTGTGCTTTTCCAGGAGGGAGAGGCTGCTAGTATCCTGCGCTGATCTGGATTCGGATCAGTTCTGTTCTCTGGTCTCCTGAGGCCCTGGGTTTATGGGGTCCCCATGCACGGAAGCTTTCCCCCATCAGTGGGTTTCCAGTGAACCAGCGGCAGGAGTCCTGGATGATCCCCCTGTCGCACAGCCCCTCCCCCGCTCCTTCCCGGACTGCGCAGCAGGGATGGCAGACTCTAAGGGAGGGAGTGACGATCTCTCCTACCGGTTCCAGCTCCTTTGAGGCCATCAGCAAGGTCTATGTTCTCGACCTTCTTGGTATTATAGGTCTCTAACGTGTTGGCATTAGATCTATTCTCTGAAATTCAGTTTTTCCAATCCTTTGTTGTATTTTGGAGGGGAGAGAATCCTGGGTCAGCTCACCCCACCGTTTTGCTCCACCCCTTCTCCAGAAGCCCTCCTTCCCTAAATCAGTTAGAGACCGTCCTCTCAACAAGGATCCAGGTAATGATTTCATAGACAGGCACCTTCCAGGATAAGGAGACAATCCATGTCTATCCAATTCCTGCCCTGGCCTCTCTGAGGTACAGTATTTCCTTTTCAATGCAGCATATAATTCAGGAGTTTTGAGGAAGGTCTAGGGCCTGAAATAAATCCTTCAGCGTGGGAAGCCTCCCCGCATCCTCCCTAGAAGGTCCATTTTCTGCCAAGAACCAGGGGGGTGTGGAGACGGATACAGAGGAGTGTGGAAACTAATGTTTCCAAGTTTTGATTAAAATTTCAATGTAGAGATCCAAGAGTTTCAAACAAACAAAACCACACACAAAATGGCTAAGAAACCAATGGTGTAACTAAAATGGAATAATGTAAAATATCCATTTACTCCACGGTAAGACTGGAAAAGTTAAGAAAGGAATAACAATAACCAAGGAAAAAAAGACCCCTCAAACAAATAATAAACAAATAGCAATGTGGTAGTTTTAAACATGATTAAATATCAATGGTCAAAACACTTGTATTTGTTTGCTGTGGCTAATGTATCAAAGTACCACAAACTGACTGGCTTAAACAACAAAAATTTATTATCAAACACTTCTAGAGACTAGAAGTCTAAAATTCAAGGTGTTGGTTCCTCCTAGGGCTGTGGAGGAGAATCTGTTCTTGGTGTCTCTCCATGGCTTGTAGATGACTATCTTTATGTTCACATGTTGTTCTTCCTGTTGATGTGAGAGTCCAAATTTCCCCTTTTTATAAGACATCAGTCACATTGGATTAGGATTCTGATGACCTCATTTTAACTTGATTACCTCTGTAAAGATCCTATCCCCAAATCAGTTTATATCTTGAAATATTGGGGGTTAGGACTCCAACATATCCTTTTGGGTGGAAATAATTTAACCAATACCACATTCACATTAAGAAGCATAATTTTCAGACTGGATAAAAAAGAAGACTAAACTACATGCTGTTTACTATGAAGGCACTTTAAACATATAGACAAAAATAGATTAAAAATAAAAGAAAGTGAAGAAAGACATGCAATGGAGACATTAAGAATAAGAAACCTGATTTATCTTTTTAACATCAAAGTAGAAATTAAAATAAGATGAGTGACCAGAATAAAAAGAGATATAAAAAGGGTACATTCTTATGGAATATATTATAATTCTCAATGTATATTCACCTAATAACAGAGCTTTACAATACATGGAGTAAAAACTGATACAACTAAACAGAGAAATATAAAAACCTTTACCTGTAGTTGGCATTTTTAACACTCAGTTCTCAGTAATTAATATATAAATAAATAAAAATTAGTAAGGATTTGGAAGAATTCAACAACACTGTCAACCAATGTAGTGTAATTTTCAATTATAGAACATTATACACACAATCATGTGATAACATTTTTAACAAATTTACATGGAACATTTATGAAGAGGATCGTGTATTCTAGCCCATAAAATATGTCTCCAGAAATTGCAAAGATTAAAGTTTCTTTTCTGAGGTGAAGCAATGGTCTTTATCTTGTTTGTGATACTGATTAAATATATGTCTACATTTGTGAAAACTCCATAAATTGGGCACAAGTTCTGTTCATATTACTGCATCTAAATCATAATCAATAAACAGAGAGACAGATAGATAGATAGATAAAGTAAATTTTAAAAGTAAGCAAGCAAGTCAATCAGTCCTGTGTACAAATACTGGCAGTTAATCCCAGTAAAGGTGAGTAACCCATATTCCATGCTGGCAAAATGATTTTCAGCAAAATGATGTTGTTTGTTTGAAATCCAAAAATAACCCAAAAATCAGAAGTAGAAATAATGGAATTTGGTGCAAACTATAAGAATTGGCCAGGGAATTTATTACACATCATCTACTTTCCCAGACATAATTAATGTTTGTCTTGGGGGAACATAACTATATGATTGAATGTAAAAGCAACTATTTAATAGAATCTTTCTGGGTGGCCAAGGCTTGTTTTAAAGATGTCAACATTTCCAGTTTATTAATTCAATATATTTCTGATCAAAATCACTAATTTCTTTTTGTGTTCTTATTTCTTGCCTTTATTTTCTTTTTATCTTTCCATTCTGAATTATAAATTTCTTCTAACCTAAATTTCAGTATATTAATTCTACTTTCAATTGTGTCTAATCTGCTGGTAAATATACTCCAACTTTTCAAAATTTGAGTAATTATATTTATATTTCTAAAAGTTCTATTTATTTAATCTACCATATAATATTTTCATAGTTTTTTCTATGCAATTATTTTAAGCTTTCCCTACATTTTTGAACAGTAAAATAGTTATCAGCATCCAATATTGTCCAACCTTAAAAATATTTGTGGGTTCAGTTTCATTTATATTGTTTCTGTTCTTTCTAGTTTGTTTTGCTTTGTTTTATTGTACTCCCTGAGAATATTGTAAGGTTTAAGATGAAGAGATCTTTATAAAGTATTTGAATTTGCTTCTTCCTGGGCACTACACGAGTAAGGCTACCCAACACAACGTTCAAGTGTTGAGACTAGCTGGTCATGCAGGCACACAAGCCCAGGTTGGAGATTCAGAATAGGCCTGGTTTACATCTGGTTCTTACTCTGAGAGTGTAGGCTTTGGTGATCTAACCTCTTAGAGAATGGCTCTTGTTAGACTTAACATATGCTAGAGTTGGACTTTCTTTCTTTCTCTTTCACCCTGAAACTGTCAAATAAATCTTCATATTTGTAGGAATCATAAATTTGCTACTGGACAGTAATATCCTTATCTCTCTGGGTTCCTCTTTTCTCTTCAAATTTGGCCTGATAACTCATTAAAATCTTGTAAACTCTCAATGCTTTCAAAAGGGTGTTTAAAACTGTACCATAACTTGTTTTTTGGTTGTTTTCAATGGGATGCATAGTTCAAATAACTGATCCCTGCATTGCTGGAGACTGAAATCTTTGCTTATTCATATATGGAGTACATTTTATATTGAGGCATTTGTCTTCTTCTGATTAATTTCATTTTAGAACCCACTTTGGAACTTCTATTTTATGTGAAAAGAGATTGGCATTTAAGACAATATTAGCTCCACTAATTTCCACCTGAATGACCATAGGCAAGTGCTTTGACATTGGCAAGCAAGTATTTTCTCATTCGTAAAATGAGGATACACAACTGGACTGTATATGGATTAAAGACATTAATGTATAAAAATCTAACAATATCTGAAAATAATAAGTGAATAATCAGAACTCTCAGCTGTCTTATCTGTCACTAAAGTTCTTGGATTTGAATATCACAGGGGAACACAGTGTATTACGACTCTGCTCAACAACATGAATTGCATTGTTGTCTTCTGGGGCAAGTACTTCTTCCAAACAAATCAAACCATGTCACTGACACTGTTTTCCTCTATCTCTTATAAATTCCTGCTATTTTCCTGTTTGCATTTAATAAACTCTTTGCTCATAGTCATAATCAAATAGTGACTGAAGAATAAAAGCTATTGAGACAAGACAAACATTGATTCAGTTAGTAAGTGATCTCTCACTCTTTCAGAGCATCAGTGGTTCCTCCAACAGTGAAATCTCTCTCATTTTACAATTAAAAAAAAAAAAACAGATAGAAGCTCTAATAGTTACAAGCAACACATAGAGTTTCAGAATGCAGTCTCACTTCTGAATTTTAGCTTGTAGGCATTTTTTTTTTAATATCATTGAATTTACTAATAAAGTTACACTAACTTGGTAACTGGGAAGACATGCACTTTTCTCCTCATTGTGGTAAGGCAGAATGAGCTAGCAACTGGTTGTCTTTATTTTTGAATAATGACTCGACATTAATTTAGATATAGAAGAAGCACACACACAAACACACACACTATTCTGAGGGGATGTAAGATGGGAAAATGAAGCACACATGCTCAGATATACACAGAAGAAATATGTAACATCTAATTTTTATTTTAGTTTATTTTTTTGGTGAGGAAGATTTGCCCTGAGCTAACCTCTGTGCCAATCTTCCTCTATTTTGTATGTGGGATGCCGCCACAGCATGGTCTGATGATGGCGTGAAGGCCTGCACCCAGGATCTGAACCTGCAAACCCCAGGCTACTGAAACAGAGGGTGTGAACCTAACCACTACGCAACTGGGCAGGCCCCAAGTAGCATCTAATTTTAACTTCAAGGCCAGGAGGAGTCCCAATAATCAAAAAAAAATATTATAAGGGCTTTTGATTAGCTAATCTGTGTAGTAAAGTAGATATTTTCTTGCCCATTAATATGCCAGAACCAAAAGTACAGCAACGAAAAAATGATTATCATTATCACCATTAAGTTATAAAAATAATATTTATGTGCTCAACAGTGTTATCTATATATTCTGACTAAATGGTATGATACTGAAAGCTGAATGGGTGTATAGCTTATTTTACATCTTAGAATTCTTTTCCATCCATGACAGCCTTGGGAATAAGAATTATTGCCATTTCAATGTTATTTATTTGTTATTGGTGTGAATTTGCTTAGAATTTTTTTCCATAGCTCTGGTCCGAGAGACATCATGTTGTGATTTTTATCAAGCTTCCAAGAAATAAAGTTTCTGTTATGACTAATTTTTATTCTTAAATTTAATGAACATAGTGTGCATCTATCCATACATATACTAAATCTGTAGATGCCAAATAGTGAAAGAATTAATAGAATTTTAAAAAATATTGTAATTATATATATAATAAATAATGTAAATAATAAAAATAAGGTTTTTTAAAAGCACTGTTGCACTATAATACAATAGCTATGAACTAAAGGGACTTTCCACCATTCCACTACAAGCCACATCTCTACAAAATCTTTTCCACTTTCACTTTAAACAACCAGAACTAGAAAGAGGAATTTGAAGAATTCCCTCTTCCTCTCCACTCTTTTTCTCTCCCCTCCATACCTATCTAAGCATCAGTCACACGTGAAAATACTTTTTAAAGATCATGACCTGCTTCACTTCTCAGAAGCACAAATACACTCAAATATCCTCTTCACGCATGTGTTTACTCAAAGCCTTGAATCCTCCCATAAAATAAAATTTAGTGTCTCTCATCAAGTCTGTCATCCCATCTCACAGCATGTAGTCTCCTCACCCTCCGCTGCATATCTCTCCCCGACATTGTCCAAGAACTCTGGGGACATAGTCATTCCAAAAGACGCGAGAGGGGTGGGTGTTCATGATCTCCACAACAACCGGTCACCGAGAGAAAGAAGACTGGATGGATAGGTGCTTCAGCAGCTTCCATTCATCATCATTGTTGTAGACTGGTTCTCCAACACTTTGCCGCCATGATCCTTTTGCTAAAGAGCATTGCCTTGCGAATATCCTGGGGCTTTCGCGTACTCTCATATCCTTGACACCCAGCTTTCCGTAAGAACGTGACCAGTCCAGATGGCTATGATCTGGGGAGATTCTAGTTCCAGTTGCAGAGTTCCACCTACCAACATTTGTCTCTGGGTTAAGAGAATATTATACTCCAAGTCAAAATTCGCCACCTCCCAACTTGAAGTCCCAGAGTGAAGTCCAAGTAAGACTCTCAACCGGCAGTCACTCTTTGAACAATTATACTTATAATTATACTTATAATTATAATAATAATTGTATAAATATATATAATATATAATAATATATTATTATATAATATGTAATAACAAGTATAATTATAATAAATACTTAAATCATGATAGCTAATCTCAGTACTCTAGTGTTATGACTATCCCCATTTTCCAGATGAGAGAACTGTGAAGAGGGTTCAAGTAACTTGCCTGAAGATACGGAACAAGGGATGAAACAAAAACGGAACCCAGACGTTCTGAGCCAGAGTAGTTTTGTCTAGCCACTCCTCTCTACTGCTCCTCCATTATCTTTTCTTGTCAGTTCAGATTGAACAGGCATAAACCAGTCCACTCCCAAAGGTTTTCAACCTTTAATTGAGGTGGAGTAGGGGTGGTGTGGAACAATTTTTCCTCACTAAAGTCTCTGTGCATAAGCAATCGGTTTACTCTCTCTGTATAAGAGAAAAGTCCTGCCTCCTCTCCTTCAATGGAGCTTAAGCTTCTTCATCTGCGTGATTCAGTCAGCATAGTGAAATACTTTTTTTCATTATCAAGGATATCTGCTTCAAAGGGACTTTCTTTAAGCACAGAGAAATAGCTGGAATGTTTTTGTTGCTGTTATTTATTTTTATTTTGCATATGAATCTATTTTAATTCAGTCTCACCAAATAAAATAGAATTAAAAAGGGAAATTATGAAGTCATTCCAGAAAGAAAGAAGATAAAGTTTATAAATATTAACACTGTTTTTTTTTTTTTTAAAGATTGTGGCTGTGTCTATATCTAATGATGCTTCTTTTACCATATTTAAAACAATGTTATTTTAGGAAAGGTAATGCATTATAAAATATTTTAAAACAAATTTTACTTTTTAACTTTTTAAAAATTTGTGTTGCTGATATTAACATTGCCTTCCTTGTGTGATTTAAATTAATATTTGCCTAATATATCT
Organism: Equus przewalskii; assembly: GCF_037783145.1. NCBI lineage: Eukaryota > Metazoa > Chordata > Mammalia > Perissodactyla > Equidae > Equus > Equus przewalskii. Next base: position 39,734,936 of record NC_091850.1, read on the forward strand.
TTATCTTTTTACTGTCATCCTACCTATGTTGCATTTGAATTTAGTTTCATGTAGATAGTACATTGCTGGCCTTTTTTTTTTTTGTATCCACTCTATCAACCTCTATCATTAGTCGGTTTATTTAGACTATTTATCTTATGTTAACTATTAATGTGTATGGCTTAAGTTGCCATTTGTTATTTGTTTTCTGTTACTTTAGTAAGTTTCTCATTCCTCTGTTTCTCTTGTTTTTTGGTCTTCCTATGGGTTATGTGAACACTGTAGGATTGAGTCCATCTTTATTTATAGTATTTGTGAGTATATGATTTTGTTTAACTTTCTTAGTTGCTCCATCAAAATAACATATATACGTAACCTATCACAGTTTACTGTTATTGATGTTCTACAACAGTGAGTGAAGTATAGAAAACTTACTTCCATGTAGGTTCTTTTACCCTTCCTACATTTTAAATATAATTATCTTAACTATTTCCTCAATATTTGTTGAGCACCTCATCAGATAACGTAATAATTTTTGCTTCACCTATTACAGATTTAGTAAACTCCTGAGAAATATGATATCTATTATATTTACCCCTATTTTTACCCATTTGGATGGATTTTTTTTTTTTTGAAATTCCAAGCCTTCTTCTTATATCATTTCTTTTCCATTTACAAAACTTCCTTTAGTCATTCTTTAAGGCTAAATTTGCCAGCAACATATTCTCTTAGTTTTCCTCTATTTCACAATGTCTTTCTTTTTCATCTTTCAAGGATATTATTGCTAGATATAGAATTCAAAGTTTACAGTTCTTTTCTTTCAGTACCTCAAAAATCTTGTTTCCTCACTTCTAGTCTTTATGGTTTCAGATGAGAAATCTGCTGTTATTTAAATTATTGTTCTCCTATAAGAAACTTTTGTCATTTACTTTCATAAGTTTAATTGTGATGCGTCTTGACATGGATTTCTTTGGGTTTATACTATTCAGAGTTTACTCTGCCCCTTGAATATTTAGTTTTATGTTTTCCACTAAATTTGGAAAGTTTTCAGTCATTATATTTTGAATACTTTTTTCCCATATCATGCTCTTTCTCCTGTCTGGGACTCTGATAATAGTGAATGTTAGCTGTTTTGTTGTTGTCCTATAGGTCCCTGAGATTCTGTTCTTTTTTTAGTCAATTTTCTGTTGGTCATTCAGACTGAATAAATTCTATTTGAATGTCATCAAGTTCATCAGTTCTATCCTCTGGTATCTCTACTATTGTGCCCATCCACTGAGTTTTTTATTCCTATTATTGTATTTTTCAGCACTATAATTTCCATTTTGCTATTTCTTATAACGTCTAAATCATTGTTGGATTTTTTTTTTTAACTTTTATTTGTTTCAAGAGAATACGTAATTGCTTATTTAAATATTTTTATGATGACTGCTTTAAAACCCTTGTTAGATGATTTCAACCTCTGATTCATCTTGGTTTTGGTGTCTGTTCTCTGTCTTTTCTCATTCAGGTTATGATTTTCTGAGTTCTTTGCATGATAAGTGATTTAATATTGTATCCTAGATATTTTCAGTATTATACTATGAGACTCTGGACTGTATTTAATCTTTTCTTATTTTATTTTATTTTTTTAGCAGATAGTCCTCATTGATAAGTAGCGTGAGAGCATGAGGCCTAGAAGGGTGTGCATATTCAGCTTGCTGCTGGGCTCTACTAGCATCACTCTACCAAAAATGGGGTGGGGACTCGTACTGCCCCATTGCAGACTGGTGAGGTGGACGTTCAGCTATCCCTCCACCCACTGACAACCTCCTGGTGAAAGTAGAGCATTGACTCACATATCCCTGTTGCCTCTAAGTGGGGATATAAGCTCAATTCCCTGACGCACCCCATTGACATCAGGGAGAGGGAAGTGAGTACTGACTCATACCACTTGGTTGCACTCAAGGAGTGGGGATGGGGATAGGATATGCAAGAACTTGGTCTGATAATTGGAGTGCCTGTTACAAGTTCTTGCTTTTATAGTACTTATCCTCATGGCTCAAAGAATCCATGCCAGCCTATCACTGTGGAGTATATGAAAGATAGTATTGAATATTAGTTCATAATGTAGATTCTGGGGCAGGCTTTGAATCCCAATTTCATACTTAAGCGTCAACATATTTATACATGCATAAAATACTCAGATGCAAAACTAGCCATGTCACCCATCTGTGTCTCAATTTCCTTATCTTTTTAAAATGAGAGTGCTGAGAGCTCATAGTAAGGTTCTGACAAAACAGGAAGTGGATACAAGCAAAGCATTTAGAACAATGCCTGGGAAGTTGTTAAATTTCTTTAGATGATAGCTTTAGTTACATGTAGCATAACATAAATCCTGTTTTGCTCAAGACAGTACTATTTTCATTGTTGTCTTGACATCATTATTACCAGCACCGTCATTAACTATCCAAAGTGTGCCAGTTTAGAAAATAAACTATATAATTCCTATACCTATGTTTCTTTTTTATTACATTACAATCATCCATTCACTTATTCCCTCAAAATTCTTGCATTCTACCTATGTCATCAACATTCTTTATTCTGCTGAATACATTATGAAACATTCTGTTCAAAGACAATTTCAAAAAGTGAATTAGAGCAGAAATATGCAATTCAATTTCCTAGTGATATAAAGCAGGAAAGTCTTTTGCCATGGTAGAAGGAGCACTAAACTGACAGTCAGGAGAAATGCATAAATATGTTTAAAATAATGTTGCTTTTATTTCTCATCTCAATGCCTGATATAATTAAAGTGCTCTGTGGTTTTGTTTTCTCCTTTGATCTTATAAAGATCCTTCTAAAATCCAATTCTGAGATTGTATATAGACATAACTCTTGATACAGTTATGTAGATAGAGATACAGGTAGGATTATGGATAAAAATATGGATTTGAGCCCTAGCCTTAAACTTCTATGTTTTATAACTAACTCATTTTCAAAGCTGAAGGTATGCATCAACACAGGGCCATGTGCTAGAATGGCTCTGCTTTGGGTTAATTTTCTGCTGTCACCAGCATGAAGTTTTTTATAATTTTCAAACAAGGTGTCCCATATTTTAATTTTACACTGGGCCCTGCAACTTTTGTAGCTCGTCCTGTTAATTTGTTGATGAAAGTCCTCTTTAGAAAACTACTAAGTTAATAAGGCAATGATTAAGAACATAATTTCTACAGTCAAATAATAAATTCTAAATCATTTTACATAGCAACGGTAGCTGTATTGACTTCCATTTTCTATTTTTTTAATTGTGTCTGTTCTTCCTAAGCTTAAATATAGTCCAGTCTTGAGTTGCTGCACAAGTGAGTGAAATAGCAAAAAGAGTAGCAGCAGTGTAGAATACCAGTGTGTAGTTCTACAGCCATGGCACATCCTCGGGTGAAGCTGTGGTCTGTTAGCACTGACTAGGGTGTTTATGTTAATTCAAAATTTTAATTGATTAAAACTTTAGGCTCATATTTTCCTCCTACACACCAATAATAGAGAGAAGTACCACACACCAAAAAATTACTATCTGGAATAAAATAAAGTCAACTTTGGATTTAAAACATATCTCAACAATTGGTTGCATACACTTTTAAGAATAAATTAAATATTAGGTAAATGTATTTAGTTAAATTTTTACTGTAAGCTTTTTGGATTTTTTAGCTAACTCTAAATAGACACAAATATTACATATAGAAATATATGGACTCTTCGTGCCCTGCTTGTGTATTGCTCACACTAGTCAATGCCAATTTATTGAAGGGTCATCTTGGGGTTTGACATTGTTCTGGGATTAAATATTGGGATTTTACATTACTACTACTCTTGTGGGGGTTTTGTCAGTCTAGTGTAGCAACTCAGAAATGGACAGTACTTAATCTTCCAAAGAAAAGATACCATTAAACAAGTAGAAATGAGAGTTATATTGCTAGTGGTATGATGTAAACTGTTTCAGAATTTTGAATATATGTGTTTATGTATGTGTGTCTCTCTCTATATATGTATTCACATTCCTACATGATTATATGTGTATATATGTATACATATATTCTCAAAATTTCTCTTACTATAAAAATTAAAGTATAAGAAAAAGTTAATAGAACACCAGTTACATAAAACTAAAAATATAAGCTCCTAGGCAGAGAGTCAGAAAATCTACATTTAGATCTAATACTTTTCCAACTATATGTATAATTGTGTTACTTTCTTATAGGGGCTATAACACATTGCCACAAACTTAGCGGACTAGAACAATACAATATTGTTATCTTATAGTACTGGAAGTAAAAATACCAAAATGGACTTACAGGTTGAAATCAAGAGCTGCACTGCTTCTGGAGGCTCTAGAAGAGAATCCATTTCTTTGCCTTTTCTACCATTTAGAGACCACCTGCATTGCTTGTGTGTGGCCCTTTTCACTACATTAGAAAATGAAACTGGCCACACCAGTCTCCACCCTGAAACTTGAGGATGGCTGCATTATTCGTTCTGATTCCACGTGGAGAGACATTTCAGATAATGCCCTTTCCACTGTGTACCTTGTCACTTGATGTCTCTCTTACTTTGAAGTCAAAGAACACTAGACAGTTTGCCAAAAATAGAGTCTAAAAGTTTTGGTCCAAAAAGTTCTTAGAATTCAACTGCATCTAAGTACACAATCACTAATTTAAGCTTGATTTAGTGGAACAAACTTTGAGTTGAGTTTCTTAATGAGAATGACAAGTCCTATTTTTCAAGTTTAAGTTTTAGGCATAAATTGGCAAATTATTCATCATTTGAAACATTTGGGCTCAAAAATTTTAAGAAGAAATTTCTGTATAATGAAAACTGAATTTATTGACTTAAGTATGCATGGTACTTAAATTACACGTTATCTTAATTTCTGTCTTTTCATAAATGTTGAACAATCTCAGAAACCATTATCTTGTTCCAAAAATTGTCAAGCAGGTGCATTTCCTTTTGATGTTTAGATAGGTAGCTTATTTCACTTCTTTCTCTTAGGGATTATCTTGCTCTCCTAAAGCTTGCCTTTGGCTGGTGTCAGCTGCCTGTGAATTTTTACCTACCAATAGTCATAGAAAGCTATTGCAAATTAGTGCAGCTTCTGGTAACTAAACTAACCTGCAGCTAGCTTGCAGGCAACAGTGAATATTAAAATAAATGTGCTCAAGTTCATTTCAGAACTTCAGTCCCTTTTTAAGTGAAGGGAAAATTCGCAACTGGGAAGTCTGGGACTCTTTCATGAGCATAATGGATTTCACATACAAACATAGGCTTAAAAACTGTTTACAGACAATTTTGGGATTTATATCATAATCTCAGATTGATGATTTTTTTTTGTCGAAATAAATATGAAGGATAGTGAGGGGGGTAGGGGGGAGAGAGAGAGAGAAAGAGAGAGAGACATTGTCCAAACATACATATAAAGTTTTCTGTGACCATTATATCTTCATTCTTTAGTAATGTGGTTCACTTTATACTGCATGAAGTAACTGTATATGTCAGATTACATAAATCACTTTCTGAAGAAAAATAGATTTAATTGGATACTAAACTAGTTTCTACAGCTTATTTATTCTCAGGGGTGTGTGTATTGGGGACCATTGGTGGGTTTTTGTAATTCAACTAGTTTTTGAAATAGTTGTGAACTTCATAAGTTAAGTAAACTTGACAGGAGATTTTTGCATGTGGAGAAAATGTAGTGATATTCTCACATTTATTTCAAATAAACATAAATTGTAAAGGTTTTACTTTTGCTCAAAAATAAATGAGAATAAAATTAATACATTTTAAGCAGAAGCAGGCTCACACCCCCTCCAGGATGATGCCCAAAGCCTTAAGGAAGGTTGGCCTTTTCTGGGAATTTGAAGCTTATTTCAATAAATCATGGCTATCTATAAAGCTTTCCATATTTTTATTTAGTAGGAACATGCAGTGAAATCATTTTTTCAGTATCTTTTTCTCAGATATTTTTAATCATTAGGAAGAAAGGAAAAATGTAGGTTCATTAAATAGAAACTGGAAAAGCACATCCAAAGTAGAAGTAAAGTTTCATACATACTTAGAATTAATAGTCAAATACGTATTCAGGTTTTCAGAATTAAAAGCATAAATGCATATTTTAATCTCTTTTTCTATTTTGTGTTAAATATGGCTACCATGCATAATTATTACTGCATTTTTAATACAACCCCCTTCTTTGTTCCTTTTAGTAATTAAGATGCATTATTTGTGGTTATTACTGAAATAATTCCTAGTAAGCTGAAACGAATTTTCTTTTATGATGAATGCAAAATGCTTTATTTCATTTTTTCATTTTTTGGTGAGGAAGATTGGCCCTGAGCTAACATCTATGCCAGTCCTCCTTCACTTTTATATGTGGGATGCTGCCACAGCATGCCTTGATGAGTGGTGGGTATGTCTGCACCCAGGATTAGAACCTGTGAACCCTGGGTCGCCAAAGCAGAGTGTGGGAACCTAACCACTACGCCACTGGGTCAATTCCAAACTGCTTTATTTTAAATAAGGAAAATGAGAAGGAAATAAACAAGCATTTTATTGAATGTAAGAAATTGAAAAAAAATCATGTTAAATTTAATTGTGACCCTGCTGTATACGGAAACCTCTTTAAAATGTATATTTTGCCAAAGCTTCAGAGGGCCCGAGCAGTGGTGTAGTGGTTAAGTTCGAATGCTCTACTTTGGCGGCTGGGGTTCACAGATTCTGATCCCAGGTGCGGACCTAGCACCACTCATCAAGCCATGCTGTGCTGGTATCCCATGCAAAACATAGAAGAAGACTGGCACAGATGTTAGCTCAGGGCTGATCTTCCTCACACACAAAAAAGTATATTTTGCCAAAGCTTCTAAGTCCTAATAAAATATTTGTATTTATTAATTTATTGGCATTTAAAAAATATAGTTAGATATGCTTCAGGAGATTCAAATATTCAGTATATATAAAACTCAAAGTGCAACTAATTTGTCCTATTCTTTATGTACGCACAACCTTTTTTCTATGATTTTATATTTTTGAAGAATATATGTCAACTATATATATATCATTTATCATTTTAGTACAAGTTTTATTAAGGTATATATATTATTTACATAACGTTCTTTTTTTTCCTTTGTTGGCACATATGCAGCTAATTCATGTCTTAGGTGACTGCATATTTTTCTATGACATAGACACACTGTAATTTATTTATCCAAGTCCTTATTAGGGGATAATTAATTTGCTTCCAGCTTTAATTATTATAAATAGTATTTCAGTGAACAGCTTTCAACATCTATCTTTGTGAGCGTGTAAGAATAAAAGTGTTTCTGTATGTACCAGGAAGTCTAACAGTTAGATTAGAATGCATATACATTTTTGATTAGGTAGATATTTCAAAATAGCCCTGAATTTTTCCAAGAATTTTTACTTATTCAATTGCTCACCTTCTAAACCTGGTGGAGGGAGAGAAGGAAATAGAGAGGGAAAAGAAAGAAAAACAGAATTCTTCTTTCTGGGATGTTGTTAAGGGACTTGTGAGAAGAAATAGAAAGAGGGTCAGAGAGAAAAAGTGTAATTAGGTGAAAAGTGTGGTTAGCAATAACTAGAGTTAGTGTCTTGTCAAATTTTGAACCAGTATTTTTCTGCTTAAAATGCTTCTCATTTTCTAGAGTAAAATCTCCTTTCCCATCATATAAGGCCTTCAGGACCCGACCCTCAGGACTTCTGCTATCCCATCATGTTGCCCTGTTGTGCACCTATGGCGTCATAGAGTTCTCAGAATTTCTATGAGCTCTGGAAATTCCTATACCGTCATCTTGCTGACATCACTCTCTCTTAGGCTGTTTTAATTCTACATGGCTATGCTTTTGATTTCCTTTGCTAAAATGATTCACTCCATCCATACTCCAGTTGATTACCATAATTTCTCAAGTACTCTATTGAAGTGTATCCTCTTTGCTAAGATTTTCCTGACATCAACATAAAGCAGATTCTACATATTTTACTTTCTCTTATCTCTTCCCTCTACAATTAGCATAGCTTTGTGACAGGGCTTACCAGACTGTGTAGCTGTTTCAGCTTAAATGACTGTTTTCTGAATGCTTCTTAAGAGGCGTGGACCTTATACTGTATTCATCTGTCTATGCTTATCATGTAGTACTTTGGCTGAGACAAGGTGTATACTTAATAAATGTCTACTAAAAAATAAGTAAGTAAATGAAAAAATAGATGAATGAATGAATGGATTAATGAGTGCAAGGACCTAGGAAGTGGAAGACAGACTTATGACTGTTTAAACATTTTCCCTCAATTAATTCAGAAATGTGAGAAGAAAAGTCAAGGAGGAAATGTTACATTTTCATTGACCAGGAATGCATTAGTTTGAACAAGAGTTATTTTTTTCCTGCTCAACTCTTTCAGATTTATAAAGCTTTAAAGTTTGCTAATGTCTGCAAAACCATGACTGAACTTAATAAGAATAAAAATAACATGTATTATATTTTTCAATATAGAAAATGAAAACAAGTATATCAAATTAGCCCATGATCCCCTCACTGAGAAAATACTGTCATTTTTTAAGGTTAACACAATATATGGTCAACTATCCAAAGTCAATTGGAAGAGTTAGAAGAATAGGAGGAGGAAAAGAGGGAGCAGGAATGAGTGAAAGGGGAGGAAGAAGTGCAAGAAGAGGAAAAATGGGGAGGAAAAAGAGGAGGAGAAAGCTTTGTTCCTCCCCCACGAGCCCCTCTCCCCACCAGAAACCACACACACCCATGCATCATATAGAGATACACATGGACACATATTGTGTGTCCTTTTGTGTGTATATATCTGTGCATGTATCCTTTTCTTATTTTTAACAGAAGCTTATTTTATACCTTTGTTTATATACTAACATTGTGTCTTTTCTATATCAGCTCATACTTGTCTTTCTTCCAGAAATCTAAGTAGTCGACTGTGTGGCTACACCATGATTTAGTTGAACAGTCCTCTGTGGACGGACACGTTGTTCTCATTTTTCTTTTGTGCTCTTATATACACTAGATTAGAATTTCCAAATTAGTTTCAGATTATAATAAAAGAATTTTACAGATACTTGGAACTTTATAATTTAAAAATGTGTCCTATATATTACCTTATTTAATTTTTACATCAGCCCATTATTTTACACAGAATATATATAATGTGGAACAGAAAAGATACCTAATAAAGATTTCTAAACAAATGAGAGAATGACTGAACGGTTACATCTGCCTTTCAGAGAAGGTAATTGAGACTCAGAAATTTTAGCAATTGTCCTCATGGTCAATGAAACTAAGCAGAAAGATGGACGTAGAGTTCATATCTTTGGATTCTTTATTTGTTAACCATTCTTGTTATCCTAACTGAGGGTTTATTAATTTAACCATGTACGTTAGAAGTATTTCAATTACTTGGTTAAGAAACCCTGATATTGTATACTGACAAAAGATTGTCATATGATCAACCTAATGCATCAACTCTGTCTAATGATAGAGGACACTCTGAATAGCATTGTGATTAAAATATGAGACAACGGGGCCGGCTCCGTGGCGGAATGGTTAAGTTCGCTGGCTCCGCAGCGGCCCAGGATTCGGATCCTGGGCGCGGACATGGCACTGCTCGTCAGGACACGTTGAGGCGGCGTCCCACATCCCACAGCTAGAAGGACGTGCAACTAAGATATACAATTGTGTACAGGAGGGGGTTTGGGGAGATAAAAGCAGGAAAAAAAAAAAAAAAAAGAAGATTGGCAACAGTTGTTAGCACAGGTGCCAATCTTTAAAAAAAACAAAAAACCAAAAAAAAAAAGGAAAGAGCATGAAAAGAAGGACAAAAAAAAAAAAATATGAGACAACTTTTCAAGAAGCAATCTATACTCAGGCAACCACTATTTTTCTATTACAGTAGTAACCTGCATTATGGTAATACTGTGTGTTATTATTTGGAATAATTTGAGAAACAATTACTGAAATTTTGTTATATGATAGAAACCATTTCTTTTTCCCCCAGCATGAATTCTGAAATATATAAATCATTTTTATTCCTTGTTCCTCCTCCAAATGGGTAAATAATCTTCGTGAGATAGGAGTATGCTTTTATTATTATTAAAATGTTTCTGACAAAAGTAATCATCTGTGGCTAAGATGACAGACTTACTCTTATGAAATGTACCAATTAGAATGCATATCATTTTGGCGAAGTGTGTGTGTTTCTATAATATGGAATTGTAACTTTGTAAAAACTGAACTTGAGAAAGTTGAAGTGATATAACGTTTTCCAAAGAAAAACACCCCATGACACAATTTGCTGTTTTCAAGCAATCCTTTTGTCAAATAAATCTTCTGGCTGTGCCTAGAATCCATAGATAGTAAAAAGATTTAGTGACTGCTTCGTGCTTTCTGTTAGTTTTATCTTCTATCTGATTACAAAAGTTTCACATGGCAGTACACTGCCACGTTTGAGTTCAATGAATAAACGTGTAATGAATTCTCCCTGCCTTACTCTCCTCCTCCACCTCCTTTTCCAACAGTTGCCATATATAAATGGCTTTCCTATATGTCTGAGCTCAGGTCCATTACCACCTTCTGTTCCTATGTCAGTATTTTCTACCATTTAATTTACATGTCTACAGCAACCTTCCATTTATCACTGGAAAATCTCCTTCTACCTGCTCTAGTCTGTTGCTTGTTTTCTGAACACAATCTTGAGTCAAAAGGAGATCCCTCAGGAGTATTATATCCTGTAGAATATATGGTTCATTTTCCAGCAAAAGTTGTTTCTAAACCCCTCCCCTCACTTTGCAATGATTCTTGATATGCCCCAAGTAATCCTACCTTAATTATCTAGAAGTGTTGTTGGTTATAAGCATGATTTACTTGATGTACAGTCTGGAATACCAAAAAGTATCACTGATGCCTTGCCCTGTTCCTTGTCAGAACACCGTCTTGGAGGCCCCATAGGTTTTTTTTTTCATTTTAGTAATACATAAGGCTCATTAGGTTACACAGTTTATTATCCTCATATTTAATTTTGATATACTAAAAAAATAGAAACACTTGATGTTCAAAGTAATAAAATTAACAACAGACTAGGAAGATGGCATTCAATTAAATAGTTATAAATTGGAGATACATATCATGGTACTTTATCTACTTCAGTTTTAAATTGTCTTGGTGATTGGGATCTAAATATTAAACCCTTATGTGTGTCAGGAGAATATTTTCCATTTCTTTATATATTAGTTACTTTACTTAATGAAGATTGATGATGGTCTGATAATGTTGAATCTACGCTTTTATGTGTTTTTCCCTAAAATTGAAAATAGCTCTGGCAATATACTAGATATAATGATAAGGAAATTAAGAGTTTTGTTGTATGAGTATTTTTAACCCACACTCAGGGTTAGAAAAGAAACGGCAAGAAATCGCAAAGTTCTGGATGTTTCAAACTTTATTACGTCAGAGTTCCCTTCACAGAGAACGGTGGATATTTTTTATCCCAAAATGAAATAATTGATTATTTCACTCCACAATTTGGATTTTAATAGCAATAATATTTTATATTTGTATATTTACCTACACACTGAAAGTGTTTCTTTATCCAGAGATGGAGTTATTATTTCATTTTTCAGGGGAGAAAATGGAGACAGTGAAACATTGAAGTTTGTTGCTAATTTGGCTAAGTAATAGAAAAATGAATATTAAGACTACAATTTTCTGTAGTCTAGAAGTCTCTAGACTTCATTTTTATTATGATTCAGCCTGAAGTCCTATTTACTAGATAGTTTTGCTGGTGCAAATCATATGTGATAAAAATATAAAATATTCTTAATTCCCAACACTTCAAATAAAAATTACTGTTATATTATGATGAAAAAGAAAATTTATTTTTATGCTTTCCCTATTTGTTCCTATATTTGTATACAGTGTGCTAGTATTGTTTTGTAAAACTCAACACTGTTGATAGATAATAGACATCAATACAACTAGTAAAAATCCAATGACTCCAAAATTGAAGAGTTAAAAAACAATTCTTTCATCATTCCCAAGATGCACATTTCAAGTGCTGATCATTTGTGCTATGGCAGCGTTATTCTGATTTTGAAAAATCTCCATAACACCTTCACATCTAAACCAATCTGACTGGTAAATGAAATATTTATTAATTAGGTTAAACAGGAAAAAAATGCCATTGTATTTTTCCTGAAAGGCTAGTCTTAGTAGAGAAACCAAGAAAAAGTTTGAGGATAGAAACATGATCATAGTTGGCCAAATTCTTTGATAGTCTAAAGAGCAGTTTGTTTGGATTTCGATGTATTATTGTCTTCAAAAAATTGGATTTAAAATTGGAAGACAACTTAAGCCACAAGGTAGCAGTGAGTTTATCCAAGAGTCTAATGTGCATAGCTTTTGTATCTTATTTTATTCACTAACCTAAAGGTAAGTCAGTCTCCGGCAGAGTTATTATGCATTGAAGAAACAAGTGGCATTTTGCTCCTTTCAGGAATAACATTGTTCAAGCACAGTGATTAGTGACTATTTCTTTTGTTCATTGATCCAGTAGTTCCTGCAACCTTAACTCCTAGCCCTCTGGGATCTGAACTGCCGCTGATGTTAAGTTTATTCTCAAATTACTTCTTTAAAAGCCTATTCTAGGTAGTTTCTAATTAGACACTCCCAGATGGTATGAATCAAGCAGCTGTAATCCCAGCTGGGAACAAGTGTGAAGGAAATACTCATCTTTTTTTTTTTCTTAGCCTTTTTTTTTCTCTCTCACAACTTTCAATATTCTCACAATTTTCACAGGCTTTGAATACTGTAAATTGTTGGATCGTACGCTCTGGAATACTAATAAGATGTCCTGTTCTAGCAGTAAAGATGCAGGGTCTATGGATGGAGTGAGCCACTTAGACATCTAAATGCTCCAGCTAAAAGTTACTTCACAGAAAATATGCTCATGTATTAAAATTAATGCCAAGCACACTACATATTTATAGCTCAAGATCTTTCGCGGCATACCCATTTTCCTTAGCTCTCCATGATCTTCAAAAATCCTTTTAAAATCCCCTTTAGGCTATTGGTTATGGAATGTACTTCAATAATCCACTTGTTTGGGTCTATCTTAATTAATACATAGTTCACTTGAGACTTTTTTTTCATAATAAAAATGAAGTTATTATTAGCGACTAAAATTACAATTATCAGGAACTTTATATGTTCTTTTTACTGTGCAAAGCTGTTAATCTACACATTATTTCCCTCATCCTAGCAACTGCATGTTTATCCCTACTATACTATATTCTTACTCTGTGGGGGAAGACACTGAGGCTGGAAGAAATTGTATAATGTCCCAGTAGCAGACAACAAGGAATGTGGTAGAACTGGGAGTTATTATCCTAATAATAATGACCACCATTTATTGAGTATTTATAAAGAGCCAGACAATGTGCTAAATTTCAACAAATAGGTTATATTCAGGACAGCCTTATAACGTGTCTTCCAAATTTGGATATTTTGATCTAGGACAAATGTCAGCTAGATGGGATGATGGGAAATGGCTGTAAAGCAGGATTTACAAACCTGACAAACCAAGATGTAGGATCACTATGATCCCATCTTGTATAAAAACTTTCAGGTAAATATAATCACTCGCTGCATTTTAAACTTGGAAAAGTGAGACTTAAAAAAAGTTCCTTAGCAAATGTAACTCGCAAGCAGTAATGCCACCAATCTGGTATCAGAGTCGAACAATTAAGCATTGAACTATCCTCTCCACTCAGAATCGCGACTCAATTCCTTTTAAGGTCCCTTTTCTTGCTCCAAACACAAGAACCCAGTGCCCTCACAGCTCACTACAGCCTGTTCTCCTCCTTTCCCACTCTCCCCTCATTAAATCAGTGATTTGAGATGCTGTTTCTACTAAACCACAAATATTTCCCATATTTATTATGTCATTAACTAACTGGTAGAATTTCCGATGTCATTAATGAACACTAAAACATCAGTGAATTGAATTGTATTGCCCCGAAGAAAACTATTTGGTATTTAACATGAACGAATCAGGGTAGAATTTCAGGGCAGCATTTTGGGCTGTGGAACTTTTCAGGTCAAGTGAAGGCAATATCATCAGTCATATTGGCTCATGAGGACTTATCAAGAAAACAAATGATATTGGCCTGAAAATATTCAGTTTTCCTGTCTTTCAAATATCCTCTGTGCGACTCAAAATTAAGCTTTTATTCATTCTGATTATAAGAGTAATACATGCTTGTATTGGAATATTCTCTATGTGCCACCACAAGAAAAATAATCCAAATCCTTCACTGCCCCACATAAGCTTAGGAAAAGAACAGTAGAGAAAAGGAGAGTGAAGGAAAGTAGGAATCAAGGACATGATAAGAAGGAAAAATGAAGAAAGAAGGAAGGGATGTAATGTCTTGGAATCATTAATGGACTCTAATCAATATTTCTGTCTCTCTTCCACTCTCTCCTGCCCCCACCACTCCTATCCCCCGACCCTGCTTAAGTTCTCATTAACATGCCATTTGCTTCCTGGCTAGTTGGAGAATAAGATGTATGTTACAAAAAGATACTTATCACTATGTGATATTTTCTTCCCTAACATAGATTTTGCACATAATCACCGTGTCACTACATCCTGGAATGGAAATGTTTTATCTCCTTGTATCTGAAAAGTCTTTTTTAACTAGGAGAGAGAAAAAATTATATACAGTCAATTTTCACAAGTTAAAAGGGCATTTTGTTTTCCAAACACAGAAACCCTTTTCCCATTTCAAGACCACAAAGACAGCTACTTGATTTCATATTGTTGATGTTGACTTGGAAGTGAAAATATTTAAAAAAAAAAAAAAACCCTTCCTACAGCCCAATTTTGAATATCTCTATGGCTTCCCACTTCCCCTTCATTTTCTAGGAGTGCTCTCATTATCATAAATCTCCTTGTTTTTCCCACCGATATTGAAAATCTATGCAGGGAGAGTGAATTCTGACTTTTCTAGTATGATCCATATTATAATCTATGGATCAGCAAAGAATGAAGGAGAAAAATCAAGAATGTTTAAAGAGCCAAGAAAATGTGTCTGCTTTGAGAGAAAGAACATAAAAATTGAAGGAATAATTTATACAATTGTTGTAAATCACCAAAAATACAAGATGGAATATGGATTTTGCCATTTTCTGGATTATTCAAAAGACTGGTAAGATTGCATTGGAAACACAAAATATCCAATGGCATTAATCAGTTTATTAGCAAGGAAATGAAGGATGCCAAAGTAAAATATGCATGACTCAATTAAGAATTAGTATATATGGTATTTTAAAAAGCTCTTGATAAAATTAACAAAAGACATGAGCATACATTTTCAAGAAGAGGGACACAAGTGGTCAATGAACTCTAATCCCCATGGAGCACTGCATAGCCCCTCTCCTGCCTCCATGTCCCATCCTTCTCCAACTCTTGACATCTGTCTAGAATGCTCTTCAGAGGATATGATTCATCATAAGCAAAATCCCATATGTCCTCAATCTGTTATCTCTTACTTTCTTCATCTTCTTGCTCAAACCAACTCTAGCGTCTTCCTTGAGAACAGTTCTTCCTCGAAAATTCTTCTCAAAAGATGGCTGATTTTTTTTCCCTGCAGCCTTTGTGCTAGAAACTCTGGAGGGGAGAATGAGTGTTTCATTCTCCTTGCTGTCATTTCTGGATCATTCTTCTTCTTTCCCTAAATCTTCTTGAAATAGACATAGCCCATTGTTAGTCTCTCTCCAGTATTACTCATGTCATAATTCTTGGTGATTTCAATATTCATAAAGATAATACATTATCATCGTAAATCTCTAGCCTCATTTTCTCATTTCCTTGGACTTTCTCTTTTTCTCTCTCTCTGACACACATCACACACCTACACACCTATACTCCTACACATGTGCACACACGCATAATGATTTTGTCATTTAATTACTGTAGTCACTCACTCTTATGGTATAGTCAAGTGTTTTCATCATCCTCATTAATGTTTCCGGTAATGGTAATCTCCATTGCTTCAATTTCAAGCATCTCAATCCCTGATCACATCTTTCCAGTTTTTTCCCTCTAGTAATACAATTCCAGTAATTCCTGCCCCCCGTCCCCCCACCCACTGGAACCTTGTTATTCATTTATTAGAATATCTTTTTACATTTACTCCTTCCCATCCAAGGCTTTCCATCCTTTCTTGCCCATCTGAAATTTTATAGTTGATTGTTATCATGACTCTCTTGCATACAACTTTAAGTTCTCTGCCCTGACTCTGGTTAACCCACCTCTCTGCTTACTCCTTGCCTGCAATTGTGACAGTGCAATGTGGCTGGAAGAAATATACGGCCATGCCGACTTGTCTGCCATGACCACAAACTCCAAGTGGTCCCACCTGCTTCTTGGCTATCCTACAAAATTCCGCTTATTCATTCAGTCTGCCACTAGTCTAGAAAATCTTCCTCATATGTTATGCTGTTTCCTCAAAACTCCAACAACTTCTCTTCCATACTTTCTTTCAATTGATGTTCTAGTTCATTTTTTCTTGAGAAAATAAAAGCAGTCAGAAGAGAATATCCTTCATCACTTCTACGACTGTCACCATATCTGTGCACATATACTTTGCCTTCACTCCTACTACTATGCGTGAAGGCCAACCCTTCCACTCACATGTTGATTTCCACTCACTTTTGCTTATTCAAGGACATCATTCAAGCAAGTCCTCTCTTCCCTTGCCCCTTTCCATGGAACCAGGGATATCAAACCCTGAGTCAGAGCATCAAGGGGGTAACTTAAATGTTGGGATAAATAAAATGCTTTTTGTTATTAGTCCTGCCTTCAAGATTTCATTTGACTTCTCAAGCCATAAAGCTGGCACATTCACAGATGCCAGTAAAGTTAGTTGTTGGAATGGCCTTGCCTAAAAGATATTGGTACCTAAGGAAAACCACACTGAGAAAGGGGAGGGGAGGAGAGTTTGGCATTTGGCATTTTTTGGAAACTGGACTAAAATGTTCATTGGTTCTAGTCAACACTTCAAGGTTCCTTCTGAAAATATCCATCAAAGGCTGGAAGTTGAAGAATGTCATCTTGTCTGTGTAAACCTCAACTGCAGAATTTAAGCCACATCAACAATTACGTCATTGAGTTGCCTAGGGCAGCCCAAAGTAGGGCAGTCTGATTCCCAGGGCACTCCAACACCATCCTAAGGTCAGTGGATAGTGTGTGAAATTCAATTTGCATTTCTCAGTTATGGTCTGCAAGAAGCCTTGTAGCTTCCTGAGCCAAAATATGCACAACACATCAAAGTGTCTGACATATGATGTTTTTTTTTTTTTCAAAAAAAGGTTACAGATCAATCTGAACTTTCAAGTGAGATGAAAGACTCTAACATCTAAAGAAAGATGACAAGATGTGTATTTTCATGACAAAATATAATTTAAAACCTCTTCTGATCCTCCCCCACAAGATGCCAGAAATCATTTCTTTTTTTCACCAAAAGTATATTATTGGAGTCATAATTCACATCCAAAAAATGAAATAGAAAATCAGTAGGATATAACAGTCTACTTTCAAGAGTTCTGTATGTGCTTCCTGGCCTGCCTTTGCTACAGTCCTGGGTCTCACTGTGTGTGTATCCTTCCTGTTATTAATTAAACATTAAATATTGGGGACTAATGCCTAGTGATATAAAAAGTATCCACTGTTGCATATAGGTGACTGAACTGATGCTTATAGTTCTTACATCTAAATTTAGCTGAAGGAATGCAAAGTATGCACAGAAAAGGCTAATCGAAGAACCAAATTGGTTCCAATGAATAAAGACATGGAAATATTTCTTATAACTGAATATGTCACTTTATGTGACGGGAGTAGCTTCTATTAAAATGTCACACAGTACTTTTAGTTTTGACCATATGTGGCACTTAGTTAAAAAATATTCCATGGGTGGGGCTGGCCCCGTGGCCGAGTGGTTAAGTTCGCGCGCTCCGCTGCAGGCGGCCCAGTGTTTCGTTGGTTCGAATCCTGGGCGCGGACATGGCACTGCTTGTCAGACCACGCTGAGGCAGCGTCCCACATGCCACAACTAGAAGGACCCACAACGAAGAATATACAGCTATGTACTGGGGGGCTTTGGGGAGAAAAAGGAAAAAATAAAATCTTTAAAAAAAAAATATTCCATGGGTTTTGATGGAAAAATACTCATCGATGAATTCAAGAGTCACACTCAGGCATTCATATCAATACTACAGGCACAAATCATATTACACCAGAATGTTATTGTCACTATAATTAGAGGCTTATCTCGTTTTCTGTTATTTCACTTAAATGATAAAAGTGTCTATTTAATCAAATGTTGCAGAAATACAATGTTTCAGAGACAACTTGAAAGGCAGTTTCCTTTAGAGCCACCGTTGCATGTACTCAGGAGTTTCTTTTCAATTGTCTTTTTTTTCCCACAAGGGACACAGCTGTAATATGGATTGAGATTTGCAGGAAGACTCCACATATACTAAAGCAAGGTGAATGTGGCCTCAGGAACATTCAGGATTTGATCCTCCAATCTGTATTTCTGTGGTAATGCTGTAACCCAGTTTGTTCTCTTTGTTTTTTCAAATTTTTCCTCTTTGTTTTGCTTGTTCTTTGTGTTTTGTTTTCAGTTTCTTCATACAGAGCAAAGGATAAATGAATTATTGATTAAATTAAGTATGTAGTATTCCTCACGAAGACAACATTGACATAAACTATTGTATATGATAGTTCTAATTGATTATCTCAGCCAGGAAAAAGCATTAGTAAACTGTAACATAGTGAGTATAGATTTCTAAATAATATAGTTATTTCTAGTATCAACTGAAAATTCTAAGAATAAATAGCCTTAGGAAAGTATATGTAACATATGGCTACATTTGAATAATTGTTGATAATAAGTATTCAAAGCAAAATTTTCACATAAGCCTCAAACTTAAGTCACATAAGAGAAAGCTATTAAGTCCTTGCATTGTCTGACAGTAATATCACTTAAAGGGAACTGTCTTCCAACTTTCTGAAATAACCACATAAGAGACAGAATATGGGTTAAGGACAACAGTGGGATGAATCAAACAATGAAAGTTGTTTCTGCCACTTTAAGTTTTGAGACTTTCTAGAAATAAGAAAGGATTGCAGGTAGTACCTGAACAGCTAACAGTTGAACACATCATCCTCCCCTTCATTCGTTCTTACTGTCTTACTATTTCTCCCCCAGTTCACAGGAGAAAAGCACCCGGTGACTGTAGTTGCAACTGTTAGTTTTCCTGTTTCAAAGTTTGAATCAGCAATAGCGTTAGTGAAGTTATTACAGTTTGAGCATTGATTGCTTTAAATGAGAAAAGTAAATTAGTACAGAGAGGAAGAAGACTATAGGCTAATTCTTCTCTGGCAATGCAAAGCTCTCAACTTTCTGCACTGTGAATACAATGTACGTCTAATATATCATGACTGCTCATAGCATATCTGCATGTTCCAACAATCAACCACAAGCTTCAATTCTGTAGAAGAGAAACTTTGATTCACCTACGTCAATGGTGATTTAAAAAAAAATACAACTGATCTAAAACCCTACCCAAGCCTGAGAAATGCTTTCATAGAAAGCAAGAAGCATTGCAAAGGCTAAAAATTATACCAAATATCTCTATGACTTATAAGATCTCCTTTGAAGTAGCACCCTAAACTTATAGAAAAAAAATAATACTAGAATTGTCAAATGTTAAACAACAAAAGACTTTTAGGCATGGTTGTTCTAGAAGGACTGCTGTATAGTCTCTACAGAATCACTAAAGAAATCAGAAACAATTATAGGTAACAGAAGACATAAGGAGCACGAGAAGATATAAAAGCTGGCTTCAGGTGTGTAAAGAGCTGGAAGGAAGACTGCACAATTTAGTTTTGCTTTGGGAGACAAAACAAAGTCTACTAGGAAGGTTAGAAGGAAGCTACTCTTGGGGGTGAAAAGAGAGCTGAAGGAGGGGTGAAGGTAGGGTTGTAAATTGGGAGAAGATCTCAGTTCAGTGTAATTAATAAATAACACTGAGAGGGATTCAATAAGAGTGAATTATATATGGTGATTATATATGTAATAATATATGTAATCTCTATCTCTGTCTATCTATCTATCATCCATCTATCTATCTAAAAAAACTTGTTAAAGTGTTCATGCAAATACTGGAGATGGCTTCTCAAACACCTTAAACAAAGGATTCTTGCATTGGGTAGAAATTTGAATTAGACTACTTGGAATGTCTTTTCCTATTTTAAAATTCCCTAGTTATTCACACATCATAACATAACCTAGCTGTACTATAGAGAAAGAGAGGACCATGACAGAGGCAAGATATTGGAGGGTAAGTAGTCAATAGACGTGGCTTGGCAGAGAAAAAAGATGCCATAAGAAGATGGGAGAATCTAGCAAGGTTTGCTATTCCTTTATGCTCTCTGGAAGCACATAAGTGGCTTTTAAAAAAGAAGGAGGAAGGTAGGGTGGATTGCAGGTAGTTTTTGAGCATCTGAAAGAAGGATATAGTAACATTTACATTTCTTTTTTCTGGTAAATCAGTATCTCTGTCAGCGATCTGAATCTGAGTGAGCCTCCTAGGCGATGACATTCAATTTAAAATACGTTGTTTAATAACATCTTATCTTCTACCTTTACCTGAAAAGTTTCTTGTGAGAGAGAATTGAACCTTATGCAGTATTAAGAACTCTTGACTACATATTATAAGAAAGTTCTGATATTAGCACATGCATCTGCCTATTCAATCCTCTTTTTGGTAAGCAGATGTAGATTTGATGGCTGATCATTCCTCATTTCTGGAAGAGAAATAATTTTAGACTTTAAGAAGCAAGGTTTGACTGAAAGTATTCTAAACGAGATTTCTCATTTTTCCTGGAAGTAATCCTGTAGCATAAACTCATTCACTGGCTCTTAGATGCCTCTTACAGATCCTGTACTCTGAAATTCTATGATAATCTTCTATGATGTTTTTCTTGTGAATAAGGGATGAAATGCACAAATAGACACTTCTAAAGAATTTTCAGTTTGCTGATAATATTTCCTCTGGGACTTGGGTAAGCTATTTCCGAACTATGGGAAGATGATACTAAATGCAGTAAATAATCAGTGGCTACTCAGGGAGTACACATCACAGAGACTTTTCTCTCTTATTCAATCAAGTTGTCGGTCAATTTGGGCACCCCCAGGATACAAGAAATTACTGTAACCAGCTTGGCATTTATATATTATATGAAAAGACTCTTGTGCTTTTCCCTTGCTGTTTAGAAACAACTTGAGACTTTGCCAATGAGTTAGTCTGAGGAGATGCAGATAAGTGAGCATTTTAAAATTAGCAGATGACAATGGAAAGAAAGCCAACAGTTTATACAGGGAAATGGTTCCATATCTCTCCTTGATGGCCTCGAGGTTTCTGAGATATATTTTGTTTATTTTGAAGTCAGCAGAATGCACAAATAATAGATTTTCAGTTCATGCTGCACAGAGGGAAATTCGTAGTGGCAGATTTTTTTACCCCATCATATCTAAAAAAGAAAAAGGAAGTGGCAAGACTGAGGTGTAGAGAACAGAAAGCCTCATCTTTCTTTTCCATCTGGTGACTGGGCTGACCCCAGCACACTTTGCTGGGACTCACAGAGGCTGCTTTAACTCATTCAAACAGGAGCTTCACGGATGAGATGGTAATGGTCTCTAACGCTTGCTTCTGGCCTCATACAGTTCTGGTTGCAAAGAACAGAATGTCCCTCAGTAGCAAATAAAGGAAGACAGAGAGGGAAATTGCTTTAAGAGGAACTAAGTTTAATTCAAAAAAGAGAACATCCACTTCCCTATGGGAATAAAGGAAACATTACCAGATGGACGAAATGCAGGATCATTCTTGCTAAACTTATCTTGACGTCATGGCAAGTACATGGATAATGCTAATTCCCTAAAATTTTATCTCGTTTATGATTTCAAGGTTTAAAAAAAGAATTTACGATAGTAGAACTCAAAGCCGTATAATTCTGTACTTCTAAACTGTGGGCTATCATGCCTTGTGCCTTTTAAAATTTCTTTTCTTTATTTTTCCCAGTTCCCAAGAATAAACTTCTCAACAAAAATGCTGTTGATCAACTTTATGTCCTTCAAGGACAGACACAGAAGAGAGATGACAATTTTAATGCTTTAGAGGAAAAGGTTTTCTATATGTAACTGCATCCTAAATTGTGAGCAGCAGATGTAGAATGAGGAAAAATTTGCAGTTTGCAAGCATCTGCTGCAGAGGAGGTTTTCCTTTGCTGAAGCAAATTTGACTATCTAAACATCCATGATCCTCTTTATTTGCCTTATTGCTATTCCTGTTTTATCCAGTTTCTTACATGCTTTTGGACTGTTGGAGGCTCAGAAAAATGAGATAAAATTAGAGCAGCGAAGACACCACACTTCAAACCTATGACGATAACTTCCTAAGATGCCACATCGTATCTCTAATGGCTTCTTGTGCGAAGTCACGAAAAGGCTTCCTTGACTTTGGGGATTGTTGATAGGCAGTTCCAGAGTTACTAAAAGTAACTTCTGTTCTTCTAAAACTTTAAAAATCTGATGGAACTAAGATATCTGACTTCAGAGACAAGCCACTCTCTTTCAGTCAAAATCCTCTATTTATTGTAATTGATAAGATTTTTAACATGTCCACCAGCATGTACACTCCAGCAGGGCTGGGGCATTTGTCTGATTTTTCTTTATTCATTGGTGTATCGTGTTTAAAAGGATGCTTGGACACTGTTGGACTCAACAAATATTTGTTGAATGAATGGACGAATGAGTGAATGAGTGAATGCCTTATACAATATTCTGAAGGCCTTGCAGTCAATGTGTGATGTATGTATCGATAATTATATGTTTTAAATAATATATAATAATATTACTAAAAGAGAAATGATAAACAAGTAAAATGAATAAACCATGTTCAATATTTTCTCATTTACTTCTTACAGAATGGATATGAGGATGTTTGCCTTAATATTCTCATTGGGAGCATCAACATGGTAGTACATATACGACTTTTCTTTCCTTAAATATTTGTTGGGTAGTCATTCAGAAGCCCTAACGTTAAAACTCTGACAACGAGAATATTTGTCAATGCTTAATCCTCATGCGATAGGCTCATAATGAACTTTAAATAGGAAATATAATACTAATTAAAATTTTAATGCATCCGAATGCTCCCTCACAGATAGTGTTCACTTTTAGATTTAATAAATTACGAATTTCTCTTTCTCCGTGAATAGTCCATCTGTGTTTGCTTTTGCGAAGAGAGTGGTGACATCTAGTGGTGAGCATAAATACTGCAAATGGCTATGTTGAGCACACGTGGAAATTTGAGGTCAATTGGGGAAACCTGACAGTTTTGCTAAGCGAAACTAAGAAGAATTTGCATGAAGAAGGGGGAAAATAGCTTATGAAATAATGGCACATCTTGAGTGGAATTGAAGCGTTATTAACATGTTTGTTTTTGGGTGCAAATATGAAAAAGAAAGAAAGAATGTAAAGAACAGGCTTACAACTTTACAACTAAATCACCCTCTTGCATCTTTGTGTTTTGGTAAGGAACATTTTGTAATTTAACGAATCCTGTAAGTAAATGTGATCCAACATTTTAGCATACGCCATTGCAACAGAAAAGTGACTGTGCAGAAATAGCTAAGCTGTGTAAAATGTTGCTATCCAGGACATGAAGCCCAGTTAAAACAGAATCACCCTTACATTTGAAAAAGGAGCTGTGACCAGGAGACAATATTTTTCTTCTTGATTTGAGAATACTTCGAGTTTATTTTTTTCAATAGAATAGAACCTTGTAACTAAAAAATTATTTTAATGCAATTGTTGTCAATCCCTCTGTCTTTGTAGTAATCATCATACTGATTTAATGGTATTTTATTGGGCTTTACAATTTAAAAGGAGCCAACAGGTAATGCTTGCATTACTGGTAGGCATAAGGTAAAACTTTTATTTTTCAAACTTCTAACTTAGATGTTTCTCTATCAATATGACTTTGTAAAACTGAGAAATATATAGGATATATGATAGAGATACTGATAAACAGTGATGAAATAACCAGAATTGAATTTATTAAAAATTCTAATTTGGATAATCATGTAATTCCCACCTGAATTAAGATAAGTGACAATGTGATGGTATAATTTATACCAAAAATGATTTCAAATACTTTGCTAAGAAAAATGAATTTTTAGATACAAGGTATGTTTTAGAATAAAATAACCTTATTATAGTATCTAGATAGGAATTATATTACTAAGAAATTAAAACTACTTTAATCTCAATATGTATTTAAATGCATGTAGGAGACTGGAATAAATAAAATTTTCCAGTGTATGATGATTAATAGTGAAATAGTTTTTTAAATCGTAGTTTGATAAGTGTATTTTAAAGTAAAATGAAAGATTTGAAGGTCTCTTTTAAATGACGTTGTGTAAATTTTCATACTATATATAAAAATGCATCTTAAAGTTATTAAAGGAATATTTTCAATAAAGAGGCAAACTCATGACTTTCATGCAGAGCTAAAATGAACAAGCATTAAAGATTTTATTTATCTCATTATTGAAGGGGAAACCAGTAAGATGTTATGACTGGGATAAAGGAGAAATCCGAGAAGCATAAATTTGTACGCAGCAAAGGAATGTTGAAATGAATTTGAAAATCTGGTCTATCCACAGGGCAATAATCAATTGCATTCCAGCAACTATAAGTAATTTGCATTTCTATGGACAAGAAATATTTTCATTACTGTCTTTCTCTGAATTAACTTCTATTATCAGAGTTGTTTAAAATAATCCAAAGACAACGTCTAAACCTCGTAAGATCAGATAACCTCTGAAGGCTCCAACATTTCATTGAAAGGTCATTCAGGAATCTATTTTGCCTATACCAAAGTCTAATTTTTTCCTTGTAAAGCTTAATAAGTTCATCACATATGAAATTAAAGATATTTTAATAGTTTCTACTCAGTGTCTAGCACTGAAAGTAATTTCAATTTACAAGTATAAAAGTAACCAACGGTGGGAACTCTAAGAAGCCCTAAGAATATGAGAGAAACATCTGAAACTGTCAAAGAAAGATAAACATTTTACATAATGTCTACTTCAGAGTTGCAGTATCTTGCAAATAAAACTTCAGCCAAAGCATATTCTATTGTATATTTCCCTGCCTTAATAGCGAAAAAGGAAAACAGTCTTCTCCTTTTCTAATGTGAAGATCATTGCACTGATTCACGTAAAAATAATGAAAATATTACTATGATCAATGAGCATCTGCAACAGAATACAGAGTAAAATTAAAAATCAAACAGAAATATTAGTATAAGCTATCTCTTTCTCATTAAATGCCAAAATTTGAAATATGATTGCCTCTTTCTTTCTAAAACTCATCTCCAGACACAATATTGTAGAACAGTAACAAACTCTTTCCTTTCTTCACTACAGTTGAGATAGTGGGTTGACATCATAATGGCTTTATAAAGTTTTCTTCATTATTTTTTGGTTTATTTGTTTCAGTCAATGAAGATTTAAAATATTGGAGCCACATCAAGAACTGAGATAAATCTTCCGACATGTAACATATACATAAAATATCACTGATTATGGATCATTTTTGGTTTCTTTGTTTTCCCCCCACTTTTGGGAGTGATAAGTGTTCTGAGCAGACTATTTAGGTCTTATGATGAAAATATGTATGTCCTATAAAGCATTCTGCTCAAATACAGCTGAGCCAGGATTTTGATCCTCTCAGTTAGAGGTAATCTCACTCCTAAATTATAACTCTTAAATATCTCTCTTAAATCATTTTTCATCTTGTCTTATATTTTCTCCCTGGCTATCCTGCAAGCTCTTTGAGGGCTGCGTAGCATTTTTGGAAGTCCATGTGGGTTGTGTAATTACATGAATCTGTATTTCAGTTTTGTTTTGGCTCTTACTAGCTATAAGATCTTGGGCAAATTTATGTAATCTCTCCCAATATCAACTTCAGATATAAGATGTGAGTAAAATAACTTTCTCACAATAGCTCCTCAAAGAATTGGATGAGATAATATTTTCATGCTAACCAATACACTGGTTTTAGATAGTAGATGCAAAACAAACAAACAAAAGCTTTGTTTTTCACAGAGTTTAATATTCTTTTGGACCTAAGAGGGACTCAGCAGATATTTGTTGAATAAATCTCTCAATAATACACAAATCAAATTCAAATCTCTCTATATTTTTCAATTGGTTTTTGATTCCTCCATGTCCTAAGTAAGGCCAAGAGTTTGGACAATGGTTGTCCTACTGCAACCTTATTGACCTAATCTAAATGGTGGCTTGTTTTATTCTCATGAACTGAAGCAGCACTGAACCCAATCACACATCTCTGTTTAAAAAAAATAGTCAATGGATGCTACACCTGCATATTCAGTAGCCTTGGATGTTCTGTCAAAGAAGGAGGCATAAACTTAGAGATTTCCAGAATGAACTATCCTGATTTTAGGTGATTTGGCTATTCAACTGGGATAGCTGATTAAGCAGATTCTGGATTATATAATAGAGGAAGAAACAGTAGGCTTCCTTGACAGCGTTTAGCTGCAGAAAAATGATGGATAGAATGAGAAGCTAAGTATGAAACATTATTTCTATTTTGAAAACACAATCACTTTCTTTCTTAAGCCTTTCAAGCATTATACTTCAACAAAAAACATTGTCTAAAATAAAGGTATAAGTGTATTTTTATATTTACCTACCCATTTGCTTTCATTTTTCTTTCCTCTGATCAATAAATATATTAAAAATAACTTAGAGATAAGTTCAGAAACTGATAGTAAGTGAATACTGAGTACTCTTCAATACTATTTCAGCGTCTAGGTTCTTTTTAAAAATCTAATCTTAATAATCATTATTAAGACTTTCTAAAAATCATTATATTACTATTTCTCTAAGAAAAAAAATAACCTCAAGAGGAACAAATGAGATTTGCATGTATAAATTACTTTTACAGAGGAAAAAATTAAAAACCTAAATAATTTACTTTTCCTTTCTTAATGACTCAGAAAAATGAAATATCTTAGCGAAACTACTTTTAATAGTTTTACCTTTCTAACCACATTGGAATGAGCCTTAAGAGTCTTTCCAAAAGTTTGATGTACTTTTCGAGTAAATTAGAAACTTAAGATCAAGCTTAGATATTATCTTCTGTGTGTCAAGGACACCCAGAATTCCATAGATTCTCATTTTTCTATGATGACTAAGGAAAGAACTATGAATTAGGGAGGAATGAAAATACAAGATTTATAGAATATTTAAAATTGTATGAAAACGGAAATAAATGCCTACATTAAACCATTATAGTTATTAAAACTATCCTTTTGCATCTAAAAATGCATCTAATTTCTTTTTCTTTGGAGTTTTAGGGGATGTCAAGGAATGATATACGTGCTTCTTCTTGGAAAGAGAAATTTTTAAAGTTTATATAGTGGTGAAACTAAACAAGATTCTGCTTGGGGGCATCATTCACTATTTTTGCTTCAGTAACTTTAAAAATTTTGTGCAAAATCAAACGATGCATTCAAAATCCTACTTTTGTTATGATAGCTTATTTTACAAATCAGTTAAAATCTTTCAACATTAATCATGTTTATATATAAAATATTCCACACATATTAATTAGAAGACAAGTGACACAGTCTCCATAATTTGAAACTATAGTTTCTTAGTATTTCATGAGTCGGGTCCTTTCTCTGTGAGAAAGGGAATAAAGTGTATGTCACACGTAATAAGTGTCAATATACACAGTCATTTTTCCTCCCAGTCTCAGTCTCTGAAGGTGACAGACACTGTCAGTTCCTTATCATAAAAAGTCCATTGAAGTGCACTTCTGACATAAGAAAGCTAAGATGGAATCACTAATACTCTTGCTTTTCTCGTTAATGGAATATTTTTGTGCATCTTCTAGAAGCAAAGTAGTATGAGAGGGTATCAAAGAATCCATATCTAATAAAGTCGAAAGGCAGTAGAGCGTTAAAATTTGGACAGGAATAATGGGTGATATAATTCAGAACAGGCAACATTTCAGAGGAACACAGAGAAGAGCCAATTGCATCAATCAGGATTCTCCACGGAAGCAAGCCAACAGGATATATGTAGCCTATATTTCATGCATTTCATATGTATATATGAAAGCACTGTATCTATCTATCTATCTATCTATCACCTATTGAGAGATATTTTAAGAAATTGGCTCACACAATTATAGGTGTTGACAACTCTGAAATCTTTAGGGTGCATCAGCAGCCCAGAAACTCGGGCAGGAGATGATGTGGCAAACTTCAGGTGGAATTTCTTCCTCTCCAGGAAACCTCAATTTTTGTCTTCAGGTCTTCAACTGATTGGACGAGGCCCACTCCCATTGTTGAGGGAAGTCTCCTTTACTTGAAGTCAACTGATTGTAGGTATTAACCATATCTACAAAATATCTTCATAGCAACACCTACATTAGTGTTTGATTAAATAACTGGGTACCATAGTCTAGCCAAGTTTAGACATAAAATTAACCACTGTACTAACTTATTTCAACTTGACAGGGCAAGTGAGAGTGGTTATGTGTTTAAAGTGTAAGAAATATTTGAACTGTATGATTAGTAAGCAAAGGCTTAAAAATGCAGAGACCATGTGCGCAATAAGACGGGACAGATTGTGCTTTGTTAGGCCTGGGTAGGCGGTGTGGAGAGGATGCCTGTGGATGAAGCAGGATGGAATACTGTCAAGGCAGGATAAGCCAGCCGGGAAGGACCTGAAAAGTCACTGTTTTCTTGAAGGCAACCAGAGGCCATGAGAGGTTTTCAGCAAAAAGTATTAGATAGGATTTTTGGAAAGATAAATCTGATATTATTATTTTATGGCATAGGTTGAACAAAAGACTAGAAATTAATAGGGATTAGGGTCAAAGGTTACTTTTACATTCTGAGTGAGACAACGTTTGACAGAATAACAGTTAATGGAAATAGCAGTTTGGAGAGAAGAAGGTAAATGTGAGGAAAAACCCTCAAAACCCTAGGAAATTGAACTGCTAAGATCTGACCAGTTAAATGAGAAGGAAGACAAAGACAATTATTGGGACTTTTGAAAACAACACAATGAATAACCCCTCTCATGACATGAATTTTCAGCTAGTTGAGAATAGACACAGGAGGAAAGCATTTGGAGACCAAAATACCACATCTACTTCTAACAAGATCCGTATTGGAGGATATAGCTTATAATCCGCAGAGACGGAGATTTTCAAATATGACATCTCAGATCTAGACGGATTTACCTATTAGCCATGGTAGACTGGGTTACAACATTTGCTGTTATCTCTCCTCCTCAAGCCAATCAGTGGAGGAGCAGGAACTCATTCTCCTTACTTAGGCTGGAGGATTGAGTAAAGGTATGAGGTTTGCAGCGAGGGCAGTGTGCAGGGGAAAATCAGCAGCAGGAAAGACACGTTCCACTCTACCACCACCACCCCCACCCCCTGGCCGCCAACCCGTGGGAGTCTTTTCACGTATGAATTATTTCAGGGGTGCCACAAATGAATGATTCTATTCTTTTTACATTTTAATTTTACTTCTATTTGTAACCATTTGCGTGTGAGTGTCTGTGTGTGTGTATTTGTGTGTTTAAGAGTGCAAAGAAGTGGGTAAAATAGATTAGGAGAGAAAAAACTAAAGTAAGGGACCAGGGTGGGTGAGGGGTGAAGAAAACAAGACTTCAGTACTTGTAATTAGCAAAAACATATAAATTTAAACTATTAGTGTATGCTTTCCTACTTCATAATAAAAAAGTGAGTGTCTCCACAGTACCAATGAATATAACCCTAATTCATACTTGCATATTTTTTATCCATCTATCTATTCGATAAATATTTTTGAACACCTATGATTGTCAGGTATAGGTGATACCTGGCCCTGAGACAAATACTACTATTACTGCTAATAATAGCAACACATCAACAATAATGATGATGATTATGTAAGTGTTCTATCTACAAGGAATTCACAATGTTGTGTGCTAAACAAACCACACACCCACATAAATATAATTCTTTTTGTTTGCTTTATACTTAGCATAGTGTCTGTCAATTAGGAACTTAAGGTAAATTACACGTTTTTGAATGACTTGAACTCAGGAAGATCACAATTATCGAACAGGTTATTTTTTCTACTCCACTGTCTTCAAAAAAGCTCCATTGAAATATTCTTCTTGCCTTTAGATTAAAACTTAAATGTCAAATGAGTCTCATTTGTGGTTTTTCCAGAGTCCAATTCTCAAATCCTCTCTTTGCTTGCAGATCAGGTCTTATTGGAAGCCAGCTTTGGGGAAGTAGGAAGGAAATAATTAGTTTCTTCCCTCTTCCTTGCCCCTCCTAACACCCTTCATCCTCCTCTACTAACTGTCAACTGTTTTTGGTCCCTCTGAAGTTAGGCCTGGAGTAGGGGGTGGATGGAAAGAAAAAGGCAAAGTTTTAGAGGAGAGTAGAAGTGAAATCTTGATTGGTGCTCTCTGGTTACAGCTAACTCCAAGTTCAAAGAGTGCCTCCCCACTGTGAGTTCTGTGTGTGGCTTGGAGACTGCCCACAGTTCTCCGGCCCAACAATGCTTCATTTTATTACCATTTGCTTTTACAGTCCCATGGACACAGTCTCTCTTTGTGGGGTTTTCGCAAACTTTAAAAGTTCTTTTTTTAGTGAAATTCCTTTCAAAACAACTCAAGAATAGTTCTATCTTGGGGCCCGCCCAGTGGCGCAGCCGTTAAGTTCACGTGCTCTGCTTCAGCAGCCCAGGGTTCTCCAGTTCAGATTCCTGGAGTGGACCTATCCACCACCACTTATCAAGCCATACTGTGGCAGGTGTCCCACATATAAAACAGAGGAAGATGGGCACAGATTTTAGCTCAGGGCCAATCTTCCTCAGCAAAAATAGGAAGATTGGCAGTGGATATTAGCTCAGAGCTAATCTTCCTCAAAAAAACAAAAAAAGTTCTATCTTAGAACTTCCATCTCTGGCTCATACGACACCCTGTGACGCAGCTCCTTTATCCCATAGTCTGTGGCGTAGACCTCTCTCCTACTACAGTTCTGATAGTACTCTGGTTCTTTCCTTCTCACACCAGGCCCCGTTTGGTGGTCCTCCTTCCTTTAAAATTTCTCAGTAGGAGGTTAACTGATCTCTGGGCCCCAAACTTCCCAGTACACCCATCAAGGCTTCTCAAGCTTTCCAAAGCCCTTCATTTGGCTTGAGCACCACGAGGAGAGAGAGCAAAAAGCTAGAACACTGCATGGATTGTGCCTCTAACCTGGCCGCACTCTGGAGTCACATGGGAGCCTTAAAAATTACCAACTTCTGGGCTCGCCGGTGGCACAGCTGTTAAGGGTGCATGTTCCGTTTTGGCGGCTCAGGGTTTGCCCGTTCAGATCCCAGGTGCGGACATGGCAGCTCTTGGTGGGCCATGCTGTGATAGGCGTCCCATATATAAAGTAGAGGAAGATGGGCATGGATGTTAGCTCAGGGCCAGTCTTCCTCAGCAAAAAGAGGATTGGCAGAAGTTAGCTCAGGGCTAATCTTCCTCAAAAAAAAGAAAATTACCAATGCCTGTGTCCCACTGCCAGAGATTGGGCTGTAATGTTTCAGGTATGGCCTGGGCATCTTTACTGTGTCTTCTGTGTAGTCAAGGTTGACAGAGCTGCTCTAAAGACACCCTTCTCACTGACAGTCCCAAGAATGCCTTGCCTTTAGACCACCTGGGGTGTGGTTAACGGTCCACTCATGGCAGACTGCTTTTGGATTGTCCTCTGGGCCACCCTCTCAGAGATAGTTGCAGATCTTTACAAATGTGAAGAGTTTGATGTATTTTATTCTCAACGGTGGGACTGCAATCAAAACTCTGAGAAAGAAGCAGTTCCATTTAAAATCCTATTGTGTAAGTCTTGTTGACCTGACTGAATGCAGAGCTGATGGATAAGATTAGGACTTACATAAGTCCCTAGGACAAAATTGAGGCTGCTTAACAATTTTTTGGTCCATTTTCCTTCTGTCTCTCATTTTATTTTCACTCAAAAAGCATACTACGTTCCTAGTGTTAAATATCATATTCACTTTACTTACTATTTACCAAGATCAAAACGTGTCAAAACTAACCATCTCAGAATCACACAGCTTGATTCTCTTGGAATATCTAGGATGAATAATTTTTTTTAATAAGTTTTTTGAGATAGTCTCTCTCTCTTGATCTCCTCTGACTTGTACAATGAAAACTACACCAAAACTAATTAAACTAATTTCTCTTTGTGAGTCTCAGAGTTTTGTTAGGCAATGGGTTTTGCAATCGGGGTATATAAAATAGTTCAACGCACGTAATATAATTATCATATTTCAAACAGATTTAATACAGTCACAGAAGTTACAAACTTTTCCAGGTGAAAAAACAACAAGGAAATTTTTTTGAGGTTGAATTAAGCTTGAAAATAAGATAAAACATGAATATGCTACACGAGAGGACTGATATTTGAATAGTTACGTGGCATTTTATATAAAATAATTTTGCTTCTATTTTTCAAGCTGACCAGTGATTGTGTTTCAAAGAACAGAAGCATACCTTTCCCCTGAAGAAACACAAGTACAGATGAATGTTTTCCATGTAGTTAGAACAAACTATGCCAAAGTTAAAATGTTGTCCTTTGTTCATAGTTTTAAATTACATTTTATTAATTTTCATACGGAAACTCTCCAATGAAGCAGAAGCTCTTAATGACTTCAAGAAAGTTTAATCATTCTTCTGTATATTCTAACATACCTTATGTATGGTAGTTTTCTAATAAAAATTTTAAAAATTGTTAACAATAATATTGTAGTATAATTTTGTATACCAGCCCCTCTTTTAGCCCTCTAACTAACCTTAGACAAAAGTCAACCAGTGATCAATTATTATAAGAATTCTGTAAGTATGTTAAATCAAACATTAAGTGTGACCTCTGCTTTACAGCCCAAGGATGATTCTATTTTTATAGGGTGTATTGGGATTTGATACTTCTACACACTAGGATTGAGATTCTTACTTTAATGAAGAACTCAGGGTTTTTCTAAGAACTAGTTAAGCTACGACAAATAATGGAATGGCCATCAATGGAGAGAAACAGTTCCTATGTCTGTCTAGGGCCTTTTTAAGAGTAAATTTATTACTTGCTTAGGGTGAAGAAGACAACACATATGTTATTTTCATTTCTTGCGGTAAATTAACTTTGCAAAATAATTTCTTTTAAACACTCCAAGGCTTATTATTAGGTTGTTGCCTGTAACGAGGTGGAAGCCTTCAAGAAACATCCTTTGAGAGCATTTTGGGTCCAGAGACAGAAGTTGCTAATTGGATTTGTACTGTTGAGTCCTCCAGTTCCTTTACCCTTTGGGATCTGAGTTATTGAGGCCTCTGGAAGGGCAAACACGTAGGGCCTATCAATCAGCTTTCCCTTAGCACAGAAGAGGGGACATCCTGTTCTATGTAAACCTCGGTGGAGGGTTTATGTAATGAGGTTTCTTAGAGTAGTGGAATCTGTGTTTTGACCTGCCCAGCATCCCAGCATCTTCTCTTCCTTCTTTGGTTAAAAAAAATAAATAAATCCTTCTTTTATTCTCAGGAACTACCTCTTTCTCACTTTTTTCCACTCTCGTGTGTGGGTTGCAGCAGCATCTGCTCCAGAAGTAAAGGAGATTAGACCACTCAGTCATAAGTTCAGCGATGCCACGAAATCTGTGTCAAACCAACCTGAGCCAATGAGTTCCGGTTCTAAGGTTTATGTTGGCTCTATCTTGTAGGGACGGACATTTTGTCCCTCCTGAAGTGGCTGAGAGAAAAAAATATAAACCCGGAGCCACTTGCAGGCCTGTTGTCACTGTGTCTGAGAAACAAGGCACCACAAATGAAAAAAGAGCTCCAAGATAAAAAGCATGAGTCCTGATGACATCCTTGAAACCTCTGGATCTGATATCCTTGAAGCCAGACCATTCGTGACTTCTAGGCTATGTGAGTCAATGAAGTCCATTTCCCCCTTACGGCAGTTTGAGTTGATTTTCCATCACTTGCAGCCGGAAGAGTTCTGAATAATGCATCTAGGATGCTCAGTCTGCAAGTACACACACATTTTCCACATGGCAACTCATTTAGATAAGTGGTCGCCTGCGTGTTAAATGCTAAACCTACTCCTATAGATAATAAAATAGCTGAGAAGCATAGAATTTTCTAAACTGGAACAATCTAGTTCTGTGTCAAATAACAGCTATTTTCCCTCTGTGGCCAGAGGAGGTTTCCATTTGACCACTTTAGCATTTGGAATTCCATACCATCAAGTACATCTTGAAATGGGTGAAGATAAAGATATTTAAGATAATGATTCTTAGGTTCCAGTCTATGATGGTGTTATCACCAACGAGTGACAAAATATCAAGACAAAGACATGCTTTTCTTTTCTTTTACAGCTAAATTGTCTTTTATTCTGAGATTATCTCAATTTTTTGTTTTTGCTTACCAATGTCTCTAAGAAAATTAACATAATTTGTAGTAGATTTTTGTAATGTTTATTTTCCTTTCTTAACTATCCTTATTCACTCAAATAAAGTATGGATAATCATATTACTGGCCCCAAGTTTGTTATTAATGTTGTTGTTATTGTTGTTATGAAGATGATGAAATGAATCTAGTTTGAGAAACCTCAAATTGTAGGAACTGGTATTTTATTGCAATTAAATATTCTGTTCTTGATTTTAATTGCAATGTGTGACAACTCATTATGTCTCTCACTACTGCGCAGTGCAAAAATGTGAGCCAAACATAAAGTTTACAAAATTGTCTTTTCCTGTTTTCTTGGAGAAAGTTTTGATTTACCTGTATGCCCTTCAGCATTGCCTGATGCAAGGAGTTTGGGGTAGACCCCAGCCTGTTATGTATCCTCTGGGACATTAAATAAATAGGTTAAATACAAGTGAGAGTGTGATGCAATCATAGAGGCATGGATAAAGCCTTCAACATTGTGAATAATTGTTACTGGAGACATGATACGTGCCAGATTCAATAGACCCAGGAAGGGAAGATATTGGAAGAAGGGGATAAAGGCTTCTTAGACACTTGGGTAATGGCGATACTCAGACAGGTATAGTCTAAATTATTGAACGGTGGAAGAGGAGTTGTTTTCATTATTTTTATGTGGTCTGTTTGCTTTAAGAAGAGAACACACAAAGAAAATAACAGGCACAAGCAAAGGAAGAAAGATCATTCTCCAACACTGAGCTCAAGGAAACTATTAAATCGGAGAAATCCTAGTAAAACCCAAACAAACATGTGCCCTTTTTGGCACCCTCGTTTATCCCCTGCTCCTAACTTTGAGAAGATCTCACAAGCAGTTACATGAAGCAAGCAAACAACTAGCCTACACCCATAATCTGATTTCAAAAGCATTAAAGAGCAGTGACAGCCTGTTCTGGGGATTTATTTGGTGATAAAGAAAGAGGATGGAGTAACATTGTATGGAAGACTAGCACCTTTTCCTATATTCATGCCCTTTGTTATGGGGCTTTTTCCTACTACAGGCAGAAGATGCCTCTCTGCTTCTTGATTTGGGGTTTGGTGATATGACTTGCTTTGGTCAATGGGATGTTAAGAATTGTGACACAAGCAGAGACTTGACATGTGCATGCACAGTTGGGTTTTTCTTTTTATGCTCTGAGAGTGCCACCGAGAGAGCTTCTGCCAGATATCTGTTTATATGTGAACTTAGGCCCCGGAATAGAGACACATGGATGAGATCTTACCCCAACCCACAGGGGGCAACCTAGCATAGCTGGACCCCCAGATTGAAACAAAGCCTATCAGAACAGCCCAGCTTGAATCAGCAGAACCATAAGCATGGGAATAATTGCTTATTGTAGCTTGCAAAGGAATTTTGGGGTATTTGTTACACACCATTATGGTGATAATAGCTCTTACAACTCTTAACACAGAACCTCATAAGAATTCCCTTTAAACACTCTCTCCAAATTCCCAATTGCTCTGACCAGTGTACTAATGCACTCCCCTTTACCTATTGCTCCATGCTATGATTCTATTCTTCT
Source organism: Equus przewalskii (assembly GCF_037783145.1). Lineage (NCBI taxonomy): Eukaryota > Metazoa > Chordata > Mammalia > Perissodactyla > Equidae > Equus > Equus przewalskii. Next base: position 39,771,211 of record NC_091850.1, read on the forward strand.
ATTCAACTGCCTCTTAATTAAGTAAAATAACCAAGAGCCTTTTCAGATTGGCGGATTTATATCACTACCTTCTCTCAGCACAAATACCACAAGCACCATCATTAGAGAAACACAGAGAAATCATCCATCTTCTCAACAAGTCAAGAGAGGGGATGGATAACACATTTTTTCACTTAACTGGAGCAGTTACAATGCACTGGGCACTCTTCAGAGCTTATAACATGTAGAAACTCACTTGACCCTCAAAAAAACCCTCTAACTATACCAATTTTATAACAGAGAAAACTGAGGCTTGGTGAGGCAATGATATTATACTGGGTATTCAAAGTATTGGAGTAGAATCTATGTGGGCAAATAATCTTCCATTTTCTGGAAGGGACACACTAGAATCTGCTACTGAAACGTGAATGTGAAATTCCAAGTCAGGAAGAGCAGCAGAAATTTTATCTTCAATCCCATTTCTACCAATATCCTGCCCTCCAGGCCTTGGGTGGTTCTAAGATTTTGGTGAGGAAGCATGCAAGTGGGTATTCTTTCATTACCACCTGAGATAAAGCTGGGGTAGGAACTCCCAGATACAGAGTAATCATATTTTACTTCCAACTTTAAATTGGTTGCAGCAATCACACGCTTTTCTGAAGCTATTTCCATCAAGCTTACATTGCGTGATGCAGATTATCCCGGTGCTCACCTGCAGCCCCCTCCCTCTGCCAACATAGAAGTAAATTATATTTCACGTGCTTGCTTTGCAGTTTCACATACAATCTGCACTTAAGTCTCACCCAGTGCTCTCAAGATTAGTGAGAAAATCGTGCCCCTGTTCTCCTTACCATTCCTATCTGGGTCACTGGCTTTGTGTGGCCATATCTTTCTCCACCCTCCCCCCCACCAATCCCCATGCTCCCACTCCTACACAAACACAAGAGGTGTTTGGCAGAAAGGTTTTCAGTTTAACTTTTCCCTATTGGGATTTTTTTTTTTTTTTAACCCCTCATTTCCATTATCGTCTCCTAACTGGCAGCTACAATACAGATGTTCAGCAATTCAGGTTTTCTAATGCATGGTGGGGTGCTGTTGGAGTCCGTATGATTGGTCTCCCCGGTAAGTAATAGTACTGAAGTAGGTTCTATTTCTGTAAAAGTGAGGCTGTCTTTAGTAATAGCCAGTTTATCACATTTCACTGCTGATTTTCACAGGAACTGGGCTCTATGTCAAAAAAACCCATCACTTCTTACTTCATATTTGCAAATAATGACAGGGGGCAGATGGAGAGGGTAGGGGCTCTGAGGAAATCAAATTGGAGCTAAGAAGTGTTGCATCAGGTGTGGAAGGACAACAGTGGGCACACCTGTAGACTCAAATAGTGTCAGGCCTCAAAGTTCTTATCAAGTTGCCTAAACTCTGTGATTTAATAAACAATAAAAATAAATGTCTCCTTAGGGGAGTTGGAAAAGATAGCAAAGATCATGCAAAGGGTTATATTCTCTGAATCTTGCAAGACAACAGAGTCAGAAAGTGACTCATCCGTGATTATTATTCAGCACCTCTTAACACCTTTTCCTTCCCTGGAGAGTAAAGTGACAAGAAAAACTTCAGAGTTGTCTGTTTTTCTCATTTCAGGATCTGTTTATTATTCCGTAGCTAATAGGGTGTTGCTATCTTCTAAAGTATGTGTCAAAACCTTATTATGTTGGACATAGAGAATTACAAACTTCAATTTTTGCTAAATATATGAAACAAAAGTCTGCTCCATGAGTAAATATACCAAGAACCCTAAATGGAATGGCTGAACTCATGAAAAACCCTGACCTCTCTGCTTCATGGAATTATAAACACATCTGGAGAAGATTCTAGTTCAAGAAATTACCTTAATTTTTTTGAACTCTATTTTCTAAAACTTCCTAAAATACTAGTCTTTAAAGGATTTAAACGTTACTTAAAGACTACAAGTTAAAATAACTTTATAAATATGTGCACATAGTAACATACTATCTGGGTTTATTTTAATCTTTCATTTCTATCTGTTGTCTTACTTTTTCCTTTGCATTCTTCCTTTTTTTCTTCCAAATATTAATATTGAGAATCTAATATTTACCAGGCAGTGTTCTAGACATCATGAATTTAGAAACAAACATGTGAAAATGCTCTTGTATGTCTTAGCTTCTATCAAAAAAAAATGACAATGACCAGATAAACAAATGCATATTAGATCAGGCGGTTATAAGTGTTATAACAAAAAAATAAAGCAAGGAAAGGAGAAAGGGGAAAAGCAGCTGACTGGTAGGTCTTCTATTGTGTTTTATTTTAAATTTTTTCCAGCTTTACTGAGATATAATTGACATATAACACTGAGTAAACTTAAGGTGTACCATGTGATGATTTTATACATCTCTCTCTATATATACATCTATGTATAGTGAAATGATTACCAGAGCAAACTTAGCGCACGCATTACCTCACATAGTTAACCTTTTCTGTCTGTGTGTGTGGTGAGAACATTTAAGAATTACTCTCTTAGCAACTTTCAAGTATACAATATAATATTATTAACTATAGTCACCATGCTGTACATTAGTTCCCCAGATCTTATTTATGCTGTAACTATAGGTTTGTACCCTTTGACTGGCATCTTCCCATTTCCCCCACCCCAAGCCCCTGGCAACCCCCATTCTACTCTCTGTTTCTATGAGTTTGATGTTTTTATATTGTGTATATAAGTGAGATCATACAATATTTGTCTTTCTCTGTCTTACTTCTTTCACTTAGAGTAATGCTTGTGAGGTCCATCCATGTGGTCACAAATGTCAGGATTTCCTTCTTTTTATGGCTGAATAACATTCCATTGTGGGTGTATACATATATATATGTATATATACAGGCTACATTTTCTTTATCCATTCATCTATGCACAGAAACTTAGATTGTTTCCATGTCTTGACTATTGTGAATAATGCTGCAATGAACACGGGAGAAGAAATATCTTTTCGAGATGGTGATTTCATTTCTTTCAGATATATATCCAGAAATGGGATTACTGAGTCATGTGATGTTCCTATTTTTAATTTTTGGGGGTAACTCCATGCTGTTTTCCATAGCGACTGTACCAATTTACATTCCCACCAACAGTGCACAAGGCTTCCCTTTTCTCCACATCCTCTCCAACACTGGTTATTGCTTGTCTTTCTCATAATAACCAGAAAATCTAGCATAGTGCCACTTAGAAAGTACAGACTTGACACAGTGTGAGAAAAGCAAGTTTGGATATGGTCAATCAAGACCCTAATTAAAGAGCTTGTTATCGACTAGGCTAAAGTTACAAGCTTTCAGGTTTATTGTGTTGGGAAAAATCAAGGATATGCACTCTTCAGGAGAGAAAGAGCAATCTCAAAATTTAAACTCATTTAAAGTTCAAAATGCTTCCAATACCTGAGGGCTTCTAATGGCAAAGCAATCAGAGTTTTCAGAAGCATTTGTGGCATGTCCTTCCTGTAGTTTATAAAGACATTTTTTAAAGAATCACAAATAGAATGAATCTGTAACAAATAAGAAAGTTATGTGGAAGTTTAATTTAAAAGGACTCTATTTAGCAACATTATTATTAATATTAATGTTATTATTCTATTAACTATGAGCCACTGAGAAAAGCCAGCCCTGGCAGGCTAGTGGTTAAGATTCCGTGCTCTCAGCGTGGTGGCCTGGGTTCACTTCTGGGTTAGTGAATCACATCATCCACCTGTCACTTGTCATACAGTGGTGGCTGTGTGTTGCCATGATACTGAAAGCTATGCCAACAGTATTTCAAATACCAGCAGGGTCACCCATGGTGGAGAGGTCTCAGTGGAGCTTCCAGACTAAGATAGACTAGGAAGAAGGACCTGGCTGCAAATTTCCAAAAAATTTGGCCACGAAAACCTTGTGAACAGCAGTGGAGTGTTGTCTGATGCAGCACTGGAAGGTGAGAGGATGGTGCAAAAAGACCCGGCAGGTTTCTGCCATGCTGTACACAGGGTCACTAAAAGACAGAATTGACCTGACGGCACTAGCAAAAAACAGTGAGAAAAGCATCACGAATGTTAAACACTCAGAGAGGCAAAGAGCTGGGGCACCACACAGTCACCTTCAAAACCCTGCCTAAATAAAGATGAGAACTCCTTGATCAAAACCCCTGCATCATACAATAGGAAAGATTCCAAACACCATGAGAGACACGTGGTGAAATGTAAAATGAGATGTATTGGCAGTGATTTAAGGCAGAAAAGCAACAAAGCAGACAGTGTTCTAATTATCCAACAGAGAGGGGGACTAAGCTTCAACTAAGATGGATACTTCTCTGAAGTGACTACAGAGGTGGACCCCTGATGTTTTGAAAATTCCCAGTTTTGTTGTGGGTCTGCTTTTATCCAGTGTGCAGGGCTCTGAGTGAGAGGTTTTAATATGGAAGTTGATGTCTTTACTTCTAGGAAATAAATTGGAAACTACATTGTTGATTTTTCCAGGTCCTATTTTCTGTTCTCCTTCTAGAACTCCTGTTATTCAGATACTTGTCTTCTAGTTTGGGATCCTAGTTTCCATCTATTTGTCTTTTTGCTTCACTTTCTTGGAGTTTATCTCAACTGTATCTTTTGACTTTTATTATTCATTTATGTTCTTATGTATTGTCTGTCTTGGCTGACTGCTGCTGCTGGAACCATACTCTGAGTACAAGGGGCTGAGAAAAAGCCTCATTTGGGTTTAGTAAGCCTTCGCATTTGTTTATCATTTGCAAGTCCCCCTTCATAACCGAAAAGGGACAGACCTCTAGGACAGATCCTACAGGAGGCAACAATATAGAGATAGAATTTCATAGTATCGCTCTGTATGTATTATAGTAATTTTAATAGATTCTATCTATTCAAACCTTCATCTGTTCATTTGCTTATTCAACAGATATTCCATGAGTGCTCACTACATAAAAGATATTATTCTAAGTTCTATACCTACCGTAGTTAACAAAACAAAAAAATCCCTTTCGTCACAGAATGTATGTTATCCATTCCTTCATAATGATTATGGTGCCAGTAATATGAAGATAGAACAAAAACTTTTAAGGAAATAACTGAAGTTTGGAAAACTTCAACATATAAATGACTGAAGAGCTGTGACGTTATTTGCCAAGACTAGATTAAATGCAAACAGACCAAGGTAAGGGAAAACATCTGGTTTCTTGGGAACTCAGAGTTGCTGGAAAATCCTATGTGCAGATGGTTAGTTGAAGAAAGGCTGAAGACTTGACAAACACCGTATCCAGAGAGATGCAGTAGTAGTCATTTGCTAAAATTTGATGGGCAAAGCATGAAGCTTATTTTGCAGGTAAGAAATCAGAAAGCACTGAAGCAGTAGTTTCAGAGATATAAATCAAATTGAATTGAAATATATCTTTTAAATTCAGTGGGGAAAGCATGCCATGGAACTAGAACAATTCCAACAAGTTTCTGACAAAGAAGGATATTTGAAAATTTTGAATCTGAAGCTACTTACCCGCATCGAAAATGGTTGAAGTTTTGCATGGGCTCTTATCAGGTGTGACATGGATCCACACCAGTAAGAAATAAGCCATAATTGGGCATAATTATAAAAAATGTGTTTTGCCTTGTTTTGCCCACTTTCAGAATTGAAATCTTAACTCTACTAATTAAGATGATTCCTAAGTCTCAGGCATCTTATGTACTGTATAGAAACATTTTTTTATGTAATTGGACACTAGAAAACTCAAACATATTCTTGAAAATGACTCAACTTACATCTTACAATGACAAATATATAACTTGTGCTACAACATGTACTACCTCCCTAAAGATTTGGAGAAAACCTTGAAGAAACATGAGCTATCTGTTTTCTGGCTGAGTCTAGATCAAACTTTTAAATCCATTTATATTATTTGACAAAATTTACTGAGCAACCGCTCTGTTCCAGAGACTTAGTACGGCAGAAACAATAGTGAGAAAGAACCACGTGGAGCCTTTTATTTGCAGTGTGATACGCGCACATGTACTGTGTGGGCTGTGATGCTCACTTATTTTCTCAAGGAGTTCTCGTCTTTATTTAGGTAGGAGTTTTAAAGGTGACTGTGTGATGCCCCAGCTCTTTGACTCTCTGAGTGTTTAGGATCACTGATGCTTTTCTTACTGTTTTTTGTTAGTGCCATCAAGTCCATTCTGCCTCCTAGTGACCCTGTGTACAGCATGGCAGAATCCTGCCCCAGTCTTTTTGTGCCATCCCCTCACCTTCCAGTCCTGAATCAGACAATGCTCTGCTGCTATTCATAGGCCAATTTTTTCTAAAGTGGGTGGTCACGTCCTTCTTCCTAGTCTGTCTTAGTGTGGAAGCTCTGCTGAAACCTGGCCACCATGGGTGACCCTGCTGGTATTCCAAATACCAGTAGCATAGTTTTCAGTATCACAGCAACACACAGCCACCACAGTATGACAACTGACAGGTGGGTGATGTGATTCTCTGACCCAGAAGCTAATCTGGGCCAATGAGGGAAGAGCAGGGAATCTTAACCACTAGCCTGCCAGGGCTGGCTTTTCTCAGTGGCTCATAGTTAATAGAATAATAACATTAATAATAATAATAATTGTTGCTAAATAGAGAGTCCTTTTAAATTAAACTTCCAAATAACTTTCTTATTTGTTACAGATTCATCCTGTTCGCGATTCTTTAAAAAATGTCTTTATAAACTGCAGGAAGGCCGTGCCACAAATGCCTTCAAAAACTCTGATTGCTTTGCCATTAGAAGCCCTCAAGTATTGGACGCATTTTGAACTTTAAATGAGTTTAAATTTTGAGATTGCTCTTTCTCTCCTGAAGAGTGCATATCCTTGATTTTTCCCAACACAATAAACCCGAAAGCTTGTAACTTTAGCCTAGTCGATAACAAGCTCTTTAATTAGGGTCTTGATTGACCATATCCCAAACTTACTTTTCTTGCACTGTGTCAAGTCTGTACTTTCTAAGTGGCACTATGCTAGATTTTCTGGTTATTATGAGAGATGCAACGAGAAACCAGACTGCCCTTGCCTTCAAGAGATCTAGAAACTAAGAATGAAGCTAACTGTGTTTGTGAAGATGTGTAATACCAGGTGGCATACAATAAATACTTTAATAGAAATAGTGTTATAGAAGCACAGGGGAGAAGAAAATCAGTTCTAGCTAGAAAGGTCATGCATAAATCCGTGGTGGTTATGATACCTAAATGTAGATTTCAAGGACAGGTAGATTTACAGCAAGTATAGAAAGTGTGGGAGGAAAGAACTCCCAGATGAAAAGAAAAGTATGAATTAAATCATAGAGATGTGGGAACTGAGAAGTGAAGTTTTTCTGGAAGACAAGACAAATAGTGAGAGAGAGGATGGAAAGAGAGTTTGGGCCATGGAGAAATGCCTTTTCTGTTATAGATTCTTTCTCAGCTCTTAGGTCAAATCATTTTTGTTTAAGTTTCCATGACAAAACCCAAGTTATATGGTCACCATTTTTCTCTCCATTCTTTATTATTACTTCTCCTCATTCAGCTCAAATTTATTGTTCACTTATCAAAAGTTTCTTTCATAAAATTTAAATTTTCTTTCCTCAAATTGTTTCTTTAAGAAATCTTAATTTATATTTCATGGCCACAAGTATGGATTCCTACTATAATTCCTTCCCCAAATAAATCAACCTTGTGATTAACTCTGATGATTTAAGCAGTCATTAAATATTCAAAACAGTACATTTACTACATAAGGTCACACTTGTCATTAAGAAGGAACATGTCAATTTTATGATGACCTTAATAAAAATATCAAAGCTATTATAAACATTAAATGGCATATAACCTACTCAACTTTCTTTACATTTATAATGATGTTGTTCTCTATAATTTAATTACGGCATATGAGTATTTAAAATTTCAGTCTTTTGGAAGTATTTAGTTGGTGTCATAAGACTGGAAGAAACATTCTAATACATTGCAAAAGATAAAATTTAGGTGAACTACTTTTACACTTATTTTTTAAATAACTTCAATAAGTGTTTTACAATGCTGAGTTTTTATTGTATAGATTATGCCAGGAAAATTTGTGAAATGTTAATATAACATTTTTATTGCAAACATATGTATACATAGCTAATGTAATATATTCATGTTTCTGTGATCGTTTTACAGTTGGCTTAAACACAATTAAAAAAGAAAAACCTGACGGTCCTCTCTGTCAGTATTATTTTTGAGTAACTCAGAAACTTTGAGGCATCTAGGTTGGGCTAATGGTACTGTCCCTAGAAATTTCAGACCATCTTTGTCAGTAAATTTTCATTCAACATAACAGACGTTCTGTTCTTCATTTCTCTTCAGTAACATCTAGGTGTCACTTGGGAGGATTTTTTGTTAGCAAAATACAAAAGAGATTGATATCATAAGCTCTGAGAAGGCAAGAAACTTTCTAGATGTCAAAAGTCATATACACTCAATATTTTTGACCAATGAATTTTAATTCCTGGATTGATGCAGAAAATTTTTCTCAACCGTATTTATAAAGACAATCTGTGACCGTTAGTTGATGTCAGGACATTGAAAGTTACAATGCCTGTCTGTATGATTTTGTTCACAATTTTTATTTCCTAGCTCCTTACCAAGTAACATTTCCATTGATCATATTTTCTAGTAATTTCCTTTGAAATAACACAAATTTTATGTTGACCTTTATCGAATAATTTTTTCCTATTTAGTCATAAGCAGTTTAATTTTTTGATTGTTTTGTATTTTCCAATTATTCTGTGAAAAAGGGATAGAAAACTAAAAGTTCTACTTATTTTCTTTTGATGTTTTCTCCAGCCATATTCTAAATTGCTTTTAACTGGTGATTTTAGAAGAATTATCTACATCAAAATAAATAAGAAAATAAACCTGGAAGGTGGTAAGCTACCATACGTTTAACACCTCAGGAATCTACAGCATCACTTTTCTAAACTGTCTGGGGAGTCTAGGGTGTCTACAGTTTTAGCCATCTGTCAAGCATTGAAAAGAAGTGACTCTTATCTTACACATTTTCAGTCATTTGTCAATCTTAGTGAGTTGACTTTTTTTTTTATTTCAAAACGACAGCTAAATTATATTTGTTTCCACTCAGTTGAATTGTGGATTACCTCGAACTGTGCTCAGTGTCTCTACCGAGTTCAGTCGTTAGAGGTTGTTATGACAACCTGGTGTTTTGTAGGTGAATGGAAGGGAAAGATGTGGATTTCTGCTAACCTGCTGAGAATTGCTCTAACCTGCATTGCATCGTATTCATGCAACAGCTTCTGAAATAATCTGCATATACTGAAAATAGTGTGCCATCTCTTAGATATTTGAGCTGGGAAAAGTTGTATTTTGCCACTTCTTAATTGCCCAAGCTGTGAAGATAATTATCTATGTTTGGAAAAGAGTTGGTATTAAAACATATTGATTTTTTTATAAGAAGGATTTATGCATTATAATTCTTCAAGATCATATATATATTTTTTTCTCATAGTCTTTTCATTGTTCTCAAATTTTTTCAATGAAGTATATGTGACTGGCTGTCTATCATTCCAGTAAGCAAGGCAGATATTGTGCCTCATTTATGACCGGAGTTCTGCACTCAAACCTGACACCGTGTGTAGGCAGGAAAGCAAATCTCCCTTCCCTCAAGGTGTCTGCTTGCTCCCAAGGAAAGGGAGTTGTTTAATGTGGTCCCTTCTCCTGGTGCTCGGGCTGCAGCCAAGAGCTATACACTGCTGAACGGAAGTGAGATTTGGGGAGCCCTGTCCAGTGCTGAAGTGAGCTCCCACACTCTGTTTGCTGTCGAGCATGGTGTGGTCTTACTGTCTTTACTATCAAGCGTGATTATTTTCAGGCAGTCCGCGCACTACATACCTTTACGTTCAATGATGGGCACTTATGCCTGCCCGCTTGGGTAGGGCTTGAACCCCTCTGGGATGGTAGGATTGGGCTCCCTTTCCTCAGTGGCTGGGGTGGGGAGCAGAGACCCCTCTGCACCCTGACACACATCTGATGTCAAAATGTAGTCTGTTGTCAGCAGCTCACCTGGCTCTGACAAAAGAAAGAAAGAGCAGCAATGTGTATAACAGGGTGATGACTTTCCCACGTTGACGCATATGGAGCTTGGGAGAAAATCTCTGCTTCTCTAATGACTGAAGACTGTTTCTGGAACAGCAGGTTTTTCAGTGTAAGGATGGGCCCTCAGTGATGTGCTCAGTCAAGAAGTCTCCATGCATTAACAAAATACATGGATATAGAACTATGGTTTCTGCTCTCTACTCAGTGCTGGGACAAGCCTACTAATTCCTGGTTTTGTCTTCCCACATGGAACCACAATGCCGTCCTTGCTACATTTTTCATTTGGACCACATAGGTTAACTCCAATAGTATCTCCAAAGAAAAGGTGTGTGAGGAGGGTGGATGGTGGAGGCAAAGTTTGTTTTTCTCAGAAAGTTCTTGGAAGGTTCATGCAAACTTACCTATTTTCTCCCTTTAGCTCTGTGTTCTTACCTACGCTACACTCTACCCCTCCCCTTTTATAACGAATAAAGCTAAAGAGCCTTAAATCAACTAATTAGTAATAGAATAGCGGGTTAAAAAGTAATAGTTGTCTGACAACCAGCCCTTTCTAAATTTATTTACTATATAGGTCATTTTAATTCACTTGAGCAGATATTATCAACCACCTGTGCTCTATGTGGTCATTTTTGTATATGGAGCTCTTAGAGGGATGAGAACAGTCATAATTCATCCAGAAAGAGAGACTTATACTGACAATGTTGGATTCCTTTATATGCTCTAAAGAGATAAAGATCAAAAAGCAATCCACTCTATGGTGGTTTCAGAGGTTTCTCAGAAAAACCTTCTGGAGGTCTTGAATACATTTCAAATTCAAAAAAGGAGTAATACTCTGTATATGATTTGAATTAAAATGAAATCATCTGGATTTGCCCCTCCTTCTCTGCTGTGCCCATTTCTAAACTTGTTGTACATTTCCAGACCTAACTTTGTTCTCTCCTCCCACTCTCTTGAATTTTCCTGTTATTGCAATCATTCGTTCTTTCAGATCCTATTCGTGTAATTCCTGAATCCCATCTTCTGCCCTCAGCCACAGCTTAGACTAAATAGTTTCTGAAAACACCCATTAGAGGGATCCATCCGTGCTTGACATTTCACAATTAACTTGAAAGGTAATGATCAAAACTATTCTTAGTCATTTAAAGTGCAGTGCAAATGAGATCTCTGCTGGAAGATATTGATCTTCAAATCATGGGGACAAGAACAAGATGCAGGAGAATGTTGTTAAGTAGCTGGTAAATGCTGGAGAATGGGGATACAGGAATCAAAGGCAATCCTGGTCTACTCAATCGCTTAATCCAGAACAAGACCATTTCTATGTGAAGCATTGCAGCTTGTTCTCTTACTCTCTCTGACCATTACTCTATACTATATTATTAAACTGGGGGATATAATTATTTCATTAATTATGTTGTTGAGTAAATTTATTGGATCCAAAAGGTTTTGGAAAGAAGAAAACAGATGAATATTATGCTTTTGCTTTTCCTAAAACCAATTCAGGCAGCATCAGTTTCTTCGAGGATCATAAGGGCCATAGGTTGGATCCCTGAGAACCATTTTCCACTAGAGCTTCCAAAAGATTTACTATTATAGACAAACTTACTTTGGTATAAACATTTTTATAAACATACATATTTATGTTCATATATTTAAACCAAGGTAAATGTTTTTAATATATAACATGAACTTCTGCCACAGGAAGAATTTATGACTTAATACTCTGATGAATAAAATTAGGGTAGAAGAGGAAGACTTATTTATCGCAATCCAAATTAATCTCCGGACCTAAGTAACTGGCAGTGTACGATTGGGAAACCTGAGAAAAGTGACAACAATGAAATATACCACTTACTCCCACTGCTATCTTAAAATGACCATCCACTCCACAGGTGTGGGATTCTCTAAGGGGATTTTTGTTGTATTCCAGGAAAAACCATGTTAAACACACAAGACAACTCATCACTATGATTGATAAGCACATCACTCTGAGCCTTGCCAAATAACTGTATGACTAAACCCAGAAGCTATTTAGCAATCATTGGTTTTCTGTTATTAAAACAATTTTTTAAATGGAATTACTAACATCATTATAGGAGTCTTTTCAAAATGTTATGCATTTTTTATTTCCAAAATGGAGTTCAGCTCTATAATCATTCTTACGTTTTGCTGAAAAAGGTAGGAATTTAAACATGATTTTATTAACCTGAAATCAAAGAAATTATAATGGATTTAAAACTGACTGTCTTATATCACCTTAGCCTGAAGCTAAATTTCTCAGCACAGGGTTGGAACAAGTTCAAGAGCACTCAAATTAGTAGCCATCAATTTAGCATAAATTTGGAGTTTTTCCTAGTTTTCTTTCTTTTTCTCTTCTGTCTTATCTCCCTTCCTCTCTCCTTCCTTCTTTTCTTCCTTCCTTCCTTTTCTTTAAAGTTTTGATTTGATCCAACCACATACTCTTGCCTTGTTTCTAAATAATTAATATGGTACATTTAGCAAGGAGAATTAAGTAAAGTAAAAGTAGAAACTATAACCACGGATTATTGATTTGCTCGAAGAAAAGTTTCATCATCCCACGTAGAGATAAATTCAGCTACTTTGGCCACATCCAAATATAGATCTCTTCATCGAAAGGTTGCCTCCTGATCATTGTTTGGTCTGTGGAGAGGCCTTGCAGAGTGTTCTTCATTATGAAGAGGAGCCACAGGAAAGGAGGCAAACATCCATTAATTGTAATTGTATTTACTCATTAGCCACAGCATTCACCTGCCCTCATACCTTTTCTGTGTAAAAAATGTTGATGGAGTGAAGATTTTCCCTAATGGTGGGCAGAGGAAAGAGCACTGCTTTGATAACAAAGTGATTTAATATCTTCTCCCAACTGTTATAGAAACAGAACATGTGAAGCGTAACTCAGTGAACATTCTCTGGCAGTTTTCCTCATCTCAAAAGATGGAGGATAAAAAGATATTTTTACCTTAAGTAACATTTAGCTCAAAAATTCTGAGTCTATGAAGCAAGCAATGTTAATATGTCTTGTTTAATTTTCCAGAAATGGGGCTGGGCCTGCTAATTCCAAATTTTTAAGTTGAATTTGTTTTAGATGTATAAAGGGGATTGAAATATAGTATTAAGTACCTAAGGATGTGTTTTTCAGACTCTAAATCTTCTTCTAATTTTGCTTAATCTCAAATGTTATGCTGACCCTAAAATGAATGAGATCTTATGTTTCATATAGAACTATACATTGCAAATGTGATGTACACAACTCAGGACATGGCTACTGCGTCATTCTTTTGGGAAGGTGTTTTAGGTATGTTGATATATCATAACTTTTGGATTTAATGTCATCACTTATTGGAATTCTAGTCCACATTTTCTGAAGATATATTGATGTTTACATAATTTGGATAGCATTGACAACAGATATGTCAGTTATAAAAAGTCAGATTTTTATCTCTTTCAACTTGCTTCCTTATTTGGGTATGTTTCTTAAATATAGAGCTATATTAAATTTATTTTTTTTACTTTAAATTTTCTATTTTTACTTCTAAATAGTGTTATTTACCCGATAAGCTTATTATCAAATAAGCTACTTCACAATGCCCCTGTATTTTTGGTGCAGTCTTGCAAAGTGAGCTTTATTGAGCTAATCTACTTTTCAAATATATAGGCAGTCACAAAGATTCTTGTACTTTATATACATTTATGTTGCAAAATCTACACATGTACAGTCACTCTATCTCTAAAATTCTTCCTTTAATGAGTGTGGAACATATCTATATTTATTAACATGGAAATACAAATAAACAAATGTAAAACATGTAAGTATTTTTATGCCTCTCCACTGAGTTTTAAGCCCACTGCAAGGTAGAATACTGAGAGTACATGAGAAATATAGCAGTTGAAATATTTTCTTAACCAAATAATTGACTAAAAGTAAGACCTCGGTTCTCTTTACTCTCTTATTTTCCATTAACTATTACACCAAATCATTGACTTTATTTATTTATTTATTCAAGAGGTCCATTCATAAAAAAAGTTATTCATTTAAGCAACCATTAATTAAATATTTGTGGGGGATGCTGTTCTGGATGACGAGCCCAGGATGGGGAGACAGGTGAGGGAAATGAACCTTAACAATTAAAGTACAATAGTTGTTTAGATGTTGAAATAGAAGGAAACACATATAAAACACACACACACACACAAAGGTGAATGTTTACCATAATTTGGCAAAAGGAAAAATAGGATATTATTTCTGGAATTGATTCGCTTAAGTGACAATCATTTAAACTTGTTTCCTGTGTTTCCTGAAACATAGAGTGAAGCTTTGAGATTTATATTTTGTTTGTCAAATATAGTTTGTATTATAAGAGGAAGTGTCTTAGACTACACCTGATACTTTACCTCATTCTGTAGGCAATAAAAATCAAACCTTGCCAGTGGTGAGGTAACTGATATGCTAAGAAAAGCAACTTTGACCTCTGATGCTAGCACAAAAAGAGTTTTAGGCAAAGGCAGCATTCTTAATCATCTATACAGAGAAACAGTGTATTATTGCTTTTACAGATATGGTTACTTCCTACGGCAGAGGGAAAGAAAAAACACATACATATATGTTTTGTGATGTCTAGAGTGCAAAAGAGCACTTCTTCTTGATTTTGTTCAGCATTCAGGATATCAACGACACGTGTTATCAAGGCCGCACACATGTGAATACACAGCCTAGGAAGAGCCTTCTTTAGGTATAATACTTTGTTTCACATTACTTCTGTAAAAGCAGCTTCTGGAATCTAGCTTCAGAGCATATTACTGGGAATATTTTTCTTTGAAAAGATAAGCTCAAAAAAGGCTATGTTGGCCTGTCTCTTTACAGGTGCAGGCAACTACAGCTTTACAAAAGCCGGCGGCGACAGGGAGGGGAATGTCTTCAGAGACTAGCGGGCCCCATGATTGGAGTGGCAATGTTCCTCCATAGTGAGACAGGAATCAAATCTCCCTGCTCCCCACTTTGTTTTGCTAAATTACATTAATATTTAAAAGAAAAATGTCCCTTACACATTTTTGGGTTCAGAAATGAAGACCAGAAGTATTTTTAATGATCCAATTCTATTTTTTAGAAAATACTGGTATCATTTTCCTCTTTCCTTTATTGAAAAACTGTTTAAGAGAGAAAATATAAAAACATCATATACAATGAGGCGTGTGGGTCTTATGTTTTCCTAGTTAAAAACATAAGAGTAGCACCTTAAATATATTAATTTTCCTATCAGAAATATATAATCAGATATTCCTTTCTATTTTAAGTACTTAGTACTTATTTAAAAATAAACTAATTCTCTAATATGTATCCATTTGTATATGCAAGGATATACATCGTGCCCTTATTTATAATGTGAAAGCTTGAAATAAACCAGATGACAATTGATGATGGATTGGCTTTAAAAATATAGTGCGATAATTCATTTGATGAAATATTGTGTACTTTTAAAAGTATATCATCAATAATATTCAAAAATTGAATGGTTATCACTATACATTGTTAAATTTTAAAAAGTAGGTTATAATATATTATGAAGAGTATGATCTCAATTTACTTAAATCTTTGCAGAAATGACAGTAAAACTTAAATGTGTAATCAGAACTGGCTTCTGGATATTGGCATTATGAATGAACTTAATTTCTATGAAGATATGTTACTTCTGTATTTAGATAAAACATTACAAATTATTTTCTATACTGAGGAAAAATTAAAACCAGGTGCTGTCTATCTCCTGGCATTGTTAGTGAAATCTATTTTTTATGAGGTAACACGTGAGGTGTTTTCAATTAACTAGCAATTATCTTCTTCAGCTTGAAAACTAAGTCACTGTGTTTCATTTCAGAAAATAAACATTTAATAATCTGAATTTATATTAAACAAACTTCTGGGAGAAACAGAAAGGAAAGCACATGTCCTCTCATTCTTTCTCAGATCTGCTACACAGTTCGGTTGACATCAATTTAGAACTTAACCTTTGCGTATATTATAATCAAATCTTTGCCTGTAAGATCCTGCCCCAGATCTCACCAATGTAGCACTTTTCTCAGACTCTCCTTAATGAACCTGTTTTTTTATCTTACATCCATAGACTTTTTCTTTGGACCAAGTGCACAATTAATTGGTTCATTAATTAGTGCTAATGGAAAGAAGCTGAAAGAAAACCTGGGGCTAAGAGAAGAAAGACTGGACTCAGGCAGTCCCTACTTATGCCATCTACTCCCAGCACTGCTCAAGAGCATTCTCATTCCAAGCTCTTGTTCCCCAGTATATCATTAATTACCTAAAAGAGTTAATACAGGCTCTGATTAAATTAATGTTAAAGGGCTGATTTGTCCACATCTCAGGAATCCATTTCTGGGTGTCAGGAGTGACATTTAGCAGCACCAGAGGGACCAGTTGAGGTCAGAGCAAGAAGTACACAGTGAAACCATGTTATACAAGGAATAGTTGAAGAAGTATGGGTATGTTCAGTTACAAGAAGAAAGAATGAGGAACATGAGAGCTGACCGCAATATTGGCAGGTTATTATGTAAGATATAGATCCTCAGTGTCTCCAGAGAGCAAAATGGGGACAACTTGGTGGAAATTACAGATTTTAACTGTGTGAGAAAGATCTTTCTAACCAACAGAAGTGCTCCATGTTATTGATGTTCATGCAGAGACAGGGTGTTGGCTGGTCAGCCATTTATTAATATCTTAGCACAGTGCTTGCCTGCTATCTTTTTATTTAACAGTCTGCCTGCCTGTTATCTTAAATGCTGATGAGGTGGAGCCAGTGAAGAATTTGAGATTAAAAAATTAGAGAAAAGAAGAGTTGATTTCTTTAAGATAATATTCTAAGTAGTCAGACAATTTCGTTTTTGATAGCTAAAGATTTTGTATCATGATAGAAGAAATCCTTTTAACATCGTCTTCTACTAATATTCAAAGCTATTTAGTCTGTTGATCAAAATAACATGAACAATTCGATTGAGGCTTGTGGTATGCTCTTAGGAAACTTTTGTTAAATGTATAGATTGAAGACCTTGGGGGAGAAAGTTATGCACATTCTGACCCCAATCATTTTCATTTTCACTTCTTCATTAATACAACTCATTCTATTCCTGAGCAATTCCCTTGTGGGTTTGGAGGAACACGTTCATTTCTACTTCCTGGCATTATCTTATATCACTTCATCACTTGGACAGTTTTCTTCCGGCCCTTCTTGCCTCTAAAACCTATTCTTCAAATTTAAGGCTCAGTTGCCTGTGTACAACAGATGTTTTCCAATGACTCTCAAGATGTAGATTGATCTTACCAAACCATTTTTCATTTGATTATCATAAATATATGTTCTGTCTGTCCATGTTCTCATTATTAAATGTATCTTACAGTTTGATTGCAAACTTCTTAAAGTCAGACAATAGAACATGCATAAAATGGGGAGCACATTTTGCTTTTGTTTTGATTGGTACACCAAGTTCCTAAATCATCAAAAATCTAATAGGGAGATAATTAAACAATATATGGATTCCAGAATCTCCAGTGATTGAGTAGGAAAATCTTTATTTAAAACAGAAATAAATAAAACACTGAGGTGATAGTCATGATCTGCCAATAATAATTTGGAAGAGATAGCATCACTTTCTCTTTTCATCCCCTCCACAGTCACCCCGCCCTGGCATTTCACAAACCCTTACATACAGAAGTAGTCGCCTCCATACTTCTGCATGAACCAATGAGATTAGTCACATAGATAAAAGAGGGAATTTTGATGAAAGGTAGGAAATGGGAAAAGACCTTGATAGATTATGAGCAGTTTTGATCCTCCTTGTGGTGGGATTAGAAGACAAAATGATGCAATATCCAAAAGAGGCTATGAGTATATTTCAGCACTGGAAAAGCATCTCCATAGTCCCCAGAGAAAAAATGTGAAAGAGGGTTGAAGAGTTAGCTCTTAGCAACATTCTCCACCCCTGGAAGGAGCCTGGCAACATCCTAGCTCATCAAGAAGTGGAAGATTTATGATGTTCCTCAAAATGTCTTCAAGATGAGAATCATCATGTAGTACTTGTTAAAAATACAGCTAACCAAGCACCTCCAGATAACTGGTTTTACAGGTTTTGGAATGACATCCTGTAATTGGTCTTTTATTTTATAAATTAATGAATATATACATATACAATTTTCACAAATATGCATTGGTCAATGTCTTGCTAGGCACTATTCTAGGCACAGAAATACACACAACTGAAGGCAAAATAGACAAAATGTCTGCCTAGAAGGATTTATATTTTGCTGAATCTGTTTAAATACGTTCTAAGTTGTAATATAAAATGCATACCTTATCTGATCAAATAAGTTTAAAACACTGATCTAAAGACATCACTGTGTAGACTGTTAATATTTAAAATTGTAGTTGCTGTGCTTAAAGGAGCTAGAACCGTAAGGATAGAAGCTGCCATGGGAGTACGAAGCATTTGATAGAGGAAAAGGGTCTCAGATCCTTCTACATATAGATGGGAGAAGGTTCTGTGATCCTGTCACATGTAGGTGGGAGCTATTGGGCTACATGGTGCTTAGAAATGGTAGGTGATGTCTGTGATTTGAATGTGGGCTGCAAAGCCAATCAATTCTGCAAACTTCTCACAGATTTGCCTGTTATTTGATATGTGAGCACTGAAAAAGGTCTTAACTTCTCTATTCCTTAGATTTTCATTTTGAAGTGAGAATAACATTATTTGAAGATTTGTGCTCTTATTATTACTATTTTGCTGATGAGGAAACAGAACTTTAGAGATGCTAAGAAATTTGTTGAATCATATATACATATGATTATATGTATATATATTACATCATATTTATATATATTATATGGATCATATATGAATATACATACACATAAAAACTATATATGTGAACAATATGCATATATAGACATTGAAAATTCTTGGTTTCACCAGTTATTTCATCCCTAATTATGTAAACCTAAATGTTAATTAAGTAGTAGTAATAGTCATTGCTTAAGCTCTAAATAAGAGACAGAACTTAGAGTGAAATAATCTTATCTGTTCTATCACAAAGGGATGAATTTCTTCTTCAGCTATTTTCTCATAATATTAAATTTAGTATATTTTTATATTATGGTTATGTATTTATTTTTTCCGTCTCTATCAAATATGATAAGCATCATGCTTAAATACTATATTCACCATATCAAATAGTGTCTAAAATTCCACTCAGTAAGAGGAGGATGAATGGGTAAATGAAGGAGACTCAAAGAATTATCATCAGGAGAAATTCTAAAGTGGGGAGATAAAGATAGAGAACAACAGAAAGTCTGCACAGATATTGTCGAGTCTAGAAAAAAATAAAGAATAAAATGAATCAAGTCAATCAGTACACAAATCCTGAAAATCCTAAGAACTTTCTACCACTTTTCATATCACATTTGATCACATGAATACTGATATTAGTAAAATACTGATATTGTCATATCATAACACATGTAGATATAAGAGAATTTGCATAGAACACTAGAGGAAATTGACCAAAGGCTATTGGCTCCCAACTATAATGGCCACAACTATTGGCTTGCTGCTTCATGGGCAGAGGCAATTAATCTCTTGACAAACCTGTAACACCTTCACAGCACACCATTGGTCCGTGGCATATTGTTAGAAGGCTCTGCCCTAAATAAACAAATTCTGACCACATACACAGAACTCTCAAAAGGATTTTATTGTTCCGTCTTAAAGGACAAGTCAAAAGCCAAAGACCATCATACATTCGAGGCAAACAACAAGATAAAACACAGAAAAGAGAAAAAATAATGATCTTGAATGAGAAAGGTCAATTAGTAATAAGAGATCAATAATAATACTTCTCACTTTCATCAACATCCACAGAAATTCAAGTCACAATTATACGTATAATAAAACAATAAATCTTAGAAAATGGAGTAATTAGAGATTAAACACTTATACATAATATTTGAAGACACATTTAAGAATAGATGAGGTATTTTCCAAAGAAGCAGAGCAAAGTGTCATATTTTTTAAAATGTAAAACAGGAATAACAAAAATCGTCAACCAAGAAAATATAAGACTAATAGATCCAGAAAGAGAAGACTGAGAGAATGAATGTTAGACAATTATGCAAGAAATAGTACATTTCACAAATAGTACAATTTCACAAATCTGTGGATAGGAGGTATAGACTGAAAATTTTCACCCAATGAACAAATGAAAAAAAGAGATAAACTTCATTTTAAATACCAGAATGCCAAAGAAGAACAGAAATTACCAAAATTTCAGAGGGGGGAAAGAAATATTAAAAAAATAAAAACAAAAAAGGAGAAAAAGCAAATAAAACAATTCACTTTAAATGAAGAATTAGATTTCTCAAAAGCAATATGATGAATGCTAGGAGTTAATGAAGCAATGGATTTTATGTTACAAGGAAAGATGATTTCCAACCAAGAACGATCAATCCAAATGAAGAAATCTACTCCAAGGATAGATTCAAGGAAGTGCACATACAATATACATTCCCAATGCACTTTTGGAAATTATACTAGGAGTTACTTCTTCAAAAATAAGGGACTAAACCCAGAAAGAGTTAAACATGACCTGGAGAGATCAGAGGTATCCATCCAGCAAAGCAGTGAAGGAAAGCAGGCTGATGGACGACCATGAGGAGGAACTACTTAAAAAAATAGAGGGCCGGCCCCCGAGGCCGAGTGGTTAAGTTCGCGTGCTCCACTGCGGCAGCCCAGGGTTTCGCCCGTTCGGATCCCAGGCCCGGACATGGCACCACTCGTCAGGCCACGTTGAGGCGGCGGCACACATGCCACAACTAGAAGGACCTGCAACTAAGATATACAACTATGTACCATGGGTGATTTGGGGGAGATAAAGCAGAAAAAAAAAAAAAGATTGGCAACAATTGTTAGCTCAGGTGCCAATCTTTAAAAAAAAAAGAAATAGAGACTTAATAACACCCTGATATTAATGAGTGTTTGGAAAGCACTGATGACATAGTAATGAGAAATAGTGTAAAGAATAAAGTTAATTAAAACTCTGTAAAAGCCAAATACATTTATAAAAAGAAAATGTAATAAATGGGCTAAGGGTGATTGCTTTTAGCTATAAGATGCTATTCTTTAGTAGCCTAGAATATATTTATACTTCATACATATAAATCAATATATAAGGCTTATACTGAGATGCAACTGTAATTAGGAGTAGTGAAATATAAAATTATATTTTCCAGGTCATAGGTTCAAGTTTGCCATATACAAGTGTGTTTAACCATACATGGCGAGCTTGCATGGATCTTTTATTGAAAGAGTGAAACATTATGAAGCTAAAAGTTATGCTACCAGCCACCCAATTCAATTGGCAGATAACCATTTTGATGGAAACTAACAGACTGTGTGGTGTGGAGATTGAGAACAGTGGCTGAGGAATCAAACCAACTGAATCATCAACTAGTTCTTAGTTGTCTGACCTTGGGCAAATGACATAGAGCCTCATTGCTTTAGTTTCCTCACCTGCAAAAAGTAGTGATAGTGTCTTTCTCATGGTGTTGTTGTGAAGATTAAATGCAATAGTATAAGGGAAGTGCTTAGAACAGAGCCTATTATAATAAGTTATTACCATATAGGGTAGTTGCAAATATTAGGTGAATATGTTTAAAAAATGAAACCTAAGAAGATCACCTAATATAGCACTATGAAAAAATTAGCAATTCAATGTAGTAGCAGCATAAATGGAAACACACAGACACCCGCCAAAATGTGAGAGCAGTATAGCCAATCTACTTCTGGTTCTGATAACTTGTGTTTTTCTCATTAAAAATTCAATTGAAAATACTGATAAAATAATAATAATATGTCTTTTTAATAATTTCCGCAATTGCTTTCCATGATCTTTGCATGTGTCTGTGTGAGCGTGTAGCAATAAAGCAAATTACATATATATCATGAACATCTTAACCTAAGAATAAATTCGGACAAAACATGATTTCCAGTAATGGGCGCATCAGCGTGATGCATCAGAGCCCGATTTATTGTGGCATGAACGAAGAAATTCACTGACAGTAACTTGTGCTAAAAATGTAGTGCTGAAACCTGGGCATTGCTTCTTAATTAAATATTTGCAATACTGTTTGATATAATTTTGCAAATGTTGCTTTGTAATCTATTTTCAGTATAAGACACTTATTATTTATCTTGAGTTTCCAAATCAATAAATCATGAAGTATCAAAATGCATCTAAAGGCAGGGCCTGGATACAAGATCAATTTCCTCCACTTTTCTGAATGTGAACCTATGGGCTACAGTGGGGCTAGACTTTCAAATAATAAAATTAAAAGAAAAACATCCAAGCCTCAATGCCCATTATTTCTATTTAATCTTAGATGTGTGTAATTACTTTGAAAATGTCTTATTCACCCTCTAAGTATTCAGTTAATTTGAAACTTTGTGTTATATGTAATTACAGATCCATTACTAACCATTTAGTATCAAACTAAAACTTAACAATAATGCCAAATTTAACAAAATAGACTATTTGACTACTTGAATTAAAAAAAGAGAGAAGTGTAATTCTTTTTTTATTGTGGTAAGAACACTTAACATACATGACATCTATCCTCTTAACAAATTTTTAAGTTCACAATATAGTCTTGTTAGCTATAGGCACAGTGTTGTATACCATATCTCAAGAATTTGTGCATCTCGTATAACTGAAACTGTTTACTCACTGAACAGCAGCACCCCATTTTCCCCTTCCCCCAGTCCATGGAAACCACCATTCTACTCTGTTTCGATGAGTTTGACTTTTTAAATACCTCATGTAAATGGAATCATGCAGCATTTGTTCTTCTGCGACTGGTTTATTTCACCCAGCATAATGTCCTTCAGGTTCCTCCACGGTGTTGCATATGGTAGGATTTCCTTCTTTTTTAAAAAAGCCTGAATATTATTCCATCGTAAGTGTGTACCACATTTTCTTCATCCATTCATCTGTCAATGGGCATTTAGGTTGTTTCCATATCTTGCCTATTGTGAATAATGTTGCAATGAACATGTCAGTGTGGACATCCTTTGGAGAATCTGGTTTCCTTTCTTTCAGATGTGGGATTATTCCCAAGAGAAGTGGGATTATTCAATCCTGTGATAGTTCTGTTGTTAATTTTTTGAGGAATCTCCGTACTGTCTTCCACAGCAGCTGCATCATTTTACATCCCTATCAACAGTGCACAGGCATTTCAATTTCTCATCTTCTCCTGCACTTATCTTTCTTTTTTCTTTTGATAATAGCCATCCTAACAGGTTTGAAGTGATGTCTCATTTTGGTTTTGATTTAAATTTTCCTGATGATAGTGATATTGAGCATCTTTTCATATAACTGTAGCCTATTTGTATGTATTCTTTGGAGAAATGTCTATTCAAGTCCTTTGCCCATTTTATAATAGGATTGTTTGCAGTTCTTCTTTTGCTATTGAGTTGTAGGAGTTCCTTATATATTTTGGATAATAATTTCTAATCAGATAAATGGTTTGCAAATCTTTTTTCTCATTCTGTAAATTGCCTTTTTACTCCGTTGATTATTTCCTTTGCTTTGCAGAAGCTTTTTAGCTTTATATAGCCCCACTTATCTATTTTTGCTTTTGTTGCTTGTGGTTTTGGTGTCATATCCAATAAATCATTGCCAAAACCAATGTTATGAAGATTTACCCTATGTTTTCTTCTAGAAGTTTTACAGTTTTAGGTCTTATGTTTATTGTTTAATCCATTTTGAGCTGGTTTTTGTGTATGGAATAAGATGAGTCCAATTTATTTATTTTGCATGTGGATATCCAGTTTTCTCAGCACAGATTGTTAAAGAGATTATCATTTCCCTATTGTGTATGTTTGGCTTCCCTGTCAAAGATTAGTTGAACACATATGCATGCATTTATTTCTCAGCTCTCTATTCTGTTCCAATTGTCTATATATTTAGCCCTGGGATATAAGGATGGTTCAACATACCCAAATCAATTAATGTGATACACCACATTAACAGAATGAAGGATAAAAATTACATACTCATCTCAATAGAAGCAAAAAAAAAAAAGCACTTGACAGAATTCTACACTTTTTAATGATAAAAATTCAACAAACTAGATAGAGAAGAAATTTACCTCAATATAATAAAGACCATATTTGAACAGTCCACAAATAACATCATACTCAATGGTGGAAAGCTTTTCCTTTAAGATCAGGAAGAAGGCAAGGATGCCCACTCTCACCCACTTCTATTCAGCATAGTACTGGAAGTGCTAGCCAGAGCAAACAGGTAAAAAAAGAAATAAAGGCATTTATAGCTGAAAGGAAGAAGTAAAATTATTTATCTTTGCGGCTGACATGATCTCATATGTAGAAAACCCTAAAGACACCACAAGAAAGAATTAATAAATCAACTTAGTAAAATTACAGGATACAAAATCAACATACAAAAATGAGTTTCATTTCTATCACTAAGAACAAACTATTCAAAAAAGAAAGTAAGAAAATAATCCAACTTACAGTAAAATTTGATGTTACTTTTAGTAAACTTATTAAAGGTGGAGGTACATTGAAAACTACAACTTAGTGATGAAAGAAATTAAAGAAGACACAAATAAATGGAAAGACATCCCGTGTTCATGGTTTGGAAGATTTAATATTGTTAAAATGTGCATACTACCCAAAGTGATCTAAAGCTTGCAGTTTTTACAGAAATAGGAAAAACAATATTAAAATTCATATAGAATTACAAAACTCTCAGAATAGGCAAAATAAGCTTGACAAAGAGGGACAAAGCTGCAGGCATCAAACTTCCTGATTTCAAAATATAGTAGAAGGGGATAAACCTTAAAGCAAGCAGTGTGTTTCTAAAAGCTCAATTCCAGATTAAAAAAAAAAAATTGTACCAAGTATGCCCAAACAGAATGGAACAGCTTAGTCACTTTACAAAGAGCTCCTGTGTTCCCTGAAGGTGGTCCAGGGTAGTGGCTGTGGACAAAGGCTTTGTTGTCAACTGCCTGAATTTTCCCAGCTCCACAGTTTACTAAGTGTAATTTAGCATTAGGAAAAATGGAACTAATTATAGAAGGTAGAATTGTTTCAAGCATTAAGTGTAATAATACATATAAAATATTTTCTGCAATATTTGATACATTGCATTGGTTTTATATATATTAATTGGTATACTCCAACCCTTTTTAGGAAAGAAGAGGGTGTCAGATGAGAATAATTTTTTGAGTATCCCAAAGAAATCATATAAAATGAACTTAAGTTCTTTGAATACTATTTTTTAAGGGCAGAGTTTTCTTCTGTTTTTGTTTCTTTTTTATTCTTTTATTTTCAGTGCATAGTGTAGTGTTAGCTGCCACGACAATGGTCATTTAATTGGTGCCCTATAAAGGAAAAACTACGGGCATTTTTTTCTCCCCAGAGGGTACTGACGATACCTGGTGTTCAATGTATATCTTTAGAGCCAGTTACTAGATAAGTGGGTTGGGATTCCTGTGTTTCTGTGTTCTGGAAATTATGGAAGACTCAAATCTGCACTTTGGTGCAAAATCTCAAAATCTCATCCTTCAGAACTAAGAGATGGAAGCCCTGAGACCCTGAAGCCTTCTCACTCAGAAAATCCTAAGAGATAGAGTCCACTGCAACCCTATTTTCTAATACTTAGAGTCTGTAGGAAGTGGATGCCTGTGGATAAGGAAGTATCATGGCAAAAAAGAAAAAAATTATGAAACAAAAAGCAATATGTGTAGAGCAGCCTAGTGGGAGGATGATCCCCCATGGACAGACAAGTCCTAGTTTAATGCCCTGAAGTCACAGACTAGAAGGAAGCCACACTCTTGGACCCGACTCCAGTGGAAGAAAACCATCAGAATCTACAGAAAAGACAGTAGGGGAAACCTCAGGAAATATGACTTTGCTTGAGTCATAACTACTCAGTTGTGTAGGATTTGGGGAACAGACCAAACTCCTATCCAAAACCTTTAAGGAACTTTCTGCTGAATGTGGCCCCAGGGCCAGTGCTCTAAAGGAATAAGAGGAGAACTTGGACCTGAATCTCAGCCCCAGAATGCATTAAGGACTCTGGTTAGCCAGGTGGACTTTTGGCCAGCTGCTAAATCTTTACGAGCAAGGACATCAAACTCTTTCCTGAAATTTATCTTCCCATATCTTCTTTTCTAATACCACTGACACATAATTTGTAATTATAGCAGGCAAAACTGCCCTTCGCCAAGTTTTCAATCTACCTTTTAAATCAAATATGAATAGAATTCATGACTTTAATACGCTGAACACTCGTGCTCCTGAAGCATTGTCTCCTGCTGTCTGTCTACTTTTCATTTGGTCTCTTTTCTCTCTCAGCTGGGTCATAAAATAAATTCATGGGTAATCCCATCTAGCTATAACATTCTCTCTTAGACTTTTAATCCCCTTTTATCTTTTAATCTGTGCTATTTTATGACTGGCTTACAACTTGAAAAATTTTTTAAAAATACTACATATGAAAAATTCCATATAATGATATATTCATCAAAATATTGAAAAAAATAGTTTTAGTATAATGGGAGAAGGTTCATGATAAATAATGGAATCATAAAATAATTAAGAAATATATCTTTCATTTGGAAATAATGGCATAGTTAATTCTATATTTGTTATCCAACATATATTTAAAGTAGCATCTATACATGTTTCATTGCTTTAAATAACAGGAATTCCTTCAAGATATCTGCATCTACTGTACAAGTACTAGGTTAAGTTCAATGTTCCATATAGTATACATTAAATTATAGCTTAGTGATATAATGGTTTTTAATTTCTTTTTATGTCCTACTCTGAAAAGTTCAAAGTGGTTAATAAACAGATCACTGTCCCATAAGGTAGTAATAATACATATGTAATTTTTCTTTTTTATGAGTTTTAGAACTTATGTCCAACTTGTAAAGCTTTTTATAAATGAAAATGTACATCACTACGAGAATAACTATATAAGAGCTCCTTCAAATTCAAATCTTAGGTTCCGTTCTCAAGTGAGAAATGTTTATGAAGTGAAATGAAGATGGATAAATCTATCAAAGTTTAACCTATCAAGTGTCAATTTAATCAGGCTTTTTTGCCTAGCATCACAGCGTGTTTGAATAGTGGAATCCAAAAGCATCTAGTCGAATCCTCCCATTTTATAGATGAAGAAACTGAGATCAGATTAATTGACTTAACCATTGTCATTTGCTCATCAACTGGAAGAATTTGAATCAGAAGGCATATGAAATTTAGTACAGTTTAAAATTTGTTTAGTTACGGTGCATTTCTGCCCTGATGAATTGGGTTACAATGAATATAGAAAAACAAGTAGGTTTCCAAGTCTCTTATTTCTGTAACAATTACTAAAACCCAAATCCAAGGCTAAATCATTGCAGCATTTAACCAAAGCAATACAAAAGGAACAGAGCCTTAATATTACATCATAGGACTTACACACAAATAACACACCCTTCTCTATTAGCTATGAATATTTAAACAGTAATGGTTACAATTATTGCTACTTTGTAGCTAGTCACTCTTTCTATCATTATCTATGTGGATTTTGGAGCACTTTTGCAAATATTGAAAGTCCTGTGACATCATCATGTCTTTGAGTTTGCAAAATAATCAAGTAAGATCAGGTGATTCCAGTTTACGTCACCTGCCGTAACAAATTCTAGCTTTTTGTAAGGAATGTTCCACACATATGATCTCAATATAGTCCTCGCTTTTACAAAAGTTCATTTTCTTCCTTGAAACTGGGAATAGAATTGTATACTCTTCTGTAGATTTAGCAGGGCTTGACGTCTCAGGATTAGCAACATTCTAGTAACTGATTTCTTGTATTGTTTTGCCACTCCTACTGAGTTCTCAAGACACTTTTGATTTGAAGCTGCTCCTTTGATTTCTGTAACAGCCAGCAAAGCAGCATCGCTGTCATAACAGTTGACAAGAGAGAACGTTGAGCCTTTTGCATGAGTCAAGAGATATAATAAAGGCTTTCTTGTAAAATACTAACATCGGCTAATCAAAATTATTTTCTAAACCAAACTCATTTTTTTAAATTTACTTATTCAAGAGGCATGTATTAAGTAACTATTATGTACCAAGCTCCATGGTAGGTACTGAGATTTCAAAAAGAGCTATAAACAGTCTTCACTTTGTTGTGCTTGCTACCTAGTGGAAACATGAGAGATGTGAAAAGAAAATGCTCTGTGAACACATGGAAATGAGTTTCTGGAAGAGGAGATATTGAGGCCAATCTTTAATTTGGGCTGAAGTTCACCTGGGCTGAAGAGGACATTTCTGATATCCACAACAGAATCTATAAAGAGCAGGATATGAAGTAGCACTATGTCTTAGGGAAGTAATATTGTATTGAGGAAGCAGAAAGGAGGCAGAAAGTGCGGCGAGAGATGAACCTGGAAATGCAGGTAGAGACAGATTCACAAAGACGTTAGAGATAGTGCTGAGGACAAAATCAAATTTGCATTTTTGGAAAGCAAATGTGGTTTCATGTACACAAGGTGGATGGTAGGTGATTATGACAGGAAACAGGGATATTATTAAATATTATAACACCATAATCCAGGTAAGAATCAGTAAAATTTTGAAGAAAAGTAATGGCAGAGTGAAGAAGACAGACATATTTTAGCAATGTTTAGTCAATGAAGGATACTGGACTGGTTATAAACAACAAGTGATTAAAAAAAAGTTTAGAATGTAACCAAGAAATTGACTGTGTCTTGGTCTAATTTACTTGTGGTTTTGTTTTTTAAGCAACTGGAAAATATAAGCGATGGTCTAGTCACTAGCACCTAGGGGCAAATATGGGTGAGATTGTAGAGCTAGGCATATAGAGTGTGAGACAGAACTTGGGGACCAGGAACCTTCAAAGAACAGGGAGAGGAAAAGGCGGCCATAAAGAAAACTAAGAAATTATGATCACAGAATGGGGAGAGCCAAGAATAAATGATGTTGAGGAAACCGACCATAGTTGGAGGTAACGTGAAGAAAGAGATTGGTATAAACCAGTTAAATGCCCCTGAAGAAGGCAGGTAGACATGAGGAGCACCTTCACTCTTGGCAGGAAAGATCGGTTAATCAGAAGCAGTATTGGAAAGCTGAAGGAATGCAGCTGTGGGCTTAACATGCACTCTGGGGAGTGCTAGGCTCAGGGGAAAGCAAAATTTCAATCAAGGAAAGGAGCTGATGGAAATATTCTGTGAAAGTGTACCAATGAGTGAATTTGTAGTGCTTCCAGTGGTAGACTGGATTACAGGAAGTGGCTGGGGACAAGGCAATAGTGGAAGAAACCAGAAGGAGGTAATTTACCTATGTTGCTTAATTTATACTTTACAAAGCCTTTCTGGAATTCAGATATATGTTTTCAGTTCTTAGATGAAAGGCTCACAGTTGTTACCCAGAATTAATTGGCAGAGCACTAATTTTTGTTGGATAGCAGATAAAACAAATTTCCCCAAGAGGACATTTGGAGAAAGTGAGGAGTTAAATTCTAGAATGAAAAAGCAGCTGGATAGCAGACTGCAAGCAGGCTTGAAGGAGATCAGACTGCACGTAACGATTCCTGGCACATCACTGGAGGATTTAGACAGAGCAGTGATATGTTCAAAATCCTGTAACCAAAAGATTAATCTGCAGTAATGGGAAAGTTATTTTGAAGATATGTAAGATTGGATTCTGATTCAATTTGTTGAACAAGTTACCAGAATTAGAAGGAAACAAGGAAATCTTAGCCCTTCGTTATAAAGTTGAAGAATTTTAACAACAATCATTTAGATGTCGGCTCCCCATGTGCCACTTATTATGCTAAGTAATTTACATGCATTAACTCATAAATGAGTTCCATGAGGTCCCATCTATTTATACTTCCATTTTCAATTTGACATAACAGAAGCTGGGAGTGTTTAAGTGATTTGCCAAATTTTGTTAATTTGGAAGTAATAGAAAATTCCAGTCCAACTTAAAGTATAAAATCTCGCACAAAATGAGATTTATGGTCTCAAATCATCAGTGTGCTTGGAGGTTGAGCTTCAGGCAGGGTCGATCAAAATTTACCATTTCCTTTCTTGGGATTCCTAACTTTGTAGCCTCTTGTGTGTGACTGTCTCTTGTCACATTTCCCCCATGGTGTTGAAATGGCTATAGCTGTTCCAGACATCTGCAAAATAGCATTCAGAGCAAAGGAGAGGACATCTCTTAGAAGATCTCAGCAAACACATCTCTGGTTTTATTGGCTTGAAATGGGTTACATTTACACTCCTTAACCAATCACTATTAGTCAGAAAAAAAGGCTTGTTTGTTAGTTTAGACTCGAGCCAAATGCCTTCACAGGAGTTAGGCTTATCCTAACACACACAGAAGTGGGAGGGAGATAGCGATATGTGAATATGTATATGGACAGTTTTAAGATTAGGTGGGATTAATATTTTGGGAGGGATTACTACACTGTCCACTAAAATTACATTATTGTCCTTATAGAATTGGAATAATTTACAAAAGTCATATGTCTATTTAATTACAGAGCTGGTTCTAGGATTCAATACTTCTGGTTTACACACACACACACACATATATACAATCGTACTTTTCCTTTCACTAAAAATAGACAGAAAGATAAATGGGTGGGAAGATAGTTAGATACATAATAGGAAAATGAATAGATGGTGGATGGATGGATGGATGGATTGATGAATGAGTGAATGGATGGCTAGATAGGTAGGTAGATGGATCTTTCTCACACTTAAAATGGCAGAATCATTCATTCAAAGAGAAACAAATAATTTTAGAAGAGTAAGGTGTGTATTAAATTAATTAATCACATTGACTGGTCCTTAACACCTTAGCCAAATTCATTTGAATAGAAAATGATTTTTTTATCCCTTAAGAATATAATGTTACACAGAAAAAAGACAAAGCTTACTGAATTATCGCTGAGAGCCACTGAGTGAATGAAATCCAAGCTCATATATTTCATCTTGATTTCTATGGAATTTTC
The DNA here is from genome assembly GCF_037783145.1 of Equus przewalskii. Taxonomy (NCBI): domain Eukaryota; kingdom Metazoa; phylum Chordata; class Mammalia; order Perissodactyla; family Equidae; genus Equus; species Equus przewalskii. The sequence continues at coordinate 39,802,452 of NC_091850.1, forward strand.
TCGCAGCATCTGTGAAATAATATCCAAATAACTTTAGGCAGAAAGGAGGCAACACTGTACCACCACAGAAATCAGAGCTCAGTATGTGTCACTGAGAGCCGGCATTAGAATTCATATTGGTGTTCATGGTACAGAATTCTTGGCACCCAACGGAGAAAGTGCTCATAAAAATGGATTCACTTATCCATCAAAGTACATTTGAATCATAAGACGTAAATATGTATAGTCTAAAATACTTAGGACATCTCTAGGAGGAAAATTTAATAACCTTAGTCCTTGGACTGAAAACATCATAAATTGACATTACAATATTAGGTGTGTCACAGGATACTCTGAAGCCAGGCCCAGCAGAGTGGGAGTGGAGGGTGGAGAAAAAACAAAGTGCCTGCTCTGATCCGGAAGTACAGTTCAAGGGGGCACAGCTTCTGCTCTGGGGGATTTTTATGACATATGCTTTTTTCTAATCTTTGAAAGTTCTGGTTGTTCCAGGCAGATTTAACAGGTATCCAAACTCTTCTTTCTTGGGTGTCTGAGAAAGTGGTCTAATATCATCATAGTCTACTTGTTTGCATTTTAATGTATTTTAAATGCACATCACAAAATTGCATTTTTCTACCACACAGGAGATAAAATCCAGATCAGTATTTGAATATTAAGATGTGAGACTTGAGGACAAGAATCATGCCAGTGTTACACATTTGGGAATTGTCACCTTATTTGTGATGCAGGAGAACACAAAGGGAGTGTGTATATATTTCATTTTATATACACTTAGCATATGCTAGAAAACTCTATTATAATTTCTTTATACATATTAACTCATTTAATACTGCTAAATAATGGGTTCCATTTTTTTCCTGCATATGAGGAAATTAAAACAGAGAGGTTAAGTAATTTGCTTGAGGTCACACAGTTGGCCAGTGGTTGATCTAGGATTCAAACTTAGGCACTAAGTCTCCGAGACAAAGATGGCAGTCACAATGGCATGCAATGCAGCCTTTCCTGATTGAAGAAATCTTCTAGGGGACTTGTGTAGGACTGGGATCCTCAGCCCCAGCTATTCATCAGAGTCATCTGCAGAGATTTTAAAAATTTCTGATACCTGGCACACACAAGAACGACTAAATTAGACTTTCTGATGGGGGCCCAGGAATTGGTGTTCTTAATAATTCTTGTAAATGCCTTATAGGCAGTTCCTGTTGAAGATACAGAGGACAGAAGAGCTATTTACAACTTTAAGGGGCAAATATAGGACGAGAATTCACAGAAGGAAGCTAAGAGCCATGCGTTCATGAGCAGTGCAGTGAAATCTAATGTAAAATTGATTAAAGATCCAGTTAAAGACTAAATCACCTGCTGTGCATCTATGATTAATTTTATTTTGTAATTAAACTCTGTTTTAGCAGACCTATGTTTCAATGTCTTATAATATCCTTTCCCTTTGTAGGATCTCATACACATGTACGTACACACACACACACACGCACGCACACACACACTCTATCTGACTTAATTCTGTAAACGTTTCTGCTTCACATTTTCCTGCTGCTTAATGTCTTCTTTATATAATGAAATGTACACTTATTTTCCAATTCTATCTGAAAAGAAATTTCTGTGTATTTATTGCTCTATGCCTTTCTAACTCTAACTGTATTATTTCTTATTTATAACGTAATGTATTCACAAGGCAAAAGCAAAAAGAAAACATGTACCCTGAAATTTCTCTCTGTTTTCCTGTTTATGCAGCAGTCCTGAAAAGGGTTAACATTATTCAGTACAGAAATTGATATTAACTCTTCTGGGGTTTGCATTCCTCGTTGTGGCTAAATCTTGCTTATGTCATTTTTAAATGTAATGTCACTCATTTTTGGTTCTGCTTCTTGAGGGAGAACAGTGATATACATTAGAAATTCAAGGCAAGTTAATCTCCCAATTTAATATTAAGACAAGACTCTAAAGGCCATGACCACCTGCCAGGTCACCCCTTTAGAATATTGTGTGTATACTATTTGTGTCTTTTGTGTGTATATATATCAGTACCATAAGCATCCAGCCAATAAACGTTTATTTGGACTTACTTCATGACAGACACTGGATGTACAAAGAATGAATATGAAAGGGCAGTTGATGCAAAAGATTTGTAGTCCATGAGAAGAACATACGATGTACTGAGTTTTCTGACAAACCAAAATGTACTAAGACTCATGGCAGTACACAGGAAGGGACGTATTGTATCTGCCTAGGGACAGAAGAAAGAGAATTCAAAGAAGTGATGGTGGAGCTGGGACATCAAGGATGAGCAGGATTCTCCAGTTGGTGTAGGAGAATGTCCTCCAGTAGCAGAGACAAGAAAGAGCCTCAAATAAACAGTAAATAAGTAAATGCAGTCACAGCATGGGGGCTCTGGCAGCACAGTCAGAAACCAATCTGAGAGGGACATTTGAAACCCATTCATCTCATGCTGTTCATAGTACGTCAATGAGTTTAGATGATTTTTCTTTCCATAGAAATAGAAACCCATTAGAGGTTTTTTGTTTTTAATTTTGACTTTTTTTTTTTTTTTTAATGAAGGAGAGTAACAAGATCAATCTTGTGCTATGGGACAATGATGCTGATGCCTCCACGTAAAAGTAGCTGGAGGAGGAAGAAATTAAGATGCTTTTTAGCTTTACAACTGTGAGAGTGAGGACGCAAACCAGCTGAGACAGTTGCAGGGGTGATAAAAAGCAAAGGACGTATTCAATCGGTAGATTGAATACACCCTTATACATCTGGGAAATTAAAAAAACATTTTATAGAGCCCATAAATTAAATATAATCCACTTGTATTTTCAATGTATTTCTAGGAAGTTTGTTTATGTAATACCCTAAATGCAAAAAATTGAATAGACTATAAATCTGTCATGCTGAAAGTGGCATTTGATATAATAAATAATTATGTACCACAATGCTTTTTATTCTATGTTGAGAATAGTACCTGGTGAATGGTGGGTACCACTGAACATTTGTTGATTAAAAGAAGACATGAATGAATCAATAAATTAATGCCTACTTTATCTGAAAACATGAGTTATTAGAGCTCAGTTCTACTCCCACCTCTCTGACATTTTGTGTGAGAACGTCGTTAGTATTAATAAGAATGATTTTAACACTCCTGGGCTTCAATTCTTCGACGGTAAAATGCAGACATTGAGCCAGATTATTTCTAAAAGTCATCCCTGTCTTGATAATATTGATCTTAATGAAACCAAATAAAGAAAGCACAACTATCACATGACACACCTACAAGGAAAAGTAGGCCATGTGTGGCTGTATTACAAAAGCAAACTGGCTTGCCTGCTCCTGGCTCCAGAACCCACATGCTCATTGAACAGAATTCAGGAAGAAGGGATAATGCAAAGCACCTAATCTCATCAAACACAGTTATAGAATAGTACTTTTGAGATAAGTATATATGCAGGCACACACACATAAACATATGCATATAAAAGAAAACCACTTAAAATGATCATAAAATGAAAAAAGTGACTACAAACTAAGTCAAAATAAGCTAGTAAATATACTTTCAATAGGTAGATTGACAGATAGATACAAGCTATGAAAATAAAATGGGTTAAGAATCTGAGTAGAGTTTATACACATACACACAAAATAAAAATGACCAATCCACGTATGGTGCTAAATTCACTCCTAATCTACAAAATCAAAATAAGAACAATGAATGCTGGTGAGAAAACTGGAAAACAGACTCTGTTGGCAAGAATGTAAATTAGTATAATCTCTAGGTAGTCACATCTTGACAATATATATCAACATGCTGAATTCATATGCTTTTGGACCCAGCTATCTCAATGGTAGGAATTTACCAATTTGTAAAATTGTCAGTCATAGGAAAAACACCCCAAAATCCTTTAAACAGAGTGTCCACTAAAAGAGATTAATTACAGATGATTATGTGTGTTTATTATTTAATAATATTTATTATTTTAATAATACTTATGTGCTTTTATAACACGCCTCCCCAATTTATTATTTAATGAGTGAAGTAGGGTTCCACAATGTGAATAGTTCCATTCTCTTTCATGAAAATGAAATACAGATTAGTAGGTAAGAAGATAGATAGGTAGTTATAACAAGATAGATGCATGTTGGAGGGGTAGCTAAACTCTGAAAGAGTCCTAACGGTCGCTTAAAAACAGTGGCTTCTCCACCACCTCTCTATCCCATCTGCTTTTCAATCCACAGGGAAGGGGGCTCTGATTTCCTTGAGGTTCCCCTCAACACTTCCAACAGCCCTTGCCTCAAGACCATTTTGTATCTACAGTTACCTCTGCGTGGCATGAGCTTTCATAAAAAAAAAAAAAAAAAAACCTCTTACCTCTCACTTCATTCATGTCTCACATAAATGAGTTTTCTCAAAATTGCTTTTCCTGATCATCATATGAAAAAGTCCCTTACCTTGTCACTCCTTACACTGTCATATTTTATTCCTTAGCGCTCATCACAATGGGATATCATCTGTCTCTCTCTCTCTCTGTCTATATATTTGTTTATTTTAAAATTTATTCCCTCTCTTTGGGGCTGGCCCCGTGGCTGAGTGGTTAGGTTTGCACACTTCACTGCAGGCGGCCCAGTGTTTCGTTGGGTCGAATCCTGGGCACGGACATGGCACTGCTCATCAAACCACGCTGAGGCAGCGTCCCACATGCCACAACTAGAAGGAAACACAATGAAGAATATACAGCTATGTACTGGGGGGCTTTAGGGAGAAAAAGGAAAAAAACAAAATCTTAAAACAAAAAAAATTATTCCCTCTCCAATTCCCCTCTAGATAGAATAGTATCATAGAGTATTTTGGCCTCTCAATTTCACTCGTGATGTTTCGCTAGTACCCTGAACAGTGTGCCTGGCACATCATAGGAAGTCTGAATATTTGTTAAACGAATAACTGACTGAATGGGTGAATGCATGCTCATAACTTTGAGAAAACTGTTAAATCACTCTTTTGTGTGTGTGATTTCCTGTGTTTGTGTAGGTCTATTGCCCAACCATATAAAATATTATATGTAGGGATTCTCAAACTGGGATTACTAAGCCAAACACCATGTCTTTAATTAGTCTTCAACATAAATGGGAGAAAATATTGACTAATTTAATTCATGTAGGTAATGTATCCCTGTTTAATATGTTTTTTATTCAAAGTGTTATGATGATACGAATGTTTATTGGCAAAAGATTGAGATCACATCATATAGTGACTGTGAATTTAACAACATGGAACTAATTTTTCAAATACATTTTGATATATGCATATATGCGTACTAAAAATGATATCCAAATTGGTTCTCATACGAGCTATAATGCACAGTTATTTTTAAGTGTTTTAGCAAAACCCCTGTTTGGTTTTCATTTTATATCACATAGCCTTCTCCTAATGTTCGTTCTTTCTTCCTGATGGTGCCATAACTCTCAATGATCAATTTATTTGTTCTTGCTTTATTATTTATATATATACACATATATGATATTAGTACATATTATATATATTCACTTTTGAGTGACTGCTTAAAATTTAGTTTTACTATTGCTATAAATTCAGAATTTTACTATTACTAGTTACTATAAATTTTACTATTACTATAAAATAACGTTTTTAGTATTAGCTTTGATCTTTACTAAAAATTACACTAATTAATTTACTACTAATGAGAGCAGTGTTGCATGGAAAATTGAAGTGATTCAATGCTTTCCATTGCCCATTCTGCACTCCTTCTCCAGCTGCTCATAAAGGAATGGTTTCTCTGTGAGTTACATTCTTTCCGCACTTTAATGTTTGGAGATATTATGTTGTCATCCTAGATTTGAGTGACAAGAGACTAAATTTGAAAATGACCGCTACATAAGACTACACCAGTTTTGTGAACATCATTGATTATATTATTTCCTTCTTGCACATTAAGCATGTCCCCAACCACAACTCTTGGGCATTTAGTGTTTAATAGTGCCGGGAACTGGTGTGCTATACAAGCACTGAGGAAGTTAGTCTGGAGATTTACATGCTGCAGGCAATTAACCGAGTCTTCCTAATGAAGGGCATATGAAATCTCTCTTTTGCATTAGTGTGGTGAAATTCATGAAAGAACCGGTAAAACAAGCTGATATAATGGTGTTTAACTGTGTTCTTGGAAACATCTATTGAGGCAGCTCTAAGCACTTTCTAATAACTAACATTGGAATCTGTTTTTTCACTAAACCAGAGTTAATCTCTACTGTAACTGAGTGAACAGTCTTTTTTTCCCTTTTGCTGAGGAAGATTAGCCCTGAGTTAACATCTGTACCAATCTTCTTCTATTTTATATATGGATCACCACTACAGCATGGCTGACAAGTGGTGCAGGTCTGCACCCAGGATCCAAGCCAGCACATTGGGCCGCTGAAGAGGAGCACACCAAACTTAACCACTAGGCCATGGGGCTGGCCCCTGAACAATCATTTTTGATAGTATGGATGAAACCGGAGAAAAATGCTACAAGTGCAGTTATTCTTACTATCCATTGATCCTTTCGAGTTGCATAAAGTGGAATTGAATAACACGTATCTGCTGCTTCTATGACTTATGGGAGTGGTTCTTAATTTGCTCTCTTAATATTGAGCTTTAAAGAAAAAAATAATGAACATAAAGAATGCAATACCACTTTTGTAAGAAAATATTTTCCTGCATACTTAGTGAAGGTTCATATTAATATTAACAACAAAAACGTAAAAGGAAAGATACTATTTTATTTGCCTCTGTATTCCCCATTGAGCATATGGTGTGAGTCAGGTAAAAGTTTATTTGGTTTGCTACAAAATAGTTTTTGCAGATAAAATGCTTTTTTCTTCAAATGTGTCTTCAGAGTTAAATAATCCACAGCTTTTCGACTGCAATATTTATGTCTAGAATTTGGGCATTATTTAATATTTGTAGACTTTGCCCACACAACACATGTGTGATGAAAGGATAGTGAAGATCCAGGGGGAAGAGCAGAGGGAAGAGAGAAATTTACTCCTGATAAACTATTCATCCCTATAGCATTAAGGAGGATGTAGTTTTGATGAATCTTTAATACAGGTCCCCAACGCCTATTTGTCAAATAATTATTAATGATGGTACTCATATTGATGATAGTGATGACGATGATATCAGTTATCACTCTTGACATCCTAGTAATGTTTGCTTACTTTCCTTTTAGAAGTTTCCTTTCCTGGGAAAGGCTGCTGTAATAAAGCATATTTTTCATCTGTTGATATAGCTGGAATTCACCAAAGCATCTTAAAATAAAGCATTTGGCATTAAATATCTACTGAAAGTTATCATTTCTTATTTTTTCACCATTCTAACACTTTATTTATTAAAAAAATAAAGGTAACAAGATAATTCATTCTCTTAGCTTTTAGAGCAAACCTTTAAGATTTAGTTTCTTCCAATTTTGTACTGCCTGAAGAAAAAAGCCTGAAGAAGTAACTGAAAGGAAAGGAGTAATCTTGCTTTCCCAAAAGCAAGCAGTTACTGTGAATGCCTCCAAGAGATGAAGATGTTCTGTCCATTGTCTAACTTTGGATGTACAAACCACTCCTTTATGCTTAGTAAAGATTTTCTTCTGACTACCAGAAGATGCTACCGTTACAATATCTACTGACATATTTATTTTATTTATATCATTTGACACTTTTAATTTTACTTTACTCTCAACTCAGAATAGTAATTTTGAACATAACATTAAGAAGAGATACCCACTTAAAAACTCCTTGAGGAGGACTTAACTATGATTGTGAATACATAGACAAAAATGCAGGAACAAATCTCCCTTCAACTTCTCCTAGTACATAAATAATATGACCAAATGTCAAAAAATTAGCAAAGCTACAGGTAATTTACATTGCCTTCAGTGTTTTCCTATGTCAATGAACCCTTAAGTTAATTCAGTCATGAGGCATAGAGGTGCTCCTGTAACTATAATTAATATTATTTTCAGTTCCTGAATTTCCTAAATATTCGGTCCTTAATTAGGCTTCCTAACGCCATATGTTGTTGTTGATTTTTAAATTGCAATTGCAAATTACTTAACACCCTCTAAATTTCAGTAAGCCTTTAAACCTTTTAGCTTCTCTATTGATATCCTAATCATAGAATTAAAGCGGATGAGCTAATGTAAGCAGTGTCATGTTTTCTTTGGTGTGCAAATCAATAAAGCTATCATGATGACTTCCAGTTCAATGATCTAGGTACTGGAAATGGACACAGCTCTAAAAATAGATATTTAAAATATGTATCATTTGCACTAATGGCTAATATCTGCCCAACATTTTGGTTATAATAGTTAAATATTCTCAGTGACATCATATACTCACAGAATCATTGAGGAATGCGAAATTCCAAAGGAAAGTGGAGCCAGCAGATGACAGACATGACCTTGAGCTCTGTAAAACAAAGATGCTAGAGTCATATTGTCTCATTTTCCAGGTGCCTATGTGCTCCAGGTCAAGGCCACGGATGCAGACGACCCGACCTATGGAAGCAGTGCCAGAGTCGTTTACAGCATTCTTCAGGGACAACCTTATTTCTCTATTGATCCCAAAACAGGTAAATTTTTGATTAGAGACAAATTATCACCACCCCTTCAAATATTTAAGCTTTAATTAAATCTTGGCATGGATGTTGCCTATTCTAATAGTGCAATAAAGATTCAATGTGCTGCACATTAAGCAAAGGAAGATAGACTCTTAACTTGCTGCTGCAGAACTATTCCCTTTCGATTGAAATTTGTGTAGACATAAACCATTTCGTATATAGGTGTCAAGTCCAAATTTGTTAGCTAGGGATTCTCTGTATGTTCCACTTTAAATTTTCAAAGATCTGGGCTTATTTGATTTTTGATTCTTCTGGCTAAAATAGCTTTTCATTTCAGGTTTTCTTGGTTGGGTTCAATTATATTCAGTGTGGGACCTTGTCAACACGTGGTAAAATCAAGGAGCTTCTATTGCTATCTTTATCAAGGGTTAGGGAGAATGGATTTGGATAAATCTAGACATGCTTCTCACAGGGGAAGGGAGACTAACTCGGAAGACCAAGGTCACTAATTTTTCTGGTCTATGCTTTTGAAGCCAGTCACATTTTTAAGTAAAACCATTTAAATTGCAGTTTTCAAAGCCAAATATATAAGAATCTATGGAAAGTAAAGAAAATGGCAGGAGGATACTCAGGAAGATTTGGATTCCCTTTTAAATGAAATGAGGTGCCCTTGTTTCTAGAGAATTTATTTTTGAATGCTGTAGAGTTTTTAAGGAGATCCAGTCACGTGACAAGTGATCGAAGTAGGTGTTCATGTCACAGTTAAAGCAGGAACTCCACAACGACAGTTATTTTATTAACTCTTACATAGTACATTATAACATATTGTATATTGAATTCAATAATATTTATTATATTAGCTTAAAATAATGGAATAAATTGTTAACATACTGAACTAATAAATTTCTTTTTCAATTTGTAAATAAATCTTTAAAGAGCTACATCAATTTGAAAGGTATTAATTTCAGACACTATACATGCAAATAGACTAAACAGTTCAAAATTTATGCTTCCTCGTAAGTGTGTGCTAAAATCTGGAATACCAATTAGATATAGGTTAATTAGTAATTAACTATGTATTAATACTGCCTAGAAACGCAAAGTCAATTAAGTGGAAACAGAGAAACTGCAAACTTTCTGTCAACTGAGTCTGCCATTCTCTCCTCACTTCTTACTCTCCTCAGCAAGCCAATAGGGAAGAGAAGTCATCAAAAAGTTAAGAGAAACAGGCAGGAAGTTGCTCCCTATGGTAAACTTAAGAAAAGAGTAGATTGTCGTAAGGACCACATCAGGCCTTTAAGAAGGGATCATCAGAGCCGAAGAGAATCCAGAAAGGTTAGGAGAAAGAAGCTCTTTTAGTTTGGAAATAGGATCAGAGACCAAAAGCCAGAGTGTCAAGTGTTAAGAGTGAGTGTGTGATGGGGAGGTTACACCTAGAACATAAGTTATTTTCAAGAAGCACGGCAGTGAAGATAAGATGTTTGGCAAGGTCAGTGTTAAGGAAGCTTTGTGGTGGTTGTTGTTTAACTGTGGGAAAATCATATATATTTGTAGAAAAAAGGGAAATTTGTTGAGCAAAGAGTTTGGGGAAGTTGTTCAATGAAGTTTAAGGTGGTAGAACATTTCGGAACAATTAAGAAGATTTGGATAATAGGCTGAATGTATAGACAAATAATGAAGAGAAGTTATCTGAAGTATCATACATCCTTTTGTCAGATGGGAGTACTATGGGTTATTTTTCTTATATAATTACCTGTCTTTTCCAAATTTACCATAATGGATATTCTGACCGGAAACAAAAGTATGGGCAGCATATGTCTCTTAGATCCTTTCAAACTCTGAGAAGCACTCCTCAGAGATAGAGGAGATGGAAGAAAGAGAAAGGAGAGTGTGTAGAGATGGGTGAAGACGGGGGTTCAGTGTGAGGTACACTTATTGGGTTGCAGTGATTAACTCTACAGAGTGGGTGAGATTATATACTCAGAGTAATGTGGCATAAAAAAGATTAAAGATTTAATACTGGTGAAATAACTATAAATAGAGCCAATATCTAACTTAAAAAAAGCAAGATAAAATCACATAAAGATGAACATAAGCATAAAGCATGGGTTAAGAATATAATTGCTATTGTCATACTAATACTAGACAGAGGATAATTATATGAGTCAAAAGACTTGCTCTCCCCTTGACTTTACTTACTCAATATCAACTTTAGATGAATTCTAATGCCTTTAGAAAGTATTATCTTGCAGAAGAGCATGAATGTTCATAATATGACTTTTATAATTGTGTATGTATATTTTGATGTGATGCTTATTATTTAGAACTAAAGGTGAGGCAATTCTGGCATAAACTGTGGAATAGATTTTTTGAGCATTGATTTTCACTGGAGACAGAAGTCTTGATATTAACAATGCCTCAGACCACCAGGCAGGAAAAGAGTGGATGATGAGGCACTTCATTAATAGAATGATAACTAGTTCTTCATGCACAGAAACCATTAAGAAGACTTTTTGTCAAATTTATCACCTTGCGGTGGATAAGAGTAAATCAAAAATCAAGGATAATTGCAATTTCTCAGAAATAGTCTCCATTTGTTCCAGCCATATAGCTTCCTTTTATGATTCCTTTTGCTATTATTAAATAAAATGCATGAAAAACTAATATTATCTAAAATTTTCCCCATTTGAGTGTAGAATACATTTTAAAATAATTCTTAAAGGAAGAATCTCATCAAAACTTCTGGTGCCTAAATATTTATGAAGAGATAAATATAACCATTTATTATTCATTTGGAATGAGAAACTGAAAAAGATTTCCTTATTGATATTGCTATTTGACATTCCTAGCATCTCTATCGAATTAAATACAGCAAGCTTATTTATAAACAATATAAATTAATGCATTTTATGAAATAAGCCAAGAAATAATATTTCTCTTTAAAAGTGTCTACTTTGGCAATAATTTGGCTTAACTATGAAATTACTTATTGTGAATTGAAATTTACATACATTATGTATATGCCTCAAATGATATTTTAAAAACTCAAAAATGTAGCTTAACATATAAAACATTAAATAAAATTCATACTGATAATGCTTAATGTTTATAAAACATAAAAATGTCATATTAGCATATTAAATCATTATATTATATACATTTTTATGCTTAATGTTTATTATACACTAGGAAAATACTTATAATCTATAAAATGTTAAACAATAGGCATTGTAATATTTTATCCAGTGCCTGAAATCAGGATGCTAAACATCTCCATAGCATTGATAATAGAATAATTTCATTTAGGCAAACAAAATTACTATAAGTGATTGATCTCATGACTTAATTTATGTTTAAATTCTTTTAAAGTATTTAATTTTCTCCTGAAATGATTTCAAAAACTAGACTGAAGGGGGAACTAAATATTATCATTTTGTGTATCATGTGGTGATAATGTGTATTTTTCGAAATGATCTGATCCCTACTTGAGAAAGCATGATGATATTACTTTCTCTCAAAATCTTTTTAAATTTATAAACTTTGCATTTCTCTATTGTGATAAAATAGACATAACATAAAACTTACCATTTTAACCATTTTAAGTACAATTCAGTACCATTAATTACATTCATAGTGTTGTGTAATCATCACTACCACCCATCTCCAGAACTTTGTCATCAGTATCTTTTCCTTTATGTGCATTGTTAAAAACAATGTGCATTTATAGGTTTTTATTTTATATATTTATACATGCATTTATAGAATTCATATGAAAACAATAGAGTGAGAATGGAGTTGCATGCATGTGTTATTTTCTTTTTTTCCCTTTATTTACTATTCTGATATTTCATACTCAGAGATCCTCTCCCAGCCTCTGTTTACAGAAATCTGACAATGGTTGATGAGAGAACTGAGGCTTTCTCAAGATTTTTGCTCTTTGACTCCAACCATCACCTTTTATTCAGAAACAATACAAGCCTATGTCCTAAATGAAACCTTGTCCCATATCCTGACTGGTATTTATTCATCTAGGTCTTTAAAAATGTGTTGGTCTTTGAAAGCCGTATATTAAAATTAAAGCACGGGTTAGACTATACTTTGAGCTAATGCTATATAGTACTATATAAATACTTACAATGTTTTATGGCTTGAAAATGCTTTTGATATTAACTCAGAGGAAAGACTTACAGGATTCAGATATCTCAATTGGTACTGGTGAGAGAAAGATAGATTCTCCTCGTTCTTCAAGGGCAAACTAAAAGAGTATTTGCCTACACAAAATAGTCACTCTAATACTTTTTACATAAGACAAGGACTGATTATTGACATAGCAAGAGCAAGGAAAGCAATAGATGCTTATTCATGTGAGGAAGGAAAGATGTGTCAGAGAGATAGAAAGTTATTAGATTTAAACAACACATGTTACCTACTGGGTAGTTTTTACACATGTGTAGTGAAGTCCCATGACTAAAAATGTACTGCAGACGATGGTTCCCTTGTATTCTGCATTGTCACACTTCATGAGAATTCTATGTGAACTCCACTTGCCTTAATTTAGAACTCCTGGAATGCACACACCAGCAGCTAGAACTAAGAATGTTTGTCCTTGAATGGAAAATACTCCAGGGGGATGTGGTACATGCCTTTAGGAAGTTGCAGCATTGTCATGCAGAAAAGGAACTGCTGTATTCTGTGCTGCTCAAGAGGAAAGGGCTGTCAATGGCTAATATAAGTGACAGGAATAAAGAATTTCAGTTTCATATCAAAAAAAAAAAGATGTTAGTACTTGTCCATAAATAAGAGGAGCACCTCATGAGATCGTGAGCTTCATGTTGCTGGAAGTGTTAAAGCAGATGACGAGCCATGAGCTAATGGTGTTGGATTTGGTTATTATTAATTCATTTGATGCACATTTATTTATAACCAATGGCCTGACAGGTACTTTGCTACTGAGGTGCTGAGATGAATCAAGTAGATCCTCAAGTAGATCCCTGTATTTTAGGGAGATCATCAGGTCCTCTGAAGATTACATTCGAGTTTTATAGGATAAAAATCCATGATACATCATGCTATGGCTGGGTGCTAGATATAGACTGATGGAGGCAGGAGAAACTTCCTGAGGCAAGAACTCCTGAGGAAATGACTTCCAAATCCTAAAGAATGGTTAAGGCATGTTATCAGTGAGAAGTTGGACCATATGGTCTCTGAATTTCCTGCTGATGAAAATAACCTGGTAACTCTTCTTGTCTCCAAAAGACTTATTGGCAAAAAATTTTTTAAAAACCATATACTTCATCTGTGTAGTGATGGACACATTTTTGTTAATATTCTTTAAGAATGCACTAGCTTTGCAAACAATCCACTTCACATTTTAGTCTATTTTAAGACTGTGATGAAATGAAACTCTAACTTTTCATATGAACTTCTGCAAAGCAGATCTCTCATAACTGTTTTAAACACAATTAGCTGTGAATTGTAAAAAGAAACTTACGTTATCGCAGATAAAGTTAAGGTTCCCATCTTTAACTATCATTATTTTACTATCCTGCCATCTATTAGCTATTCCCAACAGATTTGTGCATTAATGCTTCCTTCAAATCATTTTAAAAGTTTAACCACGACATGGCCAACACTAGAGTCTGTGATCTACTAAAAGAGATCATTTTCAAGTGAGAAAATAACCTTTAACTAAGTTGGGTTTTTTTTCGTAATACATTAGTTATACACACAGTATTCACATAGGTCTAAACTAACAACTCCATCTTACTCAAAATTACATCTTGAGTATTTTGGTCAATAATATCCAAGATTACTAGTAATATATTAAATCATATTCTGTCTTGAAAGATACATGTTCTTTTCCACATGTTACCTAAATTGTTGTTAGATGTTAATTCATTTATTTCACTAATATTTATTGTGTACCTACTATATTCCTGGCATTACTCTAGAAATAGATATCCTACAGCGAAGAAAAAATAAAGAAAAAAACCCATCATAAGGAATATACATTCTGTTTTGGGGAACACGAAACAAACAGAATAAATAAGTGAAATATATGGTGTTTTGAATAGCAATAAGGGCTAAGGAGGAAATTATAAAATAGAGAAAAGGCAAATGACATGCTGGGATATGACATATCTGTTGTAGGCAAGATAATGATTTCCCAGAAACGTCCGTGTCCTAGTTCCCGGACCCTGTGAATATGCTATGTAACATCATGATGGGGAATTAAATTTGCAAATGGAATTAAGGTTTGCTAATCACTTGAAGTTGAGGTGGGGAGATTATTCTGCATTATCTGAATGGACTAAATTTAATTGCATGTGTTCTTCTAAGAGGGATGCAGGTGAGTCAGAGCCCAGGAAAGATTTGAAGATGCTATGCTGCTACCTTAGAAGATGAGGGAAGACAGGCAGAAGTCAGAGAGTTTAGGCATCTTCTGGAAGATTTAAAGTCTTTAGAAAGGAATTCATCGTGCCAACACCTTGATTTTAGTTCAGCAAGACCCATGTTGGACTTTTAATGTTCAGAATTGTAAGATAATAAGTTTGTGTTATTTTTAGATCAGTAAGTTTGTGGTAATTTCTTACAGAAGCAACAGGAAACTAATTCAGTATAGAATTTTAGATGGGATGACCAACAAAGTCCTATGATAATGACTTTGAGAACAGATATGAAGGAAGTGGAAGAGTCGTTCTTGAGTAAACCTTGGGAAGAACATTTCTGGCAAAGGGAAGAGAGTGTGCAAAGCTCTAGTGAATGAAGGAGGGAGTTAGGAAAAATAAACTCAGGAAGTTAAGTGGGAAGGTGGGGATTGTGCAAGGTATTTACCCGGAGTGACCCGGACAGTCTCTGAGCATTTCAGAGTAGAGGGGCACTGTGACCTGGTTCATACTCTGACCTCACCACCATGGCTGCTCTTTTAAGAACAAACTAGTGGCCTAGGACTCCTTTGGACTCTAATCTTCAGTGAATGGAAGATAGAGCCATTCATCCACTGTTTATCTATCTTTCTATATCTATCTATCTATCATCTATCTATCTATCTTTCTAATAGTCTCAAAATAATAATGAACATATTTCCAGCTTTCTTGAGATATAAGTGAAATATGACATTGTGTAAGTTTAAAGTATACAACGTGTTAGCCAAAGCCTCTATCACATCACATAATTACCATTTCTTTTCTGTGGTGAGAACTTTTAAGAGCTACTCTCTTAGCAATTTTTAAGTGTATAATACAGTAATATTCACTACAATCACCATGCTATACATTAGATCCCCAGAACTTATGTGTCTTATAACTGGAAGTTTGTGCCTTCTGACCAGCATCTCCCCCGTTTCCCCAACCCCACATCCCCACTCACACGCACATATATACTACATCTTTGTCCAGTCATCTGTTGACTTAGGTTGTTTCCATACCTTGGCTGTTGTGAATCATGCTGCAATGAACAGGGAGGTGCAGATATCTCTTTGAGATCCTGCTTTCATTTCCTCTGGATATATACCTAGAAGTGGGGCTCCTGGATAATATGGTAGTCCTACTTCTAATTTTTTGAGGAACCTTCATATGGTATTCCATAGTGGCAGTACTAATATACATTCTCGCCAATAGTGTACAAGGGTTTCCTTATCTCCACATCCTCATCACTATTTGTTATCTCTTGGAATTTTGACGACAGCCGTTCTAATAAGTATGAGATGATATCTCACTGTGGTTTTGATTTGCATTTCCCTAGTAATTAGTGATGTCAACCAACTTTTTCATGTAAGTATTGGCCATGACTTTTTTGGAGAAATGTCTATTTAGTTCTTCTGCCCATTTTTTAATCAGATTGTTTGGTTTTTTATTATTTAGCTGCATGAGTTCTTTTATATTTTGGGTATTAACCCCTTATAAGAGATACGATTTGCCAATATTTTCTCCCCTTCCATAGGTTGCCTTTTCATTTTGTTGATTGCTTCTTTTGCTGTGCAGCTTTGTAGTTTGATGTAGTCTCATTTGTTGAGTCTCAAGATGCTTCCTCAGAGGGTTGATTTATCTTTGAAAACTACTATGTTACTTCTTCTTTCCCACTCTGTGGTCTTATTTTACATCATCCTTCCCCATAGTGGTAGATATGCTGCAGCCATATCAGCCTCTGGCTGCTTTCTTGCGCGCCTTGAAGAAGCAGTGCTTTCCTGTTTTCCCTCCCTAGGATGCTCTTCCCTGTGTTTTCAGCTCTGCCTCCTCCTCTTCTCTGGGATCACAGCTCTAAAGCTTTTCTTCAGAAAGAACCTTCCTGACACCATCTGCAAATGCGCTTGATTTCATTTTCTCATAACACTAATCGCCATCTGAAATTATCTTAATTATTTAAGTGCCTCTTTATGGTCTCTTCACCACTCCACATGAACACATATCTATTAAGTGTACATTCTATGAAAGAACCTTGTACAGAGACTCTATAATTTATTATTCCAGATGAAAACAGATGACACCCAATTGGGCAATTTGAAATTAGCTAATAAAAAGACTCTTTGTGAAAGTGCGAGCAGGCTTCATGGAAGCTATAAGGGATAGGGCAGAATCTGGAGAAGGAATAACAAGTAGCTGTGGTCACCACACTAGGGCTGAAGGAATGAGCGGGGCCCGGAGACACATGCATGTGTTCAGTGAGGGACTATGGCCGGGGACAGTGTGGCTTATGGGGGATCCACGGAAAGAAAACTCAGCCTCATTCCCCTTATACCATCCAATCTCCTGCCAATTAGCAACCAGAAGCGGGAGAGCAGAGAGAAGTCCAGAAAAGTATACAAAGTGAAAACGGAGGGGCCAATGAAAGAGTATTAACCATTATAACCTCAAACCTAATAGCAGCACCTGCGTGAATATTTTAGTACAAGTGTTGACTGAATTTATTGTCCCATGTCTCAATCATGCAATTCAACACTCAATTCAAGAAATAACTCTGTAAAACCATATCCTGGATTATCACATGTAATGTTTTATGATTTTACAAAATTAGCTGAGATGCACCAAATCTGGGGGGGCTTGCACACATGAGGGTGATTGCAAAGGGAGAATGTAGCCCCTGGCAGATTAGTGTCTCTTGATATATCATTTTAAGTTTATAACTCTCTCAACCATACATGTCCACGTATATTGGCAGAAACAAAATCTGATTATTTTACTCATTCTTGTTTTCACTCTAATTGTCTTGATTAATGTTGGAAAGTTCATCGGGTACAAGACACTCAAATTATAACAGGTTTCAATGTATACTTGCCTATCTACACTTTTCATCCAATAAATATAATTTATTTAAGAAATATTTCAAATGAATTAAGTTTGTGGAGTATTTATACTATTTTATGAAACATGTGGGGTTTTTTTTCTTTTTAGGCTTCAGCTATTATCATACAAGCCTGTCACTATATCTTTGTATACAAATACTGAAAATAGAGATAGACACATGAACTTAAACCTGAGAACTGAAATATTAGAATGTAGCATTTCCGCTGCTGGTTACATTCTATCGTTGCAGTGCATTAGCCCAGTGCTTTGCAAGTTTTCTCCTTACTCAAGACCGTGCAGTCCATTTTTTGCTTATTTGTTTTTAAATGTTAGGCAATTACTAAACAATGGATGAGCATAAAAAAGCAACTTCTTGAAAAGGAGATTTTTCTTCCCAGGCTTTTTCAGTAGACCACAGTATTTGAAGATTTCTCTTATCACATTGAACTTGGTAGTCTGCCTGATTCCCTAGATTCAACTCCAAAAATTCTAGAAATGCCATATTTTATTTCTCTAGGACAGTGGTTCTTAAACGGAAATGGTGGTGGAGAAAGGGAAGCCCACCATGTTCATCAGAGAAGATTTTCTTTGAAACTACGCATACAACCCTTTCCTCTCTCTGGATTCTAATGATTCTAATCTACAGTCTTCCAGTCGAGCCACATTCCACTAACTGGAGGGCTGGAAGCCACAGATAGGATAGAGCAGGAGGAGGGCAGGGCAGTTTGGGGCCTTGATGACAATTGGAACATATCAACAGAAAAAAAAATCTAGTCTTAAATAAGTCTAATCATGCCTATTTGCTCTTTTTTCATACCATCTTACTATTTATGTATTTTTTATATAAAGTATAAAATTTATATATATATAGCATATTTATAAATTTTCATATTGGAAAATTTTTATTAGAAATGAATTGAGAAAAGTAAAAATTATATGTATAACTCATATTGGAAATGATATATATATGTATGATTCATACGTGAATCATATATATTTGTATTCCATATTCATTTTGGAAAAGAATTGAGTAAAGATAGATCTAGCTAAGAACAGGACAATAGCACACATATGAATTAAACCCAGGCATTTATCTAGAAGATGTAAATGTTATAAGACAGGCAGAAGTCATGTAGCTTATGGCATGTAGGGCCAGGCCACTGAGATGCAGAAATAAAGAATCTTAGTTAAGAGTCTTCGAAATGAAACATAAGGAATCTGAGCTGAAGAGAGGACAAACATTGAATTAAAATGGTGTCAGTACCAGTGTATGAATAGAGCAGTTGTAGCAAAAAAAAGAGCTTGCCTTTTTTGCAACTATTTCCTGCCAAGGGTCAGAAGAAATTTTAGATTGTAGTTAAGTCTGAATTAGCAACAGAACAGCATATGGTTAAGTTGATAGTGGAAAGTGCAGATAAAATGAGGATGCATATTCAGTCTACGATTTGGGTGCTATACTTTGTGTTGATGGTTGATATGATCTTTGTTATTTATATATGCTACTTTATTTAAGAAACAACACTATCTAAGACACATGGGTTTAAGACAAATGCTTGGCGATCTCTTCCTAAAACCGTTGACTACAGATTGGAATTTGGTATAAAATTTATTCATAATTGTACTTGCAACAAGTAGAGAAGGTTTTAGTTATTTCACTCTGAATAAATATAAATATAACTTAGTTCTACATTTAGGCGCAAGGGAAGAAAATGAGTCAGATATGTAAATATGCATATGTACTGTATGATTCAGAACCGTAAATTTAATTATCTATAGATTCATTCATTCATTCAGCCAGTCATTCAACTAGTCAGTTGGTCACCACGTTCTTATTGAGTTCATTTTAAATGGCAGGCACTATCCTAGATGCTGGAGTATCTTGGTGACAAGAGAGACAATGTCCTTACAATGGGAAAGCTTAATGAAATCTAAGTGAAAAATTCTGTGGCTAAAATAACTGAGAGGAATCCTGAAAGACAAAATAAAATACACAAAGGAGATATTCCATGTTCTAAAAAAGTGAAGTAATATATTTATCCTAGAATGTAAAGATAATGAAGAGGAAAATGGCATTCTTTAGAAATCTTACACTCAATGTAACCACTTAATTTTTTTAGTACACATGTCTTTATCTATATTGTTTAACAATTTCATTCTCTTTTAAAGCTAGGATTATTCTGTGTAAATCAGGTCTAACCTGACTGACTTAATGAATGAGGACCATGTTTTAGAGTTGTTACATTGTTCTTTAACCATATTCCACAATGCTATACAGCATTTCGTTATATGGCTGTTCATTATATGTATAATGTATTTAATTATATTCTAACCATTGGAAATCTGGGGTGTTTCACTTTTTAAAAAACACACAATTTTTGTTAGCATGTCTTTGCTAGTGAATCTAGATAAAATCATTTTCCTGTGGACTATTTTATTTTAGAAAACACAACTTTTGTGATATTTATCTTTTATTATTTTTTTCCCTTAAGGTATTATTAGAACAGCTTTGCCAAACATGGACAGGGAAGTCAAAGAACAATACCAAGTCCTCATCCAAGCCAAGGATATGGGCGGACAACTAGGAGGGCTAGCTGGAACAACAGTAGTCAACATCACCCTCACTGATGTCAATGACAATCCACCTCGGTTCCCCAAAAGTATGTTTTCTCCTGTTCAGTCTAAATTAGTGCAGCTTTAAAAAAAACTGCTTACGTTTCATTGAATGTCATAGGAATTGTAATAATTTTCCAGACACTTGGTCTTTAGGAAGCAGAAGCTAATGGATAAAAATTAAATGACTTCATAATTTTAATTTTCCATTAGAATCATGTACAATGTGACTTTAACAGAAAATAATATAAATTAGTCAATAACTGAACAATGAGTTTTATGCTATTGATTCCTATTAAAGTAAAATATTCACAACAGGTGGAAACCTTGCTGTAATCTCTTATTAATTGAAAAAGTAATATAAATATAAAAATTCCAATGTAATTTAGGACTCATATTTATGACACATATGCCATAATATTATTTGCTATATCATATCATTAGCATAAGACTTCTCTGTCTTCTCTTTAGCGATTATATGTGTTGAATCCTTTTCATATACTTCCGTGTATCAGATGATAATTACAATGATGCTATTTACATTACTTTAGTTTTATTTTATTTTAGTTTCGCAATTGGTGAAAATTGCTACTGCTTCTATGATAATAGAATGATTCACACCTGTGTCTTCTCTGTAACTCTGTTTCTTATTGAAAATGAATACTTCTCACTTGTGTTATATCTAGTTTCCTTTTAAGTATTACATTTAACACCAATCAGTACCTGTTCGGTTTCTGGTACATTTTCAAGGATTAGTTTAGCATTCCTAGGACTTACAATACAGAAACTGAACGTTTCTGTCACTGATTATATAAAGAATTTGATTAAATCACTAGCTACTCATTTGCATCGACAGTTTGAAAAACCAAAACAAAATGATTTTTCTCCTCCAACTTCAGAAGGAGAATTGAGTTCACTTACTCAAGTGTATAACACTGAGAATGCTTAACTAAGTGGACATTTTATTCCTTTTGCTATATGGTTTTTCATATTTTACTATTTTGTCATTTTTTTCTTAAAATCATCAACCTGTATTTTTCAATGGAAATACTTTTACTCGGTGAGCAGAAAGTCTGATGGCCAAAAGTTATGAGTGGTGATTCGAAATAATCATACTTTAGCAAATGGAAATTATGTGACAATTGGCTAGTACGCAATATGTTATGATTAATAACAGAGTCTTAGAGCAACACTTTCCCCTACTTTGCTATTAAGGGAAACAGAAAAAATATAAATAAATATTCAAAAGGAGAAAGAAATAATGCATTTGATTCTCTAGCATATGGCATTAATAGAGAATATGTTCCCAACTCAAAAAGCACTAATTTTTTTTTTTTTGTGCTACTTATGTGTGGCAAGTTGTAATAGCCAATTGAGGAGGATAGTTTGGGAAATGACTCTGCTTTTATATAAAAGGTAGCATTGTAAACTTGGTTGCTGTTTTCGGTTTTACACGTATAAAATATGTTCAGTCTAAAGTACAGGAAAGAGCAGGGATATTCCTAGATAGTGTCAATATTCTTATTCACAAGGATGATAGGGAGATGTTTCAGATGAGGAATATAAAATTCAGCCAGTGGAATCATACAGCCCTGTGTGTATGGATGAAGGATGGTTCGTAAAAATTTGGACAGGGATGCAGACAAATAGACTGGAGTACAGGAAAATAAATGTGTCTCAATGGGAGAGAAACTAGAGTATGCTTAGGAAAGCTATATGGTGTGCTCCAGGGCCACTGAAACAGGAAGATCACTTCTAGAGTCTACGTAATGAAAAGCGAATCTGGATAAAGCAGTAGGCTTGGAGTTTATTCAAGCTTGAATCCATAGATCTAAGGGTAATTAGATGAAACCCTCTAGATAAGCTTGTGGGGGATTTGTGTACTGGAACTTTTAGAGCATTTACATGCTGTGTCAAGAACTTTATCCTTATCTTATTTTATTTTCACAACAACATACTGAAATCTCTGTTTTCCACATTTTACTATTAAGAAAACTGAGGCTCAGAGAGATTAAATAACTTGCTTAGAAAGATTAAATAACTCACCCAAGGTCAACAAAATTAAGTGACAGAGGTCTTTTTTCTTTTGCTCTGAAGATCAAATTCCTTAATTTTAACATAATATGCAAGTGAAAAGTTATTCTTTTCTTTTACCTGCCACTCTAAAGCCATATTTTTTTAGAACACATCTGCAATAAAAGTCACGTGACATATGTTGAATTGTGACTATAAACAGAGAAATGAGAGAACAGAAGAAATATACCAAGTAGCATATTTGAGCTATAGTCTGAAACTATAATAGGTGAGAGAGATTTTTGAATCGTGAGAAAAAAGAGGGTTTTCACATTTTGCATGAATAAAAAATTAATCCCCTTGAAATTTTACATGCCTTCATGTCAAGCCCTTTTTACTGTACTGTCATTTTGAATTACACCCTTCAGAGGAAAAGACGGAATACATTTATAAACAGAACAGCCGTCTCTTTAGAAGCTGACGCTCTTTTGGCAGGAATATTTCTCATGTTGGGCAATTAAACTGCAAATATGACATAAAATTACAAACTAAAATAATAGCCGTTTGAATGTAAAAGTCAAAAAAAATATATTTCATACATAAATAAGTTAAAAGAGAATTCCCCATAACTAACTGTCTTTGTTCATGCCTGTTAAACAATTATGTTGAACAAAAAAATCTTCCTTCCTGAGCTACATTTTTCATTGCTTAAAAATGCAGGAGATAATTTCTTAACATTCACTACTCATTTTTTTTGGCTTTGTGTGTGTACATATGCATATGAGACATTGTTAAGTACCCATTTCCATCCATTTCCTTTTATAAATCTGTTAGAGATGAAAAGAAAATTGAATGCCATACACATTTGTATCATGAAAGTCTAAATAGTTTGCTGTTTTAATGTCGCAAAATAGATGATTCCTGAGATATCAGAACTTCCTGCCAATCTGATATGATGATGGTGACAATGATATTGACTAACAAATTACTATGTGTCAGGCACTATGCAAAGTGATTTACGTATATATTCACACTTAACTCTCACAATGACTATATAGTATTTGCTCAATTTTACAAATAAAATGGCAAAGCTATATTATTAAGGAAGATTCAGTAATTTGTCCAAGCTCACACAGCCACCAGATGAGAGAACCAAGACTAATCTTACACGGGGACTTCAGAACTTTAACCTTTTATCAATCTCCTTGAAAGACAATCTGCCTTTGATGCCTGTGTTTGGCCCAAAAGGTAACCCAGATAATCGAGAAAACTGTCCACAACTGCAGGTAGTAATACAGTTTTGGAAATGGAAATAATGCCTGGCATGGTAAAAGAGCTCTACCTGAAGTCACATAAAGGCAAAATATTTTCTTTGAAAAATCTGTTCCATATAGTTATAAAGCTACCATCTCCTATAATCATGGATATCTGTAGAGGATCTCCATCTGCGAAGTAAGCTACAGAAAAATGCTGATGGTTTCCATTACTTGAATTTTAAATGAAAAAAACACCTAACAAGCTGATCTAAATTACACAGTATGAGATCAAATCAATTAAGTGATGTGGTTAATTAACATTGGGAAAAATATTCGTACTTCTCTCACTTGGTCTCTTTCTTCTATATAACAATTTTGTAATGAATAAGAAAATGACAAGTGAAATAAAGTACATCATACACAAATTTGCATGAAAAGAGATAACTTATAGTAAGAGTAAAAAATTGCTTATTTCTCTTTTCTTTCTTTATCAATATAATGGGAGAGTAAGAGAACAGTTGACATGGTAAATAAATTCAAGTGTAGAAAATTTCTTAATCATAAACAAAACAATATTTTAAAGTATGTTTTAATCAAATACCTACCAAATATGTTTATATTGACTATTTCTAGCAATAGGAATGCTGATTCAGTTACAAGTCAATCATACACTATTTGCGCGATAAAATTATTATATAAAAGATATAATCGTATCCACGTTATATTTGTTAACTTAACAAATAAAACACTTGTAAATGTTATACTTCAACTCAGGAAAAAATTCTATTGTCTTGAAATTAATATAAAAATAAGCTAAGTAAAATTAAAGCATTAAATGCATCAACCAAAATGTCTACTGCACAATGAGCAATATTTGATCTTTTACTTTACACAAATGAGACTACTGATCTATGCATAAAAAATGTATATATGCATCTATATAGTCTTTCTTCTGTTGCACATTCATGACATAGAAAGAATACAGGAAGCTTAGATTAATTGTTGAATTATTAATTAAATAAATGTTGATATCTGTACATTTATTTAGTGAAAAATATTGATGTGTTTAAAATATATTTCCTCTTTTCATTATGTCATTTCTGTCATTATTTTCTTGTAATCTTAGTTAAGATTGGCTCTTTTACTCTCTTGAAATTTACAACATATCATTTATTTAAAGAAATATTCTTTACAATATATAATTTTTACAGATTTTTATTAGAATCAACATGAACTCAATTATATCCAGGTGGAGCCACAAAGTCTATTTATCTTTGTTTACCATTTAGCATCGTTATACCTGGAAAATTGTAAGCTTCTATACTGAAATTTTCGTGGTAAAACCATGTAATAAGTCACTCTGAATACAGAACTAAAGGCTGATTGAATTTTAACGGTTACTGGGATCCAGCCATAGAAAATGTACCCTCACATTCTTTCAGATGTTCAATGTTTGATGGTCATGGGGATGACTGAGATTGACCATTAAAGATACAGATTCCGTGATTTAAGTTTATATACACATATCACAACTTTGCATAGATTTTTATAGAGCTAAAGTCATAGTCTCAAAATCATTACATAATATGATAGGAAAAAATATTCCCTGAACCTTGAGTGCAGAAGGCAATCTGCTACCCAGGATGTGCCTGAATACGTAAATATGGTGAGTATGGCTTCAGTTTTCTTCCCAATCTCCTTCTGTTACTGTGAGGGAGTGAATACTATATAACTCTCACTTCCCAACTCACTTAGAGACTCTGGCTACTGGCCTACTTGCTACCTAAATCCTTCCTACTTCCTGCTTCCTATCAACTACCTGCAGGAGTAGTGCAAACATAACCAAAAACACCCCCAGCATATTCCTAAATGATTCCTCTAAGGATGAAGCAAAGGCTGAATTTCTGCTCTTATCATTATCTCCAATACGTTATCTCAGGTGAAGGGATGGAAAAGAGAATATGGTGGCTATCACTATCAGAGTAATTCCAGAAATTACTCTGAAAGAAATCCCAGAGGAAACTTGGCTAACATAACGGGTCTTATGTGAAATCCACTACTATTTAGATGAGGATTCCTACTTCAGCTTCATTCAGATATTTGAGCTTGGGAGGGTAGTGTGGGCCAATTTGGTCTCCAAAGTTATCAGTACAAAACATATTTAATATAGAAGTTTTAACTACAGATGCAAGTTAAGGCTTTCCTTAATTGGTAGAGGTTTAAAATAGTAATAAAATTACTAATGTAGTAATGTGTTGAAATAAAGTCATATTTATTTATATTTCTCAAATTTAGTACTGGTGCTTATTTAGCATCAACTTTAGTACACATGTTAATTCCCACAATTCAATTTTTACTATTATTTAAGTAATTTGAGATAGAGAGCATTTTTCTAGCATCCTTGGACAACAGCCTTACCTAGGCTAGGGATTATACGGGCTTGCTTGTTTCTCAGAAGTCTCCAGAGAGAGAATGTAATTTTCAGAGCCAGTGTTTTATGTGCTATTCATATGTTAACCCAGATTATGTAGATACTACATGTTAATATATGACCTTTTAGATCAGTACCTCTCAAAGATATGAAGGAATAAGAAAAAAATTAGACAAGTAGACTTTTGATATTGTATGTATGATATATGACAATTATATATATTATACATATTTATATATATTATATACACATATTTACATATATTATATATACATACACTCCTCATTTGTGGGAAACATTTAATAAGCATAAAAAATGAATTGTAAATCTAAGAGATTTAAAAAAAGTTAAAGAAAGAGCTTATATTCAGTTATTAGCTCGGTCTCATATCGGTTGCAGGCATGAGTCATCACTTTTGATCACTCTATTCCTATTCTTGAAAAATAAGCCAGGGCACATTATAAGACTGGCTTTTTACTAAATGGAATAAACGCTTCTGGTTTAATTCCCAAATGGGTCTTTGTCTACTTCAATAGAAACGAATAAGAAATAACTATTTCCTGAAGAAAAGGCAGGCAAATAATAATCTGCGTCTTATTCACAAGTTGTTCTTCCAGTGGTTCTCAAATTGTGTTTGTCTTAGGAGCCCCTTGGGATCCTGTGCCCCGGGTGATGGAAGTTCTGTTTCAATTGACATAGCTTGGATCCAGAAGTCTGAATTTTAAATAAGTGTTCTGGTAGATCCTGACATAGGGAGCTTGCAGGGAAAATTTGAAAATCACTGGGTTATTGTGATGAAGCAGCAAGTGTTTGTTCTCTGAGAAGGCATTCTCATTATTCACTAAATAGAGGTAATGAGTTAATTATCGTGTCTGATGAGAATTATTTTTATTCATGCAAAATCCTATTCCTACAGATATATTTGGATGGAGAGTGAGTATGAAAATTTACTCATTTTAAACTAAGTCTTTTGAAAAGCATTTTTTTAATTAAACACTCACATACAGTCATATGTCTTGTTTAAAGTCTTCCAAAGAGCTTGCAAATGTCAGATACTGATGCTTTGAGTCTAAAACTGAACTGAAGCCAATGTCAATGCAAGCTCAGTGAAAACTCTGAGATTCACTCATGAGAAGGGAATAGCGAGTTTCACTAGACTCTATGTAGGCAGACGTAAGCAAACAAAAAACATAATTTTAAAATCATTTCTCATTGCTATGATTGTCACATTAATAATACATTGTGTTTTGCTAATGAGAGCATGAATCTTTTTAAATAATGCTGAAACCTTTTGACTACTCACTTGGTCATTTTCCATATCTGGCAAAGGGCAAAGATTGTGGCCTGGTTGCTCTAAGGCCTCATTACCCAATTTGCAGAAGAACTGAGCTTATGAGCTACAACATCTATGGGTCTTTAGGAAATCTGACTCTTAGTTTTAAATTATTTTCATGAACCACATTAAACAAAGTTTTAAACTGAAGTGATATTAAAAATATGTGCTTAAGCTTACCAACATAACCAACAATAATAATAGCGTCTAAAGATTATAGGCCCTACAAATATTTAAAATATTTGTTAATATTAATCTGTGCGCTTTCCAGCTCAGATAAGATGCATTTTGAAAAATTAAAATCTAGGTGGCTTGAATGTGTTGGCATTGTATAATCCACAACTCAAATGTGAGAATTTACCTATAATATAATAAAACTTATAGGTTCCTAAACAGACAAATAACTTAACACATAAGAAAATCTAAATGTGAGAGTTCCCTCGTCCACAGCTTCTAGCTTTCCTGCCAAAATAGGAGAAAAATATCTCTTGTAACAACTTCCTGTCAATCAGAGCACGGAAGTAGATACCAGTAACAGAACTGAACTGACTTAAGTAATAATAAAACCTCTAGGCCTCTGGCTGCAATCCATACATACCTCTTTTTCACTTATTCACTCTTCAAGTTCACAAGTTCTCAGTCTACTTTTCTGCGTTTGCCTGCTAGAACTGAATTAGCCAGGTCCAAGCTTTTCCCTAGGTGGTCCACTTGCCACTTCTCTTTACAGAGCATGGTGATGATAACAGTGAGAAGAGCAGCTAACATTTGTTGCACCTGTACTACGTAAAGGCACCATTAAAGCTGGATATTAACTTCTCTAATCCTTATGAGTAGGTTTTGTTTATTTATACAACTTTTAAACGAGGAAATTGAAAGTAAAAGAGATAGTAAGGGATGGGAGCAGAGACTATGTAGTTACATGTGTGATCCTGCAGAACATAATGGGGTAACTCGTTAAAGCTGTGATTTTTAAATATTCATGTTTATAAAAATATAGATTACTGCTTCTTCTAACACCAGAATTGAGCCATTTGGTAGGCGGAGGAGCCCTGAATGGAAACGCGGGGCATTCAACCCACTGCTCCACTAATCAAAGCTGAGAAGTCATTCTCTTCAAGTGTCTGTGGGTATTCTTGTGTTTGTAAAGTGATTTGTAGAACAGAGAGAGCCTCGGCTTTGGGGAAGGTACTGATGGAAAGCTCAGCTCTACTATTTAGTCTCTGGGGCCTGAGTAAGCTAAACAAACTCGCACTGTCTCATGTTTTTACACCATCAGATTAAGATAGTAAATAGGGTGACCGCATAGCCTGGTTTCCTAGATAGTTCCAGTTTACACTTGTGGTCCCAAATTAATTACTAGTAGTGATTCCTTTTACTCTCAAAGGTGGCTCTGTTTGGATAATTAGTTATATAGCTGTCTTAATAATAATATACAGTGCTTCTGGGAGACTTAAGTAAAATAATACAATTGAAGCATCTAGCTGTCAAAGTGTTTATTTTTCTCTTCTCCCCACTTCCACGTTTTCCTCCCTCCCTCTTTTCAACCTCATCCCCGTATCTCCTTTGTATCTCTCCACCTAGTGTGTGTTATATGCCCTTCTTATATTATTCCTTTGTGACTTCTGCTTTTGCTTTAACAGAATTCCCAATTAACATAAAGCCAAACATAAAGTGAATAGAGAAATAGCTCAAGAAATAGCTCGTGCCTACATTCATAGCTGGTCTTACCAACAGAAAAAAAAATCAAAATCTTAGGATAGATTATGTACATTTTACGAACATGGAAAAATCAATTTCAAAACTTGTAACGCCAAAGAAATTCTTGGGAGGGGAATACAAGATAATTCTAACACCAAAACAATATTATCTCTAACCTTGGCCATTTACAACAACTGTATTGATTTAAATTTCAATATTCTGATTTCATTTTACTTTGGCCTGGATAAAACACTCTTGTAAGATTAAACTAATCTATGAAGTCATATTTGCTTGATGTGACATTAATAGCCAAATAAAAATTCCTGCAATTTTTAGATAATCAAATATATATATATATTTATTGACACTTGTTCTTGATTCTTAAGAGAGATGAATTGATTAATACATAGTTACTTTTCACAGCCAATAATGCACTCCATAAGACAAATATCTAGATATATAAATATATTATAACCACAATAAAATTCCAAAATAGGACTATGATCAGAATAACTATTGGCATAAATAGGATATGGTAATTAGATCTAACAGGGATTATTAGGAAAATATTTATGAAGAACTTAGCATTTGAGAAGAAATGTGCAATAAGAATTTAACAGATTGAAAAAAGAAGATGTTGATTACAGACTGCCATAATCCTGAAATATAAACTTATATTTAAATATGTACTTGTGCTTTTGAGTAGAGGGGCAATATCATACATAAATATATTAAAAACATAACTTTAATAACTTGGTAAAGACTAAAATAGAGAGTAGATATGGAGCAAAGCCAAGACAATTGTCTGGAATAGAGAAGTGGAGTCAGAATTGAGAGATGTTTCAGTAGCAGAATGGAAAGGACTTTGCGATCTACTGGATCCAGAGATAAGTAAGACAAAGAGCATGTGAAGAAGTGATTTAAACAGGAAGATGGGCTCTCTGTTAATATGCTGAAATTTGACTGGAGGTGAGAGCAGAGGGTTGGAAATCCAAGGATCCTCAAAGAGAAGTCAGGGTCGAAGAAGTATTTCTAAGAGACAAACAGAGGTGATAAATGAGGTCTGAGACATGGATAAAATTAATCAGATTAAAGAAGACACAACTCTCTTTAAATTTTGTGTATGAGGAAATACAGGAAGGGGAATGAACAGAGATACGAGGAGAACCTTAAATATAACCACCTCAAACCTTTAATACATAGATTTCTAACGGCGGCAAATTTTAATCATAGATTAGAAAATTGTGAAAGCTCTTAAATTCACCATTTATTTCACATGATTTAAGTTTCTCTTTTTCATATTTGCCTTGTTACTGGTCTTAGCGTTTATATAGGCAAGGAAATTGGAGTTCTAAAGTATTTCTTGGGGCTGGCCTGGGGGTGCAGCAGTTAACTTTGCATGTTCTGTTTCCGTGGCCCGGGGTTCACTAGTTTGGATCCTGGGTCTGGACCTACACACTGCTTGGCAAGCCATGCTGTGGCAGGCATCCCACATATAAAGTAGAGGAATATGGACACGGATGTTAGCTCAGGGCCAGTCTTCCTCAGGAAAAAGAGGATGATTAGTGACAGATGTTAGCTCAGGCCTAATCTTCCTCAAATAAATAAATAAATAAATAAAGTATACCTTTATGAGAACTAAACCAAATTTAAGCCATAATAAAAACCATGGAAACAAAACATTTGATACATAAGAAATTTGTTTTATTAAAAGATATCAAACACAACAAATTATATCATTAATAAGTAATGTTTCATTGATCACTAGTTTTATTGAGGTAAATATAAAAAAGACTACATTACTTTTTTGGTAATGTATAGGAGATACAAATTTTTAATCTCTTCCCTCAAGCAACCCAGTGTATAATGGGGAGATTCTTAAGTTAATGGGCAATAATACTAATTAAAATCAGATGATAGAGAAATGCACACAATGATATGTAAATGTATAAGGACACCCAAATCGTTACAGAGGAGATCTGAGTGGATTTTGGAGGAAATAACATCCACTTTGATTTCTGAAACCTGTAGCAAGACTTAGTCAGTGGGAGAGCAAATGTGTATTGAAATATTTAGAGCATTGCAAAAAATATGGTATATTATTTAAAGGATTGCATGCATAGAATTGTGAAAAGTGGAAGCCCAAAAACAAGAAAAATTTTCATCGAGAAATGGCTGTAAGTTGCCCTGCAAGAATGGGAAATAGAATTTATATAGAGAGAGATGAAGAATGGTAGGCAAATTAAACATTTTAAGCATAAGCAACAAAATAGAAAAGGCACAGAGAGTATTCAAATTATATAATACAGACAATGACAGAAAATTTCAACCATTGTGTATATACATGATACATGAATATATGATGAATATTCAGAAATAAAATTTGTAGATCAATGAATTGAATGCTACCAAAAGAATTAGTTTGGGCTAAAAGAAACCAAAATATTAAGTGGGAAGAGACTGTTACTAAATTTCACTTTCCAGACTACTCTCATAATGTTTCAGAAAAAATCTGCCGAAACTCTAAGCTTTGGGTAAATAAATATTCCCAGGTGAATTTGAATTCCAAACATTTTTCAGGAGCTTAGTTTACAAGGTGTCAAATTTATTTATAATTTGTAATAAGACTTCTAGTGTTGCATATTTTCATGAAATTATTGGGCAATATCACTGAGAACTATCTACCTTCGGTATTTTGTTAGATATATGGACAAAGACCAAAGAAAGTTTTCCATATTTAACAGAGGTTTTAAGGAATATTAAATGTACTCCATAAAATAGGTAAACAATGGAAAGTTCTTGATGCACTGGAAAGGTGAGCTCTTGCCAAGATCTCCATCACATTTACTATTATGTAATGGGATAGTGGTTATATAAATCACATATTTTAAGCATACATATTTTTGAGAATCAGAACACTTTATTCTGGCATTCATTAATTAATGCAAGTGGGTTGTGTTTCATAGCTCATTTGGAATTGGTTTGGTTGGAATTTCCAATGCAATCTCTTGAAAAAATATATGCTATAAAAAGCAATTATTTTTCAAGGAAATACAGGTATGTGTTTGTTGAACCTTCAAGTTAGTAGAACTATAGTATTCAACATAACAATCTGTACTTGAAAGCTGGTAGCTACGTAATAAGGAAAGGAGAATTGGAAGGATAGAAAGAGATGTAATAAATTTTCCTTCCTTTCTTGGGTGCAGATGCAGAAGTCATTTTAATTTTAAAGCCACATCCCCTTCCCAGAACTCTTACATGCTCTTTTCTGTATAGCTACATTGATTTTGTTCTCTAAGCACTGAAAAGAGAAATTTTTCCCAAATCTAGGCAACCCACTCAATCCACCCTTAGTTGGAATTTGCATTCATCAAGCGTAGCTGAAATTAGAATGTTGAATTATTTGCATTTTAAAGGAGGTTATTTTTTGACCCAATATTGTCTCCATTTGAATGAAATTCAGGCAGTAAAACCAAGGAAGTGAAATGAGCAGACCAAATGAGGGATTGTAGTTTAAAATCAGAGATTCCACTTCATTGGATCATCTCACTGCCTGTAAGTAACTAGTTATATGCACCATTTCCTTATCTTCAGACTGGTAGAGTGACGTCCTGGAGCTGGCTCTATCAGATCCTCGGAAACAATTGTGTGCATGTCCTTCCAACTCTGTGTTTAGTGATGTCACGTTGGCTTGAAATCAGCCACGGTGGAAATTTTTACACCACAGAAAATTGACATACATTAAAAATCAGGGCTTACATCTGTTCTCCCTCCCTCCTTTGATCTGATCATTAAATATTTGTTAGGACATTACTCACTGAGAATTATAATAATAGTATCTATATGACAGTCTTAGTGAGAAGATAAAATTAGTTAAAAATGGGAAAGTGCTTAGAAACATGCCTGGGAAATATAAAGCACTGTACCAATGGTTGCTAATAATATATAATATAATATATATATATAACATTTATCTATTCTACTTAAGAGTAATCTCTATTTCGAAAGTTCTTTCTTTCCTTCGTGTTGACACTCATAGATTTTCTATAAGTTCATATATTTTCTCACATCAGTCTTCTCCATAACAAAAGAAATAGATTCTACCTGAGAAAGATAGAAATGACCCCTTCTATCCTTGCAGTGCAGCATGGAGAAGAGATTGCAAATAGAGAGAGCCAGGAGAGGAGACAGGAAAACCAGGTAGCAAATACCCGTAGCAATACAGACAAGGAGTGTGAGTCATTGACTCTGTGATGGTGGTGCCGATGGTAATTGTGAAAAATGGCAATGTGTGGTTAGATCTGAATGAATTGAGGAGGTGAAAAATCAACAATACTAATGAATTTGCTGTGGAGACGGGGATTTTAGTTTGTGGAACTGGAGAGATGGCAATACTACTGCTGAGACAGTGGATATTAGGAGAAGTCTTCTTCTAGGGACATGGCAAGTCAGTAAACTCAGTTTTGAATATGTCAAGGCTGAGATAGCTTAGAGATATATAAGTGAAGTTTTGGAATAAGATAATGTTTTACCAAGTATGAATGAGACTCAAAATACATATATATGCTGGAGTTGAAATATAAAGAATGTTTAGCATAAAGATAGTAAATGAAGTCAAATGGGTAGATGAAATTACCTGGGATGAGAAAAACCTGGATAAACACAGCCAGAAACAATGTTTCTTAACCATGATTGCAAAGTACCACTGGAGGAATTTAATCAATTCTTTTGTTCAGGTCTAAACTCAGAACAATTAAATCGGAATCTCTTAGGTGGCCCCTAGGCTTCAGCCTTTCTGTTTTTTTTTAACTTTTCATATCATGCCAGTATGTAGTCAACTTTGGGAATCACTTATCTAGATCCTCTTTGAAAATGCCAACAAAGGAAGCTAAGAAGGAACAAGCTATGAGGTGGGAGAAAACTAGAACTGTAGAGTGTCACAGATGTTAAGGAGAAATGTGCTTCGGGAAAGCGGAAGAACAAGAGTGTTGAATGCTGCTGAGAAGTCGTCACTGGATTTAGTGACACGGATGTCATGGAAATCTCAGGGGAAACTGTTTTGATAGAGTGCTGGGTTCACAAACCAGGTTAAAGCTGCTTCTGGAGTGATTGTTAGGTAGGCACGGGTGACAGTGACTGTCTTTGAGAAGTTTGGTTAGGAGAGAAAGAGAAAATTAAGGAGTTAGCTGGAATCAGATTTTGGCATAAGGGAAAATTTTTGTAATATGATCAAATATGAGCAGTTTTTCTCCTCTTGGGAATATCTCATTTAAGAAAAAAATATTGAATGCAGAGAAGATAGACTCTTTAATAAACAGTACAATGTGTACAAATTGCTGGAGTTTAGAAAGAGGAAACAGAAGGATACCTCAATTGAAACTTGAGAGAAGCAGGAGGAAGTCTTACAGATATAACAATAGGTTCATATGAAGTTTCTATTGGAAGTTAAGATGCAATGGATACCGCATGGCCAAGGAGGATCCCAGAACACAATTCAGAATTTACAATAGGAATGTCAGGATGTATTTAAGACTCTTGAAGTCCTCAATCCCAGCAAGGCTATTTGTACCCTTTTTAATTACTTTTATAGAGAGTGTGGAATGGACGGAGAATTTTGCAGGGGGGATTTATTTGGAGAAAGCCCTGCTGAGTCCCCATCTAATAAAAGTAAGGGTAGGGATGCACTTCTTTCTCATCTCAGGTCTGGTAAAGGGAGCTTTCCCTTCAACAAGGACCAACAATAAAGTCCAATATACTTTCCCAGAAAATAGGAGAAATGCATGGACGGGTGCCTGCCTCATGCTTAAGATACTGAAAACGTCTTTGGAAAGAGCAGAGACAGATGTACAAGGCTTTGTTTGGAAAAGTAATTCCAAGATAACAGGAGGAGGGGTTAGGAATGTGTAAGCAGAAGGGGAAAATATCCCAGAGTAGCTTTAAGTCCTACCAAAGAGATTTTCCTCCTAGGGAGAATCTGTGTGTGGAATGGATCATTTGGAGATCCAGAGACTATGGGGAATGTTGCATCAAAGCAGGGGCAAAGTCTTTGTCATGGAGTGTGTAGTTGGAGAGGCTTCCAAGAGTCTCCCAAAAGTGCCACTGGGAGAGTCACTCTCTGAGAGGAAAAACTATCAATTCTAGTAAAAACAGCCCAATCCTCTGGCTTTGCTGCCTCCTAAGGTGAGGTGAAAACATCCCTGGCAAGTGAATGGTGAGACAGCGGCAAGCCTGCCAAACCATCCATACGCTAAATGAAGTCCCATCTGCTGTTGGCCCAGGTTGACTTGAGGCGGGCTGGCAGACAGGAGAAGTCTTACTTTGCATAAGGAGCAAAGTACTAATTAATATGATGCATTGGGAATTTCTAATTTCAAAATCTAGATGTTGGGAATTAAAGTGAACAAAAGACTGTCTATTATTTAAAGATAAGGAGAAACATCATTGGTTCACCATAGTCTTCATGCAAGAAAAGACAAAGCTTATCCTCACTGAATAAAGTCTAAAGGAGCTGAGAGAGACAAAGAAAAAAACTTTTTATTTTATTTTTTTGCTGCAGAAAATTCACCCTGAGCTAACATTGGCTGCCAATCTTCCTTTTTATTTATTTATTTATTTTTTTTTTTATGAGAGCCACCACCACAGCATGGCCACTGATGGAAAAGTGGTGTAGGTCTGTGCCCAGGAACCAAACCTGGGCTGCTCAAGTGGAGCACACCAAACTTAACCCTTAGGCAACCAGGACTGGCCTTGAAAAAAGCCATGTTTTTATTACATCTTGCATGTTGTGCTTTTCCAAGCTAATAATAACACTGATGCAGGATTGTTTGAAGGTTCAGAAGCTGAGCAATCTCCTATGTAATGAGTTTGTTCTTTCTGTGACATACAAGACAAGGTCAGCAACTGAGAAAGGAAGTAGTAAAAATGGTAGAGGAGAGGTGTGTGGAGAGTAGATCAGCTTAAAAGAGAAGTCATGGAGGACGGAAACCTTTGCAAGTTTGTATCCTTTGCAACCAATCTTGAAGGTGCATTTGAGGTTAATGATCAAAATTTATAGTGATTCCTAGCTGCATCTCTTTGAATTTCCTCAGTCAACCATGCCTCATTCTTGAGAATGAGGATAGTTATCACTATGAAGGGTTGAGTTTTGCCAGATTGCAGCAACAAAAGGACATGGGCAAGATATATAGGCCATTGGTTAATTGAAATAATAAAATGTATTTCAGTTGGATGAGGAAAGAAGACAGGGAAAGAAATGATAATGGATTGTTGAATGTAGAGAGATTAATATACTAATATTAATTAATATTAAAGTATTTAAATTTTCTTTTCTTTTTTTTCCTGAGGAAGATTCACCCTGAGCTGACATCCGTGCTGATCTTCCTCTATTTTTGAGTCTGTGGGCTACCACCACAGTATGTCCACTAGCAGAGCAGTGTAGGTTGGCACCCGGGAACTAAACTTGGGCTGCCAAA
The DNA here is from genome assembly GCF_037783145.1 of Equus przewalskii. Lineage (NCBI taxonomy): Eukaryota > Metazoa > Chordata > Mammalia > Perissodactyla > Equidae > Equus > Equus przewalskii. Next base: position 39,839,157 of record NC_091850.1, read on the forward strand.
GCAGAGCATGCTGAATTTAACCATTAGGCCACTGGGACTGGCCCTAAAGTATTTAAATTTGATAGCAAAGTTGAGGTTACTTTATATAAAATATATGCTTATGTTACATCAATATCTGATATTAAAGTTGATAGGTTGTAGTGGTAGTAATTGAACAAACAAAATGGGAAGGCAGGAAGTTATGATCATATCAGCTTTGTCATATGGTTACTTGTATTTGGAGTATTTTTTACTAGCTGACCTCACAGGGCCAACATCACCCAGTTGACTCAGTTCAAATTCTCAGCTTAAATGTTATAAAAAGTGAATAGAATTGTGTAACTTTCCCTCAGAGCAGTGATGTCACTTTGCAATTTTACTTTGATTGTTTAATTAATGTCTACCTCCCCCACTAGACTATACTCGCCATCAGGATAAACACAGTCTTTTTGTTTGTTTTTTCTTCATCATTCTGTGGAGGATGTCACTAAAGAATTGTAGTTGAATTAAATATCAATAATCTGAGTTATTGGAAGACATAACAATTAATCTACTATCCGAAGAGAATTTAAAAAGAACAACTCAATATCTAGCCCCAAATTTTTGTGTCGTGTTTGGCTGTTCAGAACTAGAAAGTTTAGAGAAATGAATTTCTCATTGCTCAGAGAAAAGAAATATTGTTATCAATAAATATAATTTATAAAAGTTTATCCACTATTATGGTGGATATTGTGTGCATTGCAATTCATATTCACGTATGTGGTTAATTAAAATCTAGATTGGGAAATTACAGCCTTTATAAAGGTGAAGTAATTTAGCCAACACGGTAGACCTCTTGATGCCAAATACTGGACACTTCCAAAAATTTGTTCATCCTAGATTCATCCCAAGAATGAGCCAGAGTGGATTTCTCTGTCGTTGTTGAGAGATTCCATTCACTGTATTTAGTACGCTTACTAAAATCCAGCTTGAATCCATCTTCGTTGTCAGGAGAGTTCTTCCTTGTGGACTCTATTTCTGTTACTTTAATTTGAACTTATTGAAAATACTCATAGCTTGAGGCTTTTGAAGAAATAGAGGGCATAAAATGTTCTTCAGCCATCAAAATATTTTTATTCCTGAATCCTCCAATTTTCAAGATATGGGAAAAATGTTTCATTTAAATCAGAATGACTTTTCAGAACTCTTTAAACACTTCCCTTTCTTTTATCTCCACACCTCTATAGGCAGTTTCCTATTAACTATTGCCGTTCCTACAGGAAAATATTGTAACATAGATGTAGAGATTATCTAGAAACATACTATTTAAAAAATAGCCAGTAATAATAGATATCACTTATGGAGATTCATGCACTATTGTATAAATGACTTATCAAAACCGATCTATAATGCAGACGTAATAATAATGATAACATTACTATTATCATTACATCAATTTTAAAGATCAGGAAAAGAAAGATTAACTGTTTTGCCCAAGGTCACAGAGCTAATAAGAGGTTATAATAGGCACACAGTTTATATAAAGTTCCTTTTTAGTCATACAGACATGTTGTTTGCTTTCGTTTCCTTTTGATTTTATTCAGATACGGTGAAATCATTTTGTGTGCTATTATATTTGCTTACTAAATTAAAACAACAAAATATTGATAAAGCGATATTTATTTCTATTTAATTAGATGGTAAACACATGCACACACACATGCAGGATCACTGTTTTAGCAATTTAATATCTGAATGCAATCACTGAATCAACAGTTTTGTGGTAACATTCATTTTATATTTATTCTATTTATTTTCTAAAGTTTAAATGTAGTACTTCAAGTAATTGTCTATTTAGGTGGCCTCAAACATATGTTTTCAAGTTCTTAAAAGTGTTTAACATTCTTATCAATTTGAAATAATTTCTACTTAAACCTTCCAAAATTTCTAGTATTTTTACATACTAATTCTCTCCAAATTAGTTACTTGCCATGGATAGGTAAGTTTTATGTGCAGCTGAACATTGACCTCATACATTATTTTTGAGTAACTTTAAATTAGTTATTATTATCAGCATAAAATGTATGTCAAAAGAGAATTGGTAATGGATCATTCCATCTTCCTTTTATGCTATTCTTATGGCTGAATGTTGTTACAGTATTGTATAAATCATTCATTCACTTAATATATTTATTCAGGCCATAATAAATAATTATTCAAAATAATTATTATTTCTAAGCAAATTGTAACATATTCATTTATATTTTGTTGAGTAAATATATCTCTTCTGGTGTTTTCATCTATACTTGGAAATTTCCTCAAAGAAAAAAGGAAGGAAAATATATTGTATATTCTTTATCCTTAGTTATCAATGAATGCCCCCTGACAAATACACACACCCAGTGTGAGCCCAGATAATCAAAGTATAATTTTTTAAACAGCATAGTCACTGAGAAGATGCTCACTTAGATTATAACTGAGCAACAGATGTTTTTACCTTTGGAATTAACAGGGAACATTATCTGCAAGAAGTTGTAGAATTTGATCACTATGATTCCACTTTAGTTCACTGCATGCAATTTTCTCCTTTTCCATGGGAACACGGTTATTTTGGCAAGCATAGGATATGCATTTGATGAATATGTAAGTATATATTCTTATTGACTCTGTGAACAATTTCTTGTCACAGTTTTATTTCTTAATCTGTGTTGTACAGGTAGTGCCATTAAGATATTTCATATGCATCAAAAGTAGGACGCCTGGAAGATGACGGCAGTGTAATGACGTAGTACATCATAAGCGATCTGACTTTGGCACAGCTGAAGATTACTTCAGTTTTGAATTAATCTGAATGACCCCAGCTTTACTGCTGTTGAGTTTCTAGAAATGATAAAATGTCAAGTCATTGGAAATAAAACGACAGAACCTAAACAATCTGACATGACAAATGCATAGTTTCTCTGACTTGTTCCATATGCTGTAGACTTTATTACCAATGACAATATTTTATTCAGAAATGCTTGTCTTAATGAATGTGAGTGTCTTCGGCTTTACTAGAATGTATATCTGCTATGTAAAGAACAGGAAATTCAGTGCTGAGGGTATGTGTGTTTTATGTATACTAAAACCTCAATGCACAAAAAAGATGTAAGTGGTGAATCACTGACTTCTATTATATTTTAATTTGGGTAGGGTATATTAGTGGTATGCTATTGAGTCAATCTCTTTTGGACAATGGTACTGTTTCAATTTATCACAAGTTTCCCAATGCCGTTAGATAATTAGGAAATTTGTGGGCATAGTGTATGCTGACAACTTTTTAAAAAACTGCCATTTAACTTATATTGATACAGTGCTACAAAGAATAGCTGTCTTCACATTTACTGTTATTGACCTCATAAAATCTTTTTATAAAACCTAAAGTTCATATCTCAGCAGCTTGTCTTGAGAAAGGGGACACTTTCATCTACATTTCGTATTATCTGATGTCCTTCAGGTTACCTTCCAGAGTTTTAAAAATGCTTCTGACGTTGGAGGGTCTCAGTGTCAGAGTTCTGCTAAATTCTTCATCCTTCACTACCCATAATCCCTAAGTGATGACACCAGACTAGATTATTTCCTTTGATTTTTGATTCTTTTAGTTCTGCTTTTAAATGTTCAAATGAAAAGCTAACATAAACTTGATGAGAAAACTCAAGTTGTTCCCCTTGAATGGATCAGAGTAAGCAGAAATACCCCAAACTTTTTAAATTAGATGCCCATATTTTCCTAAAGATTCCGTCCAACCCTCCTTCTGCCCAAAGGCCACACCACCATCACCACCATATGCGGCTGGTCGTGCTTAAAATTTGAAATCCACTATACTTGACAGCTTCCTATCTCTCTCAACTCTGTCTGCCAGCTATATCTTTGATAATTTTTAGTCGTAAGTTTCCTAACTAAATACCCTGTTAGAGGAAGATTTACAGTACATTATTCAACATGGGCCTCCAATGCTCTATTAGGAAAAAATTCTAGACCTTTACTAATACTTATTAATGTCCCATGAGATTGGACCATGAGTGATCATACTATAGATTCAAGGCTTTTGGTGTTTCTTCAGGTTTTTTATCACCATCACACAAGGAGCAGCAAAGGATGTGGTCATGTTTCTGATAAATCATATTTTCTATTTACTAAGCATTAAGAAAGGAAGAAAAAAGGAAATGAAAAATAGCACATTTCTGTGCTTTGCCCTTTTTCTTTGAAATTCTTCTGTGAGAAGTTCAGTACAACTTTACATAACAGTGTCACACACTTTCTTGCCACATTAAACAGGAATTCAGGCATCCTTGGATTTGCTAATATCTCAGGAGTGCTTTAATAGGATCAAGGTTTAATATGACTATTGTGAAACTATAGAAAGTAGGTTGCAAAGTCACATTAGGCTCTGCTTATGTAATCCTGGCTATTTGAATTCAAATGAATTCCCCTTGAATATCTGTCTTTATCCTTCTCGTAGACAATGACTATACAATGCGGCCTATAGTTTTATTCTTTCTCTTTACTCTGGTTGCTTCAGATTCAAACACTGTAAGTCCACAAATACTGAGCCTCTCTGTGTGACAGCCACTGTGTTAAGTGTTTAGGGAATAAAACCTAATGAAACATGATCCTAGCCTTTGAAAACTTGCTAGCTTGCTTGATTTTTTTTTTTTGCATACATGTTGTACTTATTTTTTTATTGCAGTAACATTGGATTATAAGTTTGATCGATTAATATGACTTTTTTAACCAAAGTTTTTTTATAATGTCTGTGTAACACTCCATTATTGCCACTTGGAATATTTTTTTGTCTATGTTTGTTTATTTATTTATTTAACTTTTAAATTTGTTCTTTTAGAAATATTCATCATATCCCCTTTGAAGGCAGGTATACTACTAATTAATGATTAAGCTACTTATTTTATACCACTGTAAAGTGTACTTTATGTCTTTTACATGGAACCAAACAAGTTTTAGGTAAAAATTTAGCTCTCTCGAGACTTAATATACTAAATATCCCATTGAGGTAATGTCCATTGGATGTAAATAAGGCTGATGTTAACATTATAAGAGCAAATGGTTGCTACCTTCTTTTGAGTGGAAGGGGAGGAGCAGATGGTAAGATTTGAGTGTTACCAAGGCAAATGAAATTACCAAATGTTAAACCTGACTGCGAAAGAACTAGAAGAACTTTAAAAGTAATTGGGAATGAAAAAGAAATTATTTTGCAGAATCTTTACAAAGTGTGATTATTTTTTTTCTCATACCTCTTGAAGCCAATGATGTAACATTGTAATGCAGTTTGTTGAATGAACTTCACAATTCAAAAAACATGTTAAAGACCTTCCTAATTTAATTTCTATAAATGTAACTAGAAGTCCAAGGCAAATTAATGACCCTGATTGCTTTCCCCAGGGGAGAAAGTGCAGTCCAAAATCCATTAATAGAAATTTAAACGGAAAAGTCAATATCAAAATTTAAACCTTGTATTTATGTGTTTAATTTTTCTTTTGTATTTTTATTTCCTCCTACTCTATTCCTTTCCATATTTTGATTTGAACAGACTGCTGTTTAATCCATTAGTGTTTACTTTGATGAGACGTCAGTAAAATAACCTATACTATCTTTTTCTTCATGTTTTACTTAAAAATTTTTGAAAACTCTTAAGCAATGTATATATTTTTATATTTGTCACATATTATAATGTTTCTTGATTCTGGTATATTTTATATAGATAGAGCTTTTTCTAGGCTTTTCTGATTCAGTATCAAATTCATAGTAATGTCAGTGCTCCACCTGGTGGTAAAAAATAAGCACTTTACTTTTTTCAACACTAAAAAAAATTGGAAGATAAAACTTTATATCCTGATTTTAAAAGTGTGTTAGCATACCTACCAGAGCACCCAGTAAAAATCTACTAAACATAAGCTGTATATTAGTCTATAATAGTTTATATTAAATATATCATGGATTAAGATTTTAACTATACATATAATCATTTTACAGGTCACTTTTAGTTTAATGATTGAGTAAATAGTCCAACTATTTTTATATTTATATATGTTAGGAAACCTAACTTTAACTTTCTATAAATATCTAAACATCTATCTTCTATCTATCATCTATCATCTGTTTATCATCTATCTATCTATCATCTGTCTATCATCTATTTATGTATCTTCTTATCTCTGGCTTGTATCCTAGATTCTGTTGTATTAGTGCTAATTAGTTTCATCTGTACTCTCATCTTCACATTTGATATTAGGTATATTTTGATGCTGTTATTATGTAAGGTATTTCCTCACAGTAATTTCAATTTAACACACTCTACTATTTTTAATGCTCAATTAAAATTCCAGAACAGGATCTATTGAATGGAAAAACAAAGTTATTACTCCTAATTATAATCCTTAACTTGACAGCAAATTGCCTTTCGATTTTGCACTCTTCTGTTTTAAATTGGATTTATTTTCCATAGACTATATTTTTCAAGCCTGGTAATTTTACTAAATGCTTTACTAACTCTACTGCCAACACAAATTATACGTGTCTTATTAGGCATCTTCCATCTGAAAGTTCCTGAGTCTTCTCCTATTGGCTCAGCTATTGGAAGAATAAGAGCTGTGGATCCTGATTTTGGACAGAATGCAGAAATTGAGTACAATATTGTTCCAGGAGATGGGGGAAATCTGTTTGACATCAGCACAGATGAAGATACACAAGAAGGAGTCATCAAATTGAAAAAGGTATATAAACCTGTTTTTGGACAGTTGTCTACCCAATAATAATTAAGAACAGAAATGCTAAAACTTGAAAATGACAGCAATTTTAATTTTCCTTCAATATATTCATTTTAAAAAAGACCAGGTGACTATGAAGTATTCACTCCCACAGGCATTTTTAGTCTGTAATTCAAGAGGCATATATTTTATGTTGAAACAATTAGGCCTAATAATTTGACTAAATCATTTAAACAAATCCTACAGAGTTTAACTGTAATTTACTTTTTATTGTTACAAACTTAGACAAAAAGATTAATTTAAAAATAAAATCTAGGAGTAAACTCTAACCCAACCAGGCTTGACCTTGACGCTTTTGTGACTTTTCTGAGAATACAAATATTTAATTCACACGTTGTTGGTGAGTGTTGATGTCACAGTGGAGGCATCCTGGTGTGGGCTAGCTGTACTACTGGAGCAGTGGAAGAAGTGAGAAGGGGAAATGTTGGGCTCGAGGGGCCCATAATGAGGTAAGTAAAAAGAAAAATTATTAAGAGAGAGAAAAAAGGTGGACCTTGATGGACAGACATTTAGTAATGTTCAATGGATTAGTATAGAAGAGGATGCAGAAGGGGAGAGAAAAATTCAAAATATTAGGAATAAACCATTATTTTTAATATAGGTATCTTGTCTTTTGTCGGGTAGTGGCATGAAGAAGGAGTATGTAAATGTGAGAAAAAGATAAATCATGATTATATTTGAGGTGTGTAGATTGTTTCCAGAACAGTGAAGCAAATTATAGGAATTTCCAATAATGGAGTGTAGACAAAAAAGTGAACTTTATTTACGTCATTGCTGTTTTCTCCTCTCCTCTGAAGCACACTCTATCCCAAACCACAGTATATTATACACATTTGTTAATTGTGATAATTTTAACCTACAAGAATTATTTTTGCATTCAGTCCCATTAGGCACTGAATCAGTCCCTGATTAGGCTGCTGTTTCCATATTGACCCAGGAACTCTGAATTTTAACAAAGAAACAATAGATATGGTAATGAAAATAATCCTAAAAGAAATACCATTTTCATATAGATTATTTATTATTTTTTATTCCCAGTATTGCACGTAAATTGTGCTTTGTCTAGAAATTAATTTAACCACATGATCCCGTTCAGGAAAATTACATAGTTATGCTGAATTTTCAAAGTAAATGTAGAAAAATATTTGTGTCAAATTCTTATCACCTTTACTCCTTTATTATTTGTTGTAGTTTTGCTTGTTTTTCTCTTTTCTATTTGATAACAAATCAGTGAAAAGCCTCGTCTCTTATTTTCTTTTTAGAAAAGATCTCCCAAAATAACTACATTTAAATGGTTTAAAGACATCAATTCAAATGGAACTAACGTAAATTCTCTTAGTAATATGAGAAATAATAGGAAATATTTTACATCAATGGTTCAAAGTATAAAATTAAATATAGTTACAAGGTAAAATTGAGATCCAGAAGAGTCATATTACATGTGCTATATATATATTTATATATTTACTTACATTTATATACTTATTATAAATGTTTTTTATATTTACACATATGATTTTATATTTTATTTACCCACATTTACCATCTATGGCAATAAATAATCAATGTCTAAGTGTCAATCTGGAAAAATATGTGGCTTTCTTATTTATTTTTTAACAAGATTGAAAAGGGTGTGATGTGTTAACCATAGTCCTTTATATTATTATGTCAAAATGGATTAATCTTTCAGTTACACAAATCAACTTTTTATAAATATTTATTAATTATATATCATCACTAAAGCAATAAAAACATATCTTCTGCCTTTTTAGCTTATGAAAGTGTTATAAAGGGTATGACATTAATTTTGTGGTATTTATTTTATTTAATTTTTTGAGAATTTTCTATTCTTTAGAGTAAAACTGAGATTTGGGAAATTATGATACATCTTTATTAAAATTCATTTTTTATATAATTTACAAAATAATCTGGAAAGTATACCTCCAAGTAAAAACAATATATGTTTCCTTCTGCAGTGGGTGAATAACTGTTGTCCATTTTGTTGGCATAAAATTTATCTAAATAAAGGTCAGTGCCGATAATTAACATCACTCCTTCAGTCAACAAATATTGCTGGAACAGTCACTAAATCCCAGACCCTGCTCCGGGCTCTGAGGATAGAGCAGTGAATGAAACAGACATATTTCCTGTACTCAAGCAGCTTCCATTTAATTTGCAAAGTTAGATGATAAACAGATTCAAAAGCACTGTGAACAGTGCTAAATTTAACGTTGAAATAACATAAATCAGGGTAAAGGGTATGACAAGTAGTGTGGAGAGTGGTGGCTTGTATAGTGAGGACTTCATAAAAGGCTGCTCTGTTAGGCTGAAATTCTGGCAGAGATCTGAAAGAAGCAAAAGATAAGTCATGTGGTGTCTGAGCGATGTGTGTCCCAGAAATAGTGAGCAATTGCAAAATCTCTGAGATGGGAGCGGACTTGGTAAGGAGGCCCAGAGCAGTGAATGAAAGGTCTGTAGCAGTGGAGATGAGGTCAAAGATGCAGAGGAAGGGCCCATTACGGAGAAGGACAGAAATAGACCAGTTAAGAGACTATTGAAATAATCCAGGAAACTAATGATGGAGCTATGGATCATCCTGTTTGTAGCAATGGAGGTTGTGAGAAATGGTGAGATTCTGGCTAGATTTTAAAGGAACCCCCAAAACAGAGTTTTATAAATATGCTGATGATCCGGTAAGTTACATTGAGCATTTGAATAGATTTGTTTTCAGTGTTGTTGTTTTGATCTCTAAATGAGGAATCACCAGAGGCAATCTCTACCTGCTAAGCTATTGTTCCACTGGAAAAGAAAACTGCAACCTATAAACTACAACTAGTAAATGTTTAAAAAATAATTCAGGAGGACATTTTTGTAACAAAATTTTAGAATTATCTATCATCTATCTAGTTATCTATCTATCTACCTACCTATCTAGCCACCTGTAAGGTGTATGTATTGTATTGAGCCCACGTGTGTGCACACATACACATATAGATATATGACATGGCAGCATGATTTTGTAAAAATGAAATGATGAGAAAATATTCAGTTGAATAAAGCCCATGAAAAACTCAAAAGTAATTTGAACTACAGTTCTTTATTATGATTTTTTATTGAGGTATAATTGACATGCAGCATTTTTTTAGTTTCAGGTGTACAAGATAACGATTTGACATTTGTATATATTGCAAAATATCACTACAATAAGTCTAGTTAATATCCATCACCATACATAGTTACAGAATACTTTTTTCTTGTGATGAGAACTTTCAAGATTCACTCTCAGCAACTTTCAAATATGCAATATTATTATCATTAACTATTATTATTAACTTATAGTTGCCATGCTATACATTACATCTCCATGATTTATCTATTTTTTAACTAGAAATTTGTACCTTTTGATCATCTTCATCCATTTCACACCCCTCCCCCCACCACCTGCCTTTGGCAACCACTAATCTGTTCTTTATGAGTTTGAGTTTTTTTTAGATTTCCACATACAAGTGAGATTATGCAGTATTTTTCTTTCTCTGTCTGGCTTATTTAACTTATGATAATGCCCTCAATGTTCACCTATGTTGTTGCAAATGGCAATATTTCATTCTTTTTTATGGCTGAATAATATTCTATTGTGTGTGTATATATACATATACATATATATACCACATTTTCTTTATCCATTCATCCATCATAGACAGTTAGGTTGTTTCCTTATCTTGGCTATTGTAAATAATGCTGCAATGAACATGAAGGTGCATATATCTTTTCAAGTTACTGTTTTTGTTTTCTTTGGATAAATACTCAGAAGTGGAATTGCTGAATCATATGGCAGTTCTATTTTTAATTTTTTGAGGAACCTCCATACTGTTTTTCACAGTGGCTGCACCAATTTACGTTACCACCAACAGTGTGCAAGGATTCCTGTTTCTCCACATCCTTGCCAACACTTATTTCTTGACTTTTTGGTAGCAGCCATTCTAACGTGTGTGAGGCGAGACCTCATTGTGGTTTTGATCTGCATTTCCCTGATGATTAGTGATGCTGAGCATCTTTCACGTAGACTGTTGGCCTGTAGTTCTTTAAATTGTTTTTTTGAATGAAGACTATATTATAGGGCTATTTATGCATGTATGCAGTAAGTTCTTAGAAAACTTTATCTTGAACTTATCATTAGGAGTCCTACAAGAATTAGATATATAATAATTCATATACTAAATATATATTATTATACAGCAGCAGTGTTTCTGCTCCATAATGATCTTAAAATTACATTTTTGAAAGTTTCCCTTCAATATCTCAGCATAGAATTATAATGAAGAGTTTTGATATAAAACCAAATTCGCATCGGAATCATGTTCTTAAATATACTAAAAGCATTTAGAAAGTCTAAAAATATATATTCTACCTTTGAATATGTAACTGTTTGTTAAACATCAGCTATTTTAATTGTTTGGCTCACATCAGAGCATGATATTCTTTGTTTTCAGAGAGTTTTTCTCTTTCTAACTCACTTAAAAGTAAATTAAAATGTTTAAATTTCTCTGAAGCACATCTTTTCAGTATCGTTTTATCTCCAAAGTCTTTATTTGCCTTCCCTTTACTGTTCGCTCCTCTCTCCTCTTTCTCTGCGGACAGTGGGCCGAAGTAGATAAAAATGATGGTCAAGGTTTATGTGAGCTGAGAAAAAGGTATTTTTATTTATTTTATTTTTTAACCTTAACTTGGATTCTGTTTGTGAGCCTGTGACAGAATGCCATTTCACTGTGTCACTTCGAATTCAGGACATTATGAAGATTTATAAATCTCTCCAAGGCATAAGATATTGCTTAAAAAAACAACTACTCTTGTTCTATACTTGTGTCATACTGCACTGAGCAAGGTATAAACAAATGAAAAATGCCCTATAAGTATTATATCAATGAAAATACTAACAAAATCAGGATACTAAAGCATTTTCAATTTTGTATCCTGTGTAAAAATTAGGAGATGGGCTACATTTAAAATGAGAGAAAAAGGTGTCTTAAATGCAGAAATTTCATTTTTAAGTGAAAAGCTAAATGCAATATCTTTCCAGTCGGTAGTGATTTTTTTCTACTGGATAAATGAGAATAAAGATATACTTATTGGATATAAATATAAAGTTACACGAATTAAAACATTAAAGGACTGAAAATACATATATTTATAGAAGCACTGTGGCTTTTTGTTACTGATTAAGAAATTTAGGCAATTAAATAGTGGGATGAATACTTAAACTATGCAAAAGGACAATTTTACTTTCTTGCATAATTTCTCATAAACGGTTCCATACCATTTCTGCAAAAATATCTATCAGAATTAATAAGTAGTGATAACATCTGTTTAAAATAGAGAATGACAAAGTGATTTCCTATTTATTTAAAAATAAGTAAAACTATTTTAGAATTTTAAAAAATCCTTACTATTTTGATGTTACTTAGCAATATTGTTTCATTTCAAATAAACATAAATGTGATCACATTGAATCCAAAGCAGAATTATTTTCTTTTTTTCTTAAAAACATAAGACATAAAATACTTACTCTTCACAAGGACCCTTTAATAGATAGGCTAAGCTCTCAACTGGGCGCATTGGAAAATTGTACTTTACTTGTGCCCTGCTAGTCACTAAAACTAGTTTGCTATTCTCAGTCTTAGATGTCAAGGAAGTGAGTTCACATCAAATTATTTGGTAGCATAGCACCATCCTGTGGTTAATTTTTGAATAACTCAGAAAAAAATGAAAATAAAATTTGGAATAACATTTCATATAGCGAAACATACACTTCAATTTATTAAGTTTCAAAAGCTCCTATTTTTAGCCATACTGGCATGCATACTTTCAAAGAAAAATAAGTGGTGTTCTTTATTTGTAAATACTATGTTTATTTGTAAATATTATATTCCTGTTCTGTAAATGTATGTCCTTGCCTTCTTTTTTAAACATCTTGCCTAACTTCCTTAAACAGTCGCATCAGCTCTAAATTAGCCCCCAAACTGACATAAGCAATGCAGATTGCTGCCTTGCAGACATTCGTAACTGTGTGTTCCATGGTCTTTTGAAACTCAAAATGTCCAAGGCCGAATTCCTTCTCTTCATCCAACAAAAGGGCAGATGCTCATATTTTCTCCTTCAATAGATTGCATGAGCACCAGATGCTCTATTAGTAGAAATTCCTCTTCCTCTTCCTCCTCAACCACCCGAAATGGTCTCAGAACAATTTGGGGCCAGCTTGGTCCACATGGTATTTCTGTCTCTTGGTGTCACTGATCCACTCTTGGATAAGGTTCCACCTCTTCTCTAGTTTCGTAAATCAGAAATCTAGACTTCTTCTTATGCTGCCTCCATTGTCATCAACCTCCTCTTGCCAAATAGGACGTGAAACCCAACCACTGATTTCTCCTGAACATAGATTAAGATTTCCTCCTTTCTCCTTCTCATGGGTTGACTTAAAACCCTCTTGCTTACTTCTTACCACTACTGCAATGTCTGTTTGAGTCTCACAACTTATCTTCATCCACCTTATCCTTCCTCCATGAGCGAATGGTCAAAACCTAACTCTGTTCCTCTTACTTTCATGCTTAAATCCTTTTTTGGTTCCCATCACTTGTAAGATACAGAGAAAATGGTATATTTTCTATTACCATCGCCTGCACGTAACACACACACACACACGTACACTCTCTCGTGTAGGCACATGTGCATATGCACACACATGGACATGCTACATTCCAATTACACCAAATCCATTGCAGTTTCTACCAAAATGCTGTGCTATTTTTCCTTTTGCATAGAAGGCACTGTTCCATGTAAGTAGTTCAATTAATTATTTCCTGTTTTTCAGCATTTCTCTCTCATATCTCACACCAAAGATTTCCATGCATCCCTCAGGCAAAGTGGATCACATTTAACTTTCTTCCTAAATGTCAATAATTCTGTTAAAACACTTATATACTTAAGGCATTCATAGTTCAAACACATCTTATTCCTCCTACTATATTTTAAGCCCCTAAAGCCACTTTATCATATCTATATTTGTGTTGCCATGATATAGGAAATACTTGAAATATATAAGGTGTTTAAAATTTTTGTTCAATAAATTAATAAATATATTGGTTTACTGTTTTAATTTGTGTAAAATGCATTATTTTTCTTAGTTCTCACGTAGTATGTAAAGCTTAACATATTTTTTAAATTATTCAGAAAAATAGTGTTTTACTGATTATACAAATGGAAAATATGAAGCTCAGAGATGAAAGATAACTTTTTCAAAATCACACTGCTTGCAGTAAATTATAGCATATGTTTGAAAAGCAGACACTTTCAACTATTGTTAAGAACAACATATATTAGAGATAAAATGTGAAATTGGTCATTTAAGGAAGTTAAAAAGATAATTGCTCTCCCCAGATGACCATGATTAATACTGTATGTGCATATAAAGCATGTATTTTACTTTAAGACTTTATAATAGTTAATGAAATCTTTTCTCAGTTTTAGGAAAAATATCACCAAAACCCTCAACTAGAAGCACCAGAAGTTCTTTCAACACTCTGTTTTGCTTTGTCTTAGTTACTGAATTTGTTGCAAAAATTATTGTTACTAAAATATGGGCATAGAACTAATGCCCACAGATTCTTATTTCCTTAAAACTATCAAAAATTTGCAGTGAGGCTGGCCCCGTGGCCAAGTGGTTAAGTTCACGTGCTCTGCTTCAGTGGCCCAGGGTTTCACCAGTTCAGATCCTGGGCGCGGACATGGCACTGCTCATCAGGCCATGCTGAGGCGGCGTCCCACATGCCACAACTAGAAGAACCCACAACTAAGAATACAGAGCTATGTACCGGGAGGCCTTGGGGATAAAAAGGAAAAATAAAAAAAAAAATCTAAAAAAAAAAATTTGCAGTGCTACAAGAAACCAGAGTATATAAATTGCCCAGAGAAAAATGAAGCACATTTTTAATAAATAGTTCTGTAACAAACTTATAAAGATAAGTTGTATGAAATGTTTGTTTCATCATTGTAATATTTTTATTTACAAAACACTTTTTGTCTGTAATTCTATTGTCCCTTTAAGATTTTTTTAAAAACTTTAAGCCTGAAATACTGTTAAAATTTGTCAAAAACTAAAATCCAGGTTTTAAAAATAGGCACATTTGAATGTTTTCCCCTTTGTTACAGGGGCATTCTCACATAATACTTCAACAACTTTTATGCATTAAATAATTATTTTAACTATATTTTATAAAATGCTGAGTTGAATTCCTTCCTTAATGATGATAGGATAAATCACACATAACACACACCTGTCTTCCAAATTTTATACTTTTCCATAGCGCTTATTACCACCCAACATGCTACATGTTTTGCTTATTTATCTTATTGTTGTCCATCAACTCCCAGAAGACAGCAAGCTCCATGTGAGAGGCAATTTTTGTCTGCTTTGTCCAGTTGCAGCATCTATAGAGATGTCTAGAACATGGTAGGATATTAGGAAATATTTGTTGGAAGGAGGAATAACATGCCTCAGACCTTTTCCCCTTCTGCCCTTTCCTCAGACTCATTTCCCTCTGACTTCTCCAAGCCTGGTTCTTCTCCCCTCAGTCCCAGTATTCCATCTTCAGAGATGTGCTTCCTAGCTGCTCTATGTAATGTCTGTCCCCTCCTGTCTTTCCGTCTCATTACCTTGACTGTTTTCCTCATAAATATTATCACTAACTGAAAATTATGTATTCACTTATTTTTTACTGTGACTCCCTCTCTACAATACAAAATCTATGATAAAATGGGCTTAATTTAACTCATTAACCACTATATCCTCAACTCTACTGTGACACACAGTAAAATCTAATCACACATTTCATTCAATTTAATTGGATTTTAATTGACTTGAATAAATTGAAGAGGTACGTATAGACATCATCTATGGATGATTTACTATGTGGCTTGAATAGTGGTAGAGTTTTAGAATAGCTCCTTATGGAATGGGAAAGTGCTAGCAACAAATAAACGAATTGACTACTATACTGATCATAAAACTAAATTTTGGGAAACTTGATTTTCCTTTAAACTGATACTTGATCTGAAAGCCTTATCTTTGTAGTTCAGGCTGGTATGATAAACCTACTTTGCAGGTACTTGTTCTTACTTTCTTTTCATCATGGCACAACCTGCTATAGATCGGTTTTCTAGCTGCTTGTCTTGAAAAGCATCTAGTCTGTTTCAGATAAATGAGCAGTCTTCGGTCATTTGGATTCATCGACAATTTTCCTTTCCACTGACCTTTAAGACCTACTATATGACTGAGAGAGCAGTGTCTTATTACTAAAGGATGTATTTTGTTAAGAGTGATGACTACCATGTTGGTGAAAATGATACATGTTCATCATAAAAACTGGAACAAAATAGAAGAAGGAAAAGTAAAGAGGGATGGAAGCACAGCTCTTGTGGGTTAGAGTTTGGTATAATGGGGTCCTCTGCTGAGGGTCTCTCAGGCTGAAATTGAAGACTAGCAATGGGCTCACTTCTGCTCATGTGATCTAAGCCAATTAATCATGATTTAGCAACTGAGAAAGGAAGTGTTAATTTGATTAGCCAGCATAATCAAGAAGATGGCAGACTAATGTCTCAAAAAAACCATCTTCCTAGGCCGGCCTGGTGGCCCAGAGGTTAAAGTTCGCACCTTCTGCTTTGGTGGCCCAAGGTTCGCCAGTTTGGATGCCAGGTCCAGACATGGCACCACTTAGCAAACCATGCTGTGGCAGGTGTCCCACATATAAAGTAGAGGAAGATGGGCACGATGTTAGCTCAGGGCCAGTCTTCCTTAGCAAAAAGAGGAGGATTGGTGACAGATGTTAGCTCAGGGCTAACCTTTCTCAAAAAAAAAAAAAAAAAAATCTTCCAAAATTACAGAATCCTGAGGTAGTGATATAGAGAAAATGAGCAGTAAGGAGGGGGTTTCCTTCAGGCATGATGGACTCCAGGGTCTTTCATTGTTCCATTCTTCTGTGAGCTGTGATGGATACCTTGTAGGTGTATTTCCTGCCTGTGGTCAGCTTGTTCCAGGAGAGAAATTCGTAGAACAAGGTTATAATTTATCAAGCTATCGGGGAGTACATATGTAAGTGGAGGCCATAAATCAGGAGAGCATGTGAATTTTTTTAGAGTATGTGCAGGGCAGCACATAGTCACACAGAGGAGGGGGTGGGGTCATTCAGCATCAACAAGATGGCCTCGCTTATGCTCACTTACAAAATTAAGGTGTAGACCAGAGCTGTGATCCCATCTGGGGCTTAAAGACCTTTCCCCGGCTTACTGGGAATGGCAGAATTCATTTCTTCATGGCTTTACGACTGATGTCTCTATTTTTTTGCTAGCTATTGGCCAAGAGTTCCAGTCTCATTCCTATGAGTTCCCCTTAGGGACCTGCCGGGTGGGGTCCCACATCACAGGTTTACTTCTCCAAGGCCAGAAGGCAATCACCTGTACTGCCTCTTTCTTTTAAAGACTCACATGATTAGATCAAACCTCTCAAGTAAAATCTCCCTTTTAATGAATTCAACATTGAGTGATTAAGGATCTTAATTATATTTGCATAATTTATTTTTCCATAAACCCTAACAAATTCATGGGGTGATACCCCATGCAATTCATAGGCCCCTCAGAGACTCACGGGCAGGGAGATTTTACAAGAGTACAGGACATTGGGGGTGGGAATCTTGGGGATATATTGGAATTCTGTCTACCAAAGCTGCTGTTTTTCAAATTCCTCAAAACGTAACTATAACTATCCATCTCCATTCAGCAGTATCTAGAAGCATGATGAGGCCTGGGAAGAGTCCAGAGAGTTACTCTTTTGGATTTTATGCCAAAAATTATTTATCCCTCTTTGAAGTGAGAAAATCATTCAGCACTTAATATTTTATGTAGTTTTTCATGACCTGGATTACAGCAAAGTAAGAGCAGAAAAAGTGGCTAAAAAAGAAGATACAAAAAGGAGATATCTTGCTCAATTCTTCCTTTATATGCTGAAAAACAACTAAATAAATCACATATTATTTCTCCACAGTTATTTTTTTTTACTGTAAAACTCCTTACAATGTGAATTGTGTCCTGAAAATTCTTTTCTCACTAACTTACCTTTATTGAAATACCCTTATGAGCAAGAGGTTACTCAACCAAATTCTCTTAGTCCATCATTTTCTTATTTTTCTAGAAAGGTTCATAAAATCGAATGGGCCCCAAGTAATGCCACAAAGGTTTCTATTTATTGTGCATGAACCAAATTATCTCAACTTCATAATAATGAATTTCTGTCAAGAAATATGATTAATTCTAACAATAAAAAATAAATCTTTGTTCTACACTTATTTCAAATATTAGAGTTTTTGTGGATTGTAAAGTTAAATGAATTTCATTTTGGGGGAACCCTCTCACCCCAAAAAGTGGAGAGTAGTCAGTCAGATGGGTTGGATAAAGTCAACTAGAGGAAGATCAGTATTGATTCTCTTTGCTCTTTCTGAGCTATTCAGTTTTATAAAGTGGCATTGCCTAAGGGGCAGGCTCATGAAGAAGTAAGGCCATCTAGATATTATTATGGCATTTCTCTTACAATTTCCTCCAGTTCTTTGATCACTGCAGGATACAAGTTTTCAGTCGCAAAAAAATTTGTATGGACAGAAAGTTTCTTTCATCTCACTCTGAATCTCCCTGACTGCCAAATATTTGCCTGCTGTAATAAGTTCGAAGTTCTTAAAAGGTATAGACTATGTCTGATGTCCTAAAGCAATGTACAAAAGATTTCAGAATTTTCCCTTCATTTCTGGGCTTGAAATAGACTTTGTAGCGAGTCAAGTCCATCAGACAGTTGCGGCATGTTGATCAAGGATAGAAAAATTATATTGTTTAACATTCGTAGAGGATTTAGAGTTTACAAAAACAAAATACCTTTCGAATTAGCTAGTGCAGCCTTCTATCTTATTATACATTGATCTTTCAGACTCCTCTTAAGGCATCTGATTTCTCATGAACACGTCAAATGATAGGGGACTTAGAATCTCTTCAAAAGACCCATTCATTAAACAAGATGGCATGCTTCTCACTAATCTCTAAGTCTGATGAATGTAGAGAGTGAGCAAGCTCTATTTGTCTTTGCATCTTTCTCTCCTCCCAGGACATCTCTCTGGCCTTACCACCTTGTAGGCCATAGATATTTTTTTAAGTAATTCAATTCTGAATAGTTTAACTTGTTAGAGATTTCTTCCCTTTTTTTAACCTAAAGTTACCATTTTAATAATTTAAATTATTGTTAATTCTACTAAGAGACTAACAGAATAAGCCTAACTGATATTCAACATGATAGCTCTTCAATATTTAAAAATGTGTGTCCTGTCTTGCTTTGATCTTTATCATTCCAGGCTAAACATTTCCAGTAATTGTAGCAGTTCTGTATTTTTTGTTTGAATAATGTTTTGCTATCTTATTCTGGCAATTGGTTGTGTTTTTTGAGTTTAATTCTTTTAACAAAACATGCTGGTCAAGCCATAGGCTGATCAAAATAAGAGCATTGTGGGACTATCTCCTCTCTTTTTCTAGATATTATATTTCTATTCACATAATCAACAGCCATAATATCAAACACTTCTTTCTCTTTCTTTCTTCTTATGTATGTGTTTTTGCTGAGTAAGATTTGCCCTGAGCTAACCTCTGTTGCCAATCTTCCTCTTTTTGCTTGAGGAAGATTTGCCCTGAGCTAGCATCTGTCCCTATCTTCCTCTATTTTATGTGAGTCACCGCCACAACATGGCCACTGACAAGTCGTGTAGGTCTGCACCAGGGAACCAAACCAGGGCCGCTGAAGAGGAATGCTCTGAACTTAACCACTAGGCCATAGGGCCAGCCCTCCATTCTTTATTTTTATTGGCTTTAAGATAAGTCAAAATTGCTAACAAGAAAGAGATGGAAATTGAAGAAAATCAATATTGTATATAAATAATCATGATGGGAGTAACTAAAAATAAAGTAAAATAAAGCATTGAGTAGAAAACAGATTAAAAATACATGAATAAGAATTGGAGAATTAGATAAAATAAAGGGAATAATTACAGGGAAAATAAATGTAGACCCTCCCGAATGAAAAAATTACTGTGAAAAAGAATGTCAAATCCAAGAGGTGTTACTATTTGCTATAATAAACTCCATGGAATTGTGAGTTTTTGAGGCTTTCACAGTGATTTTTTCGAATTTTCTTTTTCCATCCTCAGCAAAAATGCATAAAACAGCAAGATTGTCCTTAAAAGAGAGAAATACACCTCCTTTATTTCCCCAGGTGCACTGGGCAAAAAACATCTGTGTTGACACAGCAATTAGTAAGTCAATGGAGTCATACTAGAGGGAATTAATTTAGAAAACAGAAACTTTTAAAGGTCTCAGAAAAATTACTATGTTAATGTTCATTTCATGTTGTCTTAGTTTTTCACAGGGGATTAGAAATCAGAGCCGTTGACCTTAACGTTTTCATTTAAGTAAAGCACCTCAGCAACATCATATTTCTAGAATCTAATATTTTCAGTTTATTAAGAACATAAAGCCAATATTCAGAATAAAAGTGAATGTAAGTAGTGGTAAAGTTAAAATAGAGAATCAGTGACTATTGACAAATGACTTCCAAATGTTATGTTTCAGTTGTCTTTAATTTGATAATATATGTTCAAAGCCTTAATTATTGGTAAAATGTCCTGACCATGCAGTACAGTGCCTACTAATTACATATACAGTGCCGAGAACACAAAAGACCAAAACTCTTCATAATTACCACTGTGTATGTTTTTAAACCCTGATACAGTCTTCTGTTAGCAAAAAGGTCTAGATGTTCAAAAGTGTTTCATAGAGAATGATATTATTGTCAAGAAAAGAAAAGTGGTCCAAGAAAAACATATTTTGTTACACCAAATCTTAACTGGAATCTAGAGCTATCTTCAAGCATCCTATTTCAATTTTGTTTTATTTTAATTACTGCTTACCTCCACTAGATGTCAGTATTGTATAAGAGCAGAAAATGCTTCTCTTCAAATGTGTCCTCCCTGTGTTAACTGCTCATATAAAATGAATGAACACTACCTAAGGATGTATGTGTCCACAGATGTCATCTAAATGTATGCAACTGATTAGCCTCATAAGTTACCCGAAATATTCTACACATAGGTGATTCTTAAAATATTTCCTTACCCACTAATTATAAAGGAAAATGAAATTTTGAAACCAAAGCAATTAGTATTAACTTGCAAATGCTCTGAAGCAATGCTCAGTCTTTGCCATCTCCTCACTTCTGATTTGTCCTCGCCGCAGCCATTAGATTTTGAAACAAAGAAGGCCTACACTTTTAAAGTCGAAGCCTCCAACCTTCACCTTGACCACCGGTTTCAGTCTGCGGGCCCTTTTAAAGACACGGCCACCGTGAAGATCAGCGTGCTGGACGTGGACGAGCCGCCGGTTTTCAGCAAGCCGCTCTACACCATGGAGGTTTACGAAGACACTCCGGTTGGGACCATCATTGGCGCCGTCACTGCGCAAGACCTCGATGTGGGCAGTAGTGCTGTTAGGTAAGAAAAAGAAATGTTTTCTTTACTGTGTGTCAGAAAAAGAAAGAAAAAAAATTGCTCTGTCTAAAATTGCATGAATGATTTAGTTTTGGAATATGGTGCTTGAAAAACGTAAGGACTTTTCATGATGAGTTTTAGAATAAAACCCACAGGATTTGAACAAAACCTCTGATATCAGTCCCTGCCCCAGGGTTTAGCAGTGTGTGGTGTTGGACGTGCCAATCAAGCTAACCAATCTCAATTTTTCATCTATAAAAAGAATTTAATAATATAACCCCAAAGGATGATTCTCATGATTAACGATATTAAGATACTTTCTTGGTGCCCGGAACATAACAGACATTTAATACTTTTTTCAATTACTCTAGAATCTCTGCCCCTTACCCCAAGTTACTGTTTGAAAAAGATGGTTTTACCATTCGCAATTTGTAGTTCATTTTTTCCCTGCGACACTTATGTCTGCTGATGGAAGCACAGTCAGAGGCAGTCCTGTGGTGAGGTGGATTATGGAAACGCTCGAAGCCCAGACTTTGCAAGGAGCTCCTGTTGGCATGAGGCAGCTGGGTAGTGAGTCAACACGGTAATCAATAGTGTAAGAAGGAGTTAAGAAACAATCTCTCTTCACCTTGACCACCCCCAAACCCATAAATTCCACATGCACTACTGAAACGTGATGGGATTTCTCTTGTCCTCACTTCTACATTGATCCTGCAACATATTTTGAGACTTGTTTTGATTCAACTTTGCTCCTTCTGTATGTTTAAATTTCCTGCCACACATGAACCCTGATCTCAAATGCCTACAATTACCGGGAAACCAAAAATAAAAGAGAAATAAACATGATTTGTTCTGAATCTTGCACTTCTAAAGAGTTGAACCAGACGAAAGAGAACATCAATGCAAACATTTTAATGCCAAACCGCTACTTTATTGACATCAGGAAAATGTACACACATATCTCATAAGATTTTATGTCATAGGGTAATGAATGAATAAAAATAATGGATCAACCATTCATCAGCTGTCTCAGCACATTCATAGATACAGAAAACTCTCAGGAAATGGCTTGAGAGTATGCAAGCCCTGCTCTCTGTATTCATTTGAATGCATCCTCCAAAATGGCCTGAATATTTTCCTTCTTGAAGTATGTCTGTGATCACAAGAGACCTCTAAAAAAGTACATTCGTCTTGGGAAAGGGAAGAAAAATAGCAATTACTGAGCACCCGTGTGTCGGGTTGAATGCTGGCTAATTTACTCATTGGTTTCAAGCTGTTGTTCTCCATGTCCGTATTAGAACATGGTTCACTTTCAGTTAAGCTTCAGAAAACTATATTTATTACCAGTGTTTGTAGGGGCATTGTCAAGAATCTGCCACATTAGCAGTTGTTATATATTAACCTATCATCATTCATCAGTCTTGTTCCTGATGACTCTGATGTGCTGTTGATAGTTGTGAAAGTGGGAAATACCTGGGGAGTAGATTTAGAGGTAATTTCAAGAATATAAACAGTTATAGAAGAAGTATTGAAACTTGTAAAGTAATAAAAAGGTAAATAACTATGGATTGAAACTCCCCACAGTTCAATAACTGAGAATTTCTGAACATAGTGGAAATGGTTTCTTAGAGAATACGCTAAGTTGTTTAATTTACTCTGTTCTATTTCTGAAGACTGATGAAGTGTGATTAGGTCAAAATATTAATAAAAATATGATTGTAATGCCATACTTAGAAAATGCCACCTGGTAGTGTAAGATGAGAGTTACAAACTTTCAAATACAAAAAATGGTTAAGAGTCAAGACCCTGGTTTAAGGATGAAGGAAGTCTACGTTTTAAAGAAATTCTCCAGCTACAGGCCTGGTTTTTTTATTTCTTTGTTTTTTAATGTCACAGGAACTAATGTCTGGCAAGTCTTCTTTATGTGAATAAAATAGTTTCCCTAGTTTTACTTCTAATGGGGAGCAGCCTACTCTCTAAAGCCGTAGACGCGTGTGGTTCTAATTGATCCCCGTGAGGGGTTGTCAAAAGAGGGAGCTGCTTTGAAAGAACATGAAAGTTGTCTTACTTCCACGTCCTTGGAGTAAACAAGAAGCTTGAATCATGTCAGCTGAGGAATGTGTGCCGTGAATCATCTTTTCTTGGTCTGAAAACATGTTTGCTCACTTAAGAGTGATAGTAAAAATATGTTGTGAAAAATAAGCATCCAAATGTGAAATTGCTTGACATTTTTCTCTAGGCCCTGGGGGGTGTTTTTTTTTTTTTCTTTTGCTTAACTGTCTTTTCATAGGGTTATTGTGCAAGGTATTAATTTAGAACTATGTTATTTCATACCACTGGGTATTTTATTATTATTGTTATTTTATCATCACTGAGCACAGCAAAGAGCCAGAATGCAATGACGTTAACAAAGGGTTTAAACAACTTAGAAGAAAGTTCAGTTAGATTTGATGCCTCTAAAGGTACCATGGCTGGTCCCCCTGCCCCGAGCTTCATTTCTAGTTATTGTTTCCTTTACTTTTCTAGCCTTTCCCTTAAGATGCGCTGAATTCCCGCCTCTGGTGCTCTATGTCCTTTGACCCTCTTATTGTATGGTTCATGGGAGTTATTTCTAAGTGAGTCAAATATGAGTGCAATGAGTGTACAACCACTAGTGAGGTAGAGGATTTTCACAACAGTAGTCTCTTAAGTTAAGAAATGAAATTTAAAACAGGTGACTATTCAGTTACATTGGAAGTTAGTATTTGTTTTGAATATGAGTGATTTGAGTTGTAGAGAGATTTTAGTGGATAATTTTCCTCAATAAGTGGCATTTTTCTTTTGCTCCAAATATGTACAAATCTTAGTTATTCTATGAATGAATTTTAAAATAAAGTTTGATCAAGTTAATTGTGTGTATAAATTGAGAAAATGAACAATCTGATTTTAAACTCACTCCAGGTACGAAGTGTTGGGTGATAAGATACTGATGACATAAAGTAAAATTTATTTTATGCCTATAAACTTCCATGTATAAATTCAAAACTACAGTATATAATAAAACAATGGAATAGTTTATTTTTCATGTTACCTTGTTTTGTTTAATGATATTTCCAACCAAAATCCACCACTTAAAATCAAGTAGTGAAATTGATTAATAAATAGAAAATCATTATTAATTACCATGAGTAGATGTAATATTTAAAATAATTTATGGGGTCTTTATGGGGTCAGCCCGGTGGTTCAGTGGTTAAGTTCACAGGTTCCACTTCAGTGGCCCAGGGTTTGCCTGTTCGGATCCCAGGTGCAGACATGGCACCACTTGGCAAGCCAAGCTGTGGCCGGTGTCCCACATATAAAGTAGAGGAAGATGGGCATGGATGTTAGCTCAGGGCCAGTCTTCCTCAGCAGAAAGAGAAGGACTGGCGGCAGATATTAGCTCAGGGCTGATCTTCCTCAGGGAAAAAATAAATAAAATAATTGATAACTGGTTGTTAAAATATAAATGTCTATCTGTGCCCTGCTTAAAATTATCTAATGTCTCAAACCTGGTCTGTTCACCACATTTTTGGAAAAATTTCTGAAATCAATTGTAACTGATTTTTTCATTGTGGGTTAACAAGCTATCAAAGTAGCTGGTTTTCTTTATGGGCTCTTCCCATACATCAGGAATCTTATTATATACGTAAAAACTTAAGCTCAACTACAAACCACATTTAGGGAGTGAGAGGAAAGAGAGGCCCAGGTTGTCAAGTGGTGTCCTATAGCAACATGTATAATTGATTTTAAATATTAATTAAATTAAATGGTAAAAAGTTAAAAATTTGAGAAATTGCCCATTTTCTATTTTTCACTTATTTAGCACAATTTTTGTGAGGATTAAATGAGGTATTGATATACAATGTTTAATTTTTAAAATTTTTAATAGATTTTATGTTTTTAGAGCAGTTTAGATTCACAGAAAAATTGAGAGAAGGTACAAAGATTCTCCAGGTACCCCTGCCCATACACAAGCATAGCCTCTGCCATTATCAACATTGCCCACGAGAGTGGTACATCCATTACGATTGATGAATCTACATTGACATATTATTAAGCAAGTCCGTAGTTTACCTTAGGATTCACTCTTGATACTGTACATTCTCTAAGTTTGAACAAATGTATAAAAACATGTACCCATTATTATAATATCATACAGAGTATTTTCACTGCCCCAAAACTCCTCTATCCTCTCTCTCTTCATCCCTCCCCCGCAGCAACCTGTGGAAACGATTTATCTTTTTACTGTCTCCAATAAAGCCGCCAGTTTAACTGTTCCTACAATGTCATATAGTTGGGATCATACAGTATGTAGACTTTTCATATTGACATCTTTCTCTTAGTTGTATACATAAAGCTTCCTACATGTCTTGTCATGGCTTGATAGCTCTTTTTTTTTTTTTTTTTTTTTTTTTTACTATTGAATAATATTCTGTTGTCTGGATGTATCCATTCACCTACTCAAGGACACCTTGATTGCTTTCAAGTTTTGGCAATCACATCCATGTACAGGATTTTACGTGGACATACATTTTCAACTCGTTGTGTCAGTACCAAGGAGATCAATTGCTGGCTCATATGGTAAGAGTACATTTACAGTTGTAATAAGTCGCCAAACTGTCTTCCAAAGTGGCTGTACCATTATACATTCCCACCAGCAATGAATGAGCATTCCTGTTGTTCCACATCCTCACCAGCATTTGGTGTTGTCAGTGTTCCAGATTTTGGACATTCTCATAGGTTTGTAGTGGTACCTTATAATTGTTTTAATTTGCATTTCTCTGATAACCTATGATATGGGGCATCTTTCTTCTGCCTGTTTGCCGTTTCTATATCTTCCTCGATAAGAAGTCTTTGACCCATTTTTTAATCAGATTATTTGTTTTCGTATTGTTAAGTTTTAAGAATGTTATTTTTTTCCAGTCCAAACAAAATAAGCAGAGTATACTAGTAAAGGTGTTGCCTTTTTTAAATATTGTCACTGCAGATACAATTCTATTGTAAGATAGAGATTTTGATAGTTGAATAGCTTGATAAGAGCATGTCTGAAGCTTATATATACTCAATTGTCTCACTGGAGGTGGTTTCTGTTGAGTTTCTGAACAATGGCTTCCCAAGGAGATCAGGACAGATTACACATATGCAAATTAAGTCACTGAAAAATTATAAAAGTCAGACCTAGCATTAAGAAGTCTGAAAATTAGGTTCACCAAAACTCAACTTTTCTCATTACCTTTGTTCACAATTCCATTCCCTCCAATTAAAATATTTTCTCATCCTCTATTTCATCTCCTTCATCGTAGACTTCTGCCGTCTTAGGTGGCAAAACCACATGTATACTCACTGGCTATTCTAACTCACTTCTCCTTCTCCCTCCCAATATTGTCTTTTTCATCTTTCATATTCACAAAAGACACCATATTGAACTTTATCATTGTACTTACCATTTTTGCTTATTGCATAAATTTGTAGTCACTGTTTTAACCATCGTTCCCCAAAATACACAAAATGAGAAGATACCTGAGAGGTGGGACTATTTCCTTGTTCTCTCACGTACTACATGCAAAATTAATTTTGAAATTCTCTTGATGTAATATATTTCTCCTAATATATAATGCGATGTAGTAATGAAATGCGGAATGTATTTGTACGTGTATGTCTGCGTTTGTATTCGTTGTAAGCAGATCCAGATCTAGACCTAGATATATAAATATAGAGATTTTTTTTTGCTTTTCAAGGGTTTGTAGACCTGGGTGTTTGGATATGATCTATAGAGGTCTTAATCTCTGCTATCTTAGCTCAATGCAGTCAAGAGCATATTTTCTTTCTTCTTTTTGCTTTTTTTTGGAAAATGGTTTCTCACTTCCTTTGCTTCTTAAATGGAGCTAATGGAAGCTAAATGCTATCACTGTTACCTTGTAAAGGGCACAATCTGCTCACTCCAAGACAAATACCAATCTGTCAAGAGGCAAGATGATGGTACAGAAAGGACTTTTATTAAGTGCAGAGCTAGCTAATCAGAACATGGTGGACTAGTGTCCTAAAGAACGGTCTTAAGGCAAATATAGAATCTTTAAGTAGTTATATAGGGCTAGTGGGCTATAGAGGAGAGAGTCAGGAGTGTTGACCATCTGGCACCATAGACTGAAGGATGCCACACCAGACCTTTCAGCTGTCATTGATGATGGATGCCAGTATAGAATCTCTCTCTGGGGGTCATTGGAGGAGAGGCTCAGAAATGTTGTCCATCTGGTGCTGTAGACTGGGGGTCACTACATTTCTAAAGAAATCAAAAGAACAAAGTTATTGTCTCTTCATAACTGAGAGGTATAAAGCTAAGCAGGGATCATAAATCACAATGCATCAGTTTTCTTTATGCTTCAGTTATTTTTTATCCAGCCTATGTTCAAGCCAGATATGTCCAGCTGGGTTAATTACTTAGAGATTATCCATAGTTACAATATGGCTCCCATTCTACAAAATGGCTTCCTTTATGTCAAGCTCATGTTGTGCCAGTATCATCAGTACATTTGCAAGTAGACTTTATACAAAAATCAACTTTGGAAAAATAATTCTCTTGAGAATCCTAAACAGTAAGTATAGGACAGTTGTGAAAAAGTCAAATAGGGAAAACTCCCCAGATATTAACACATTCATCTATTACTGCAGTGTTTAAATTCTGCACTCCCTTTTATTTTTTTCCCTGAGCTTCTTTGAAATAGTCCATAATATCAGATTCTATCTGCTTTTTGTTTCTATGTCTACTACTTATACCTAATGTCTCTATTTTTTCATTTAACATATTTTTGGATTGTTTATACACTTATGTTCCCTACATACTTTCAAATGATCTAAGAATATACCTTTTAGCGGTACTTAGTCTTAGCAGTTAAATGCCAGTTGTTATTGCCACTTAGAATTAATTAATTCATGAAAGATAGTTTCTGATACAGAGACTAACACATTATTTTTTTCTTAAAGCTTTAAAAATACTTCCTTATGTAGAGCCCGATTTCTTGTTTTGTGTAACTCTAGTCACTCTTTTGTATTATAGTTTTTATTGTTTAGCAGAAAGCAAAATAATTTTATTTTTATGGCTTGTTTTCTTAGAAAATACTGAAAATTCAGATAGCAATGGGAGAAAACATTTTATCCATAAGGTTATATAAAATATTCATTAAGATAAAATAGTTAATCCTTTTTGAGGTCTGCTTACCTTATCTCTTTCTTTTAGCATTCGCAATGTGAATTTTAATATATATTTGCAAAAGACACATTTGATAAAGGACTTTTCCTCAAAATATACAAAGAATTCTTAAAAGTCTGGGATTAAGGAGATGAAATAGAGGGTGAGAAACTCTTTTAATTGGAGGGAATGGAATTGTGTGAACAAAGGTAGTGAGAAAAGTTGAGTTTCGGTGACCCTCATTTTCAGACTTCTTAATGCTAAGTCTGAGTTTTATAATTTATCAGTGACTTGATTTGCATATCTGTAACTGCTTCTTGATCTCTCTGGGTAGCCATTGCCCAGAAACCCAGGAGAAGCTACCCCTCAGTGAAATAATTAAATATATATAAGCTTCGGGCTTGCTCTTATCAAATTATTCATCCATCACAATCTCCCTCTTACCATGGCATCATATCTGTAGTTGACAATATTAAAGAGAGTCAACACCTGTTTTAGTACTCCTGCTTGTTTTGTTTGCAGTGGAAAAAATGTCATTCTCTCTAAGTTTATACCAAGTGAATGATTATGAATAATTCATTTGAGAAGTTGTTGATAGAGAATTTAACTCAATATGAAGAACGAGAAATGCCTTTGTGAATAAAATTATTTTGCTTTCCCCTCAAATGACCAATTTATTGACAATATATAAAAGGAGCTATTGCAAAGAACATGTACAAGGATTGACAAGTTTACTTTTATTTGCTTCGGTGGCAATGAACTGTCAACATATAGTGACATCGTAATAACTAATTTGTGCCTGGCTTTGGGCTGAGCGCTTTGGTAAGATTTGTTCAAACATCACAGCTGATATTCTTTCACAGAGGGAGAAACTGAAGTGTAGGAAAATCTAATTATGCCTTCAGTAAGGATGGGAAAGAATTTGAACATAAAAAGCTGCCAGATCCTAAAAGTCAAACTACTAATTGCTCTGCTACTTAAGTTTAATTGAGATACTCATCTAAGTTTTTTGAGTCTTTTGGAATTCTAAGATTGTTGAAAATATAATTAAAATTTCATAGTTTTCAGTAGCTTAATAAACAAAATGGATAGAAAGTCAAAACAAGTCAGTAAAAATGTACAATATTTGATTCTTTAAAATATGATAACTATGGACTTCATTATATACCCGAAAGTACTCTAAACACTTTACATATGGTTCCCTGATTTAAGCTTTACAACAACTGTAAATCTGAAAAGTGTTTAATTGAGCTATGACAATATTCATGCTAATCAGGCTGGAAATGAAAAACCAAAATATACAGTTGTTTTATTAACAAGTTTTTTTAGTATGTATGCAGAAATACCTTATTACTTGAGAGTCAGTACCTTTTATTTTTCTAGACAATCACGAAGTTCTTACAGGATTTAGACATAATGATTTACTGACAAAATTCAATGGATTTGTGATAAAGATCTATAGCTCTAATTTTTATAAGGATAGGATCTTGATAGCCAATGATGAATTTGGTTTTATTTTTAAACAAATTGTAAATTATTCTGGTGATACACTGCAGAAAATCTCAGTAGTTAAGTGTCCAGGTATTAGTTAGGATGGTGAACTATTTTTAAGGCTATTTTGTTATGCTTCACATAACTCTTCAAAATGATGGAGTATTGAAGTCTATATATTGTTCATTACTGACCTGAACTTTTTGGCTTTACCTTTTACCTGCTAGAAGTTCCTGTTCTTTGCTTTATCTTGAAGTACTGAGGGAGTACCCTATGTAAGGTACAAATTTCATAGCGCTTTCCCTTCTCTTTATAATTTCTTTAATTGATTTTAGAAAGTAGCACTTTTATCACACTTATTTGAAATGTGTTATTTTAATTTTTTAAAGATTAGTTACTTCAAATATATCGTAAGTAGATACAAAACCCCCTCCTTGGAAAATATTGTAATGATCATGATCCAATTCATAAGCTGCCACAGACTATTTAATGAATTAAAAGAATGTGAGTAATTTTCAGAGTGCAAATGAGCTAAAGAGCAGACAAATCACAAGGAGGAGTTGCAAGCTTAGTTATCAAAAAAAAACCCAGAGAAATAAAATCCGTCTTTCAAATATGATGTGTCTATATTTGGGTCTCAAATGGTAAATGACTCTAGTTGAAATGGCATCTTTTTTCAGAGCCATTTAACCATGGCCACTAGAGAGAGTAAAGAAATCCAACTGTGACCTGGAAAAATAGATGTTTGATTCAGTTCAAGGGAGTAGTGATGTTCAAGCTATCTGAAAAAGACTTCAGAATAAATATGATTGAATATTCAAAGTATAAAATAAATGACTGTATGCTTGAAATGCGATCAGGTCATTATTAACAAGAACAGTCAGATGTTTTCATAAAATAATTCAACTCTCTATGCAAGTACAAGATATAATGGATAGAAAATAAATTCAGTTACAAATTCTTCCTGCTCTAAAGCAACTTCCTGTATAATCCACAAAGCAAAATACAATTATTTTGCTATTCTCATTGAGAGAGACTAACACCAATTAAAATAGATAAATAAGATAGAAGAAGTAAGACGATAGATTTTTGTAAGAAAGAAGGAATAAAAGCTGCCTAGAGGGATTTTGCAAGGCTTCTTGGGAAGAACATGAACAAAGGCATAATGATATTCTTTACTTATTAAGTCAAGTACTGGGGTCCATATTTTTTAATACATGAGAAAACTGAGACTCCGTGTTTAATATTGGAGCTCTTATGTGCAGAATCCCAATTTAGTCAATATTTGCCTAAACTTTACTTTCTTTCCATCAGAGCAAGCTGCTTCAAAGTCTCTGAAGAATAAACCAAAGTTTGGGTAAAAAGCTTTGGGGGCAGATAGAAGTTGGCATCCAGATACATAAAAGGGTACACAGTCAGAACACCATGTGTGACTATTCAAAAATGACTTTAAAAAGTGACGAAAGCTTAAGCAACTTGGAGGGAAATAAAAATATAGCAACCATAATTTTAATAATATGTAGATGATGTTGTATTTCTCTTTCTTTAAAGCTCTATTTGAATCATATTACACACCTCCAAATGGAAAATTCAAGGACAGAAGAGTTATGGCTTTATAAATTCATTATAATTTTATGAAGTGTTTAGTTTCTCATCAAACACTTAAACAAGAGAAGTTATCTAAGGTCTAACTTTTAATTCTATTAAGTGGAAAATAAGAATAAGGAGGAGGATTAGATTAAAAGAATCCAAAAAGGAGCTAGTAGGAAATTAGCAACTACTATTTAACAAAATTTGAGAGAAATATATTGGGATTCCTAAGAAAAAAATTTAATTGTAATTGTTGATGAGGCCATTAAAATCTAAGTGTTGCTGTATGTGGCTTAGATTCTCAATAAATGTTTGTGGAAACAAAGCAAACCACGTTTACTTTCATTTAATTATCTGCCACAAGAAAAAAAATTAAAAAAGAAACAGCAAATAAGAGAAGACAAGAATAAAGAGATTCTGATCTATTATTATTAGTACATTAACAAAAGAGGATTTCCTACCTTAGCCTAAACCGTTACTCCTGCATGTTTATTGCTTAAAGAAGGAGATGTGGTACTTTTAAAGTAACTCTGTACCATCAAGTACTTTTTATAAAGTGTGTTTGAGAATTGGGACAGGGTCAAAGTTAGCTTTTATATTAACTGTGACAAAGTTATCAGGCAAATTAAAAGAAATGATTTTAAGGAGAATGCTTACCTAATGAAGAGAATAAAACTTTTTAAGGCATTTCTCAGAACTCATTTACAGAAAAGTAATAAAATTGTACACTTTTAAGTGGCCTTCACAGATTAGGTTAAGGCTATAATTTTTGATTTCCATTCAATTGTTAAAACAGGTTTCTTAACAACAGTCACTTTGCATCCTTGTAGGAACTGTAGATTTGTTTCATTATATATAGATCACAAACATCTCTTTTGTTCATTTGAATCTCATCTACTCATCAAGTAAACATAAGATGGCTCAAATAAATTATGTATTTGAGGGGTTTTGCTCATTTAAACTGGTGAGTCAGGTCAAATTAGACAGTTCATGTTATACTGTTGCAATTAATTGCAATTAAAATATCATTCTACCCTTATATTGGATGTGGACTGTAGCAAACCCAAAGTAAACATGATGGTTCACTCTAGGGGGTGTATCTCCTGAAAATGATCTAGACATTTTAGAACTGGATCATGTCTCCTCTGAAAATGTCCAGGAAACGTAGGAGTGGTTTCATTGTCAGTTCACTGATGGTCGTTTCTTATAAATGTCTCCTAATTGCTATATTGGGCAAAATATCATAGTCGAAAATGTTAGTTGATGTCTCATATTTATTGTTTATCAGACACAGGGATCTGTCACCATATAAAGGTAGGACATGAGGAAAATGCCAGCACCTGGTACTAGACCTACCATCTTGGAGTCTGACCAGCTGTGGGAAGAGGCAACAGATGCTCAGGAGTAGGAAATATTCAAACAAGTTTCAGCAGTACTCCAGAAGAAAGCAGTGAGCTTTCTGAGAGTCTAACATCCCAAGAAAGGGAGATACCAAATCTCACGTGGTGATGGAAGTAAAAACTAGATGTCAGAAAATAGTGAATGAGAGTCAAACAAGAGCGCCATTTTGTGCAGTAGGGCCTGGCTGTGTGTATCCACTGTTTGTACTTCAGGGCTTTGTGTGGGAGTTTTGTAGTTAAACTACTTTAAAGTTGAAGGCTATATATGTCACAACTTGGTCCCACAACTAAGCATACATTTGTATGTTAGGAAGGATTTTTTTATCTGAGAAGTAATATAAAATAATCAATAATGCGAAAAGACAGAGGAAGAAAGGGATACAGACACACACACATACACACACACACACATAGGATTCTTTGCTGAGGCATATATATGTTATCTCATTTCATCTTTACAACAACACCCACTGTTGCACTGTTAGGTGAGTACTATTTTCCACATTTTATAGACGACTAGGAGAACAGGTATTAGAAGGGAAGATTCATAACCTGACAGCACAAGGTGAGAAAAAGAATTAGCTTATCTCCCTAGTTCTGTCTGTCCAAAAAATTAGTGCTCTTTATGCTATATTTCATTGCATGTCAGTGGTGGTTGATTTATGTCAGTGTTAGACTGAACCGTTTAAATACATGAAATTTGCTTACTAAGCTTGCATGCAACATATTGGATTTTGGTTGATAGATATACAGAAACATAAAACAAAGAGATAGATACATTATTTTATGTGTGCATTGTCTAAGTTCTTGAATTTTTAAACATGTTACCAGAAAAACTTAAAGTTACAATTAAAGATGACCTTTGTGTGTGTAGCGATTCATTGTATGAAGACAGATTTCTGTTTGAATCAGCTTTGTAAATTATAACACATGCTGTAAGTATTAACCAGAAGTAAGGTGATCAACGGTCCCAGTTTTGTCTGAGACTGGGGAGTTTTCCAGGCCTCAGGACTTTCAGAACTAAAAGTAAGAAAGTCCTCAGCAAACCAGAAAGTGTCAATTGTCCTAAATAGGACTTTCTTAAAACCTTAAATATGTTCCTTTGAAGTAGAACTATTTAACTATCTTAGTTATATTTGTCTGATATCATAATTTCTATAGAATCGATTTTCCTATCCTATCTCCATTCCACTGAAACAAAACAGGCAAATCTAGCAACTGCTTCCCATAAGTGTCCCTATCAAATTCAAGGCAGCTAGCATGTTCTTATATCCTTGTTCCTTCAGCCTGCATTTCCCTACTTATTTCAACTACACCTCACAATCCTTTGAATCGATTCTCTTTACAGCCCTGGTCACTCTCTTGGTCTCTTGGCAAGATTATGATGTATAGGAAATGCTTACAACCTTGTCCCTTTCAAATACATCCACCATATGCCTTAAAAGTGATTAACTTTTAATCCATACCCTAACTGCCCCCGCTCAATAGTGTTCATTACCCACAGGATCATGTCTCACCTCCTTACTATAATATTTGAGGCCCTCCTTGGTCTAAATCACTTATCTTTTTTTGTGTTACTGTAACTCACATATTTTTCCATAATTCCCAACAGCTTAAGGTTCCCCACACAAACTTCATGGTTTTGCTGCTGCTATTGTATCTTCCTGAAATACCTTTCCCCTGTCTTCACTGTGTCTGCCTCACTCTTCTGAATAATTCCTGTACAGTCTTCTAGTGTCAGCCAAACAACATGTGAAGGGCGATTTGCCTGAACCAAGAGGTTTTGCTTGTTTTAAATTGATTTTATTGAGGTATAATTTATAAATAGTAAAATGCACCCATTTTCATTGTACCCTTTGGTGAGTATTGTTGCATTTACACACCTATGTAATCACCTCCATAATGAAAATATATGGCCCGTGGCCATACCACCCTGAACACCGCCCACCTTGTCTGAACCAATAGGTTTTGAACTAAGCATCTACTTTGCACTCCTCTAGAGTCTTCTCTGTCCTTCTAGCAGGCATTGACATCACCTGTTATATGTGTCTCCCTGACTAGACTCTTCACTGGTGGGCATTGCACTTTACCTATTTTTATATGTCTCAACCTTAGTACGGTGTCTAGTGCATAGTGGGCACTCAACAAATATTTAGTAAATGATATAATTGAGCGCAAGTAGTTTACTCCAACAGTACTTCCATAAATGCTATAGTCAATAAAGAGATTCAATAGCAATTTTCTTCTAAAATTAGGCATGTGCCCAAGTTGAATTAAGGTGCTGAAAAGGGGTATTGTGAGAAAATGCTTTTTTTGCTCAGGAAAGGAGATTCTGCAATAGGGAGAATTAAGCTTATTGCATCCTATGCTCCATGACTTTCAAATGTGCCTTGACATCATTTATACTTTGAGAGCATTCCTATGAGACAGGACACTACACTGAAATCCTGAGGCATCAATGCCTTCTCTCCCCACCCCTGCTCAGTCAACAGCAGAAATATTGAAGGCAGATGAACAGCATTGGTCATACTCTGATCCTATCAGTTCCGAACAAATGTGGATGAGTTATGAGTTACAAATCTCATCTATAAAGCAATCTAGTTTTGATCTAGCACTGAAATGATATGTAAACTGCCCCAGTTTTAAATAACCAGTTTGTCAAAATAATAACTTACTATTTTGAAACATATGCCTTAAATAATTTTCATGATGACCAAGCAGATCGCTTTCTTTGGCCTGGGGATTTGATGGGCTGACCGCGATGATGTCATCTGCTTTCAGCCACTGTTGGTAATGACCTCACCTTGATTCTCAGGCCAGAATAATGGTGATAAATATATTGTGGGTTGAGCCTTTTGAGTAGCAGAGCCCTTTCACATAAAGTGTTCTATTTAAAATTCATAAGGCTATATATAATGATAATTATATGGAAAACATTGATGACCTGGTTCAAATATCAGCTCTAAAACTTTCTAGCTATGTGAACTTGAGCAGATTCCTTAATGTCTCTATGCCTTGCTTTCCTCATATGTAAAATAGGGAGATTAATAATGCTTATCTTTTAGGACTTTTGTGGGAATTTAATAAGTTGATATATGTAAGTATTTAGAAGAATGTCTGGCACATGGTAAGATTTCAAAACGTCTATTATTATTACAATTGAAAATATGCGTTTGAAAAATAATTTTACGTATGGCACTCTTTATGTATACTGTTACATAAAGATTTATATAAATGCCATGTTTTTTAGTTCACTTTCTTGGATTTCTTAGTCCAGCTGCTTTACTTAAAGACGGCAACATTTGTTGTTATCAAGGTTAGCTAATAAAGAAGATAAAAAAAATTATTAGCCAAGGTCACTATTTTTTTAGAAACTTGTCCTGATATATAGAGTAATAAAACAACAATGGCCCTTTTATGTGTGTTTGAGGGAAATATTTCTGTACAATTACCACATTGTCAGTTAAAAAATTTCCCTTAGTTTCCATAATATGTTTTTTTCTATCCATGGAAACAAAGATTCTATCTCTGTTCTGACCTAACCTACCTCTGTTCTGTTGTAGCTGATTCCAGATGCCTCCCCTACCCCTACCTTTTCCCAAAGCCACCATTAAGGAATCTTTGACTGCTTGAAAAAGTTTTAATATTCAGCAGGTTAAGGAAACCCATGGTCAGCTTTAGAATTTTAGTCTCTGCTGAGCTTTCAAGGTGTCAAGACCCTAAAATAATATGAACAGCAGGAGTACTAAATCTTTCATTATTTCCAGTTTCCCTTGAGCATACTGACTTTGCAATAAAGAAGCTGTCATTTACACTCTTCTTTATTGCAAGGTGGGTAATAGCTACAGGGAGGAAAATAAGGAACTGTGTCAAGTTAGTCTGACTGCCATTATGATTAATGTGTAATCATTGCACATTTGCATCTACTCTTTTTATATACAGGTACTTCATAGATTGGAAGAGTGATGGGGACAGCTACTTTACAATAGATGGAACTGAAGGAACCATCGCCACTAATGAATTACTAGACAGAGAAAGCACTGCGCAGTATAATTTCTCCATAATTGCGAGTAAAGTTAGTAAGTATGGCATGGTCTGAATCAATGTTATACTGCATTTCTGTGGATTTAACACTCTTAAACGAGTCCCTGCTGAGGTGTTTTTCATTTTTAGGCTGTCAGCTGAGTGGTCTCCTGGGGAAATTCAGAAACCTGTTCCTTTCCCTCATAGCATAAGTCCAGAAAAATTGTGACAGTTGCCATTGAGCCCTGTTTGCAGGACTGCATGAATATCTAGTAGTACATTTCGTGGTATGACCTCATCCCTTTCCACGCTGTACCCTCAAAAATCCACCATAGTTCCAACTTTTCTTCCACACTGGATCCCTGTATATATAATTGGGAGCTTCATAGACTAGGCAGGAGGAAATAATTATCACTTAAAATCACCCACTCTGAAATATTTTCTGAAACCAAAGAGAGCATTTTTCAAGTCATCCCTCTTCCTTCTCTCTCCTTTCGTTAGAAGGTAATTTTTCATGAATATCACTGTGGAATATACAGGAGTTTTAAGTGCAATTCTTCAAGGAGTCATTCAGAATCTATAGGATTGTCAGGAATGATTCGTTGTGTTGGTTTATGCTTGGTCCAGAAAAGAATCCTCTAGACTGAGAGTGATTATAGGTCTTGTTTGTGTGGCTAGACAGAGAATATTATTGGAACTTCCTAAGGTAAGAGATTAGTGTGGGAGTGATGACATTTGGCTATTAACATGGTTTTTTGTAACAGAAGTGCATCTTACCAGTCCTTCTGTTTGTGGTCTCTTGAACGATTTGGGGAAATCCCTTCTGAGTATCTTTCATTTTGTTTTCTTCTTATTTCATGTGGTGCATCTGGTACACTTTGGCAGCTAATTTCACCTTTCAATGCAGGGAAGAACTAACTGTGACTATTTCTGTTGAGAGGTTTTTGATCAATCTCAACTCAGTGGGGTGTAAATATGAAACAGTTTTATCTTCAACAACTGGTTCCAAACATGAATAGTCAGACATCTGTTCCCAGGCCTTAAGGACATCTTTAGCTGATTTCATTATTTTTAGGTCATCCTGATTATTAAAGGTAAGCCTAACACAAAAGAACATGCAGCTTCTACCTTGTTTGTCGTCGATGATAAAAAACTATTCATTAGAAAACTAATTTAACCTAAACCTTCTTATTAATGCCCACACAGAACATGTGCGTATTTTTTGGAGTAGGTATAGTAGGCTCCCGTACCTTAACTCAAGATAAAGGTCTGCAGATAGTTCATTCATGACCTATATTGTAGCTCTGGAAAATCTCTCTCCCTAGTGGCTAACTAGGCCACCAAAACCATCATCATGGTATGAGGGCTCTTCTAGTAGGAGGTCTGGCACCTCCAGCCAGAACCTTGAGCACCAACCATTTGGAAAATGGAGGGAGAGTATGCACCCTTGCAATGGAAGCAAGGATCATTGATCCTCAACAGCTTGGATTTTTTCAAACTCAAGGAACCCTATTTATTAAGTTATCTATATGATTAGGGCACATGCTGGCTCTGCCACTCCAACCCTTTTGCTGTAGTTTTTACCTAAATCCAAATTAGGAAACCCTAGTGTGTAGGTTCTCATAAGTCATGTTCGTCCTTACTGGAACATATGTAGAACTGAGACTTAGACACACAATCCACATAGATACCCCATATAAGAGTAAAGCCAAAGTGATATTTCTAAAGTATCTACCCCTGGTCTATTCCAGTACCTATTCAAAGACCACTGTGTGGATTTTA
The DNA here is from genome assembly GCF_037783145.1 of Equus przewalskii. Taxonomy (NCBI): domain Eukaryota; kingdom Metazoa; phylum Chordata; class Mammalia; order Perissodactyla; family Equidae; genus Equus; species Equus przewalskii. The sequence continues at coordinate 39,878,047 of NC_091850.1, forward strand.
GAGCCCTTGAGGAAGACTGCTGGAGTCAACACTATATGTTTGTGTGAAAAAAAAGAGACTAAACACATACTTCGTGGTCATTGAAGATTCAACAGTAAGAATAGCTTATTGTGGGCTTTATTTTGCTTGAATTTACAGAGTTTAAAGGTAAATTTTATTCATATTCTAATGCATAAGGCAGTTTTCATTGATCAAACGAGCCAGCTGAGCTGGAAATGATCATCCTGGTGAATGACTGAGAAAGAAATAGTCCACACTTGCCCTGCCAAGAAGAACAAAATGGTGTAAATATACCTTATTGCAGATTGAGCCAGCATATGTTTTGGCCCTGACCCTTTTATAAAAACTCTCAGGTGAAATGAAATGGTACAATGAACAACTTCCAATTAATTAAAAAGCAGTCATTAATCAGTGTTGCTGTAGTTGTAGGTCCAAATAATTCTATTAGACTCCTAATAATTCTTTTATGCATTACTGCTTGGCTGTTTTTATGATACTAATCTTGAGAATTTTAAGAGACCAAAGCTCTAAAATTCTTTTCATTCAATTATCAGAAGCTTTCAACACGCAAATGTTTCTATTTTTTTTTCTGTGTTTTTGTGTTACTATAACAAATATCATTAGGCACAGATAACTAAAAATAACTGCATTAAAGTCCTAAAATATATTTTATATAATTATAAAATAAACAGATGATACCAGAGACAAATCTTTTCTTGGTCATATGGTTATCCAAATGGCAATGGATTGCTTTCATTCATTGTGGAACTGGTCAAAAATTGGAGAATTGACTTACTACGTGCTATATTTGGGGAAAATTTTCAATGTGAATGTATCATTATAAGTTGAGATTAAATTGTTTAGCAATTAGTTTTTAAGGGTATTTGGTCTATAGAGCTATTTTATCATAATGTCTCTTCAAAGTAATTCAAGTGATACCATCTTCACATGTACAGAAAAATCAGACTCTGAGGTTACTATCCATACTTCAGGCACAAAGTAAATTCATACATTTGTTTTTATAAACTTGTATAGAATATTATTTGTGTGCAAAGCCCTATTTGTTGTGAGTTAAAAAGAAACTGACCTGAAGTCTGTTCTTAAGCATTTTAAAGTTTAGGAGTAGTTAGAAATTGACCAAAATAGAGAATTTTGGTAAGGTATAACTATGCAAATTATGCTGAATTCCAGGGACTTCAGATTTAAATGTACTCTCATATAACCTCCAGGTGGGACTTGAAAAAGGTTATGACTGACCAGTGTGTGGTCATTAAGTGATGAAGGATTTAAACAGAAAGAAATAGATTTTGTAATAGAATTTTCTGAAGGAGTTCATCTGCCTGTAAGCCAAATAGTTAGCCATGAAATGATGTTCTTAGATCAAATAAGAAGAAAGTAACTAATTTTATTGACAAATAGTAAGCAATAATATAAACTAATAAACTAAACTCTTCTAATAGTTTTACTCACATTAAGTCAAGGTGAGTATTATCGTCCACATTTAGGAGTGAGGAAATGGAAACTCAGAGACATTTTGTTTGTGGCCCTGTGCCACACAGCGAATGACGACCAGGCTAAGATTGGAATCCTAGACTCTATCTTACCCAAAAACATAATTCCACAGGGATAACTACTCACTTCTCTATGCTTCACTCTACTTATTTTAAATAAATCAGTAGTAAAACTACTCAAGGGGGTTGACATATACATACAAGATTAAGGTACAGTATAGTAAAAAATTATATATACATTTGCAATGTACATATAATTGAATCAAAATTATTGTTAGCCTTGAAGTCTATCTATCTGTCTATCTATATTTAATCTTGTTAGACTGCTTACCTATGAAAATTCTATAATGAATTTGAATTTTAGAAATAAAATACAGAGACAAAATATGAGAATAGGGAAATGTGTGCACAATATTATGTGCATGACAGTGGTGAAGTTAGGTAGATTTCCATCTAGACCCAGTAAGTATGTATTACTACATCAGTCTCAAGCTGCAACAAAAGTTCCTAAAGAGTTTGTTCTGAAGGATCCTTTTTGATAATTTACCTGTATGTTGAAAGATTCTGTCTACATACACTATGTCATCTCCTACATGCTGGCCACCCTCGGGGGCAATGCCTTCCCTAGTGCCAAGGACATCAAGAAGATCCTGGATGGCATAGGCATTGAGGTGGACCGACGACCAGCTCATCAAGGTCATCAGTGAGCTGAACAGAAAAAAATATTGAAGATGTCATTGCCCAGGGTATCAGCAAGCTGGCCAGCATGCCCAGCAATGGGCTGTGGCCTTCGCCACACCGAGATCTGCATCTCCTGCTGCTGGTTCTGCCCCAGCCATAGCAGAGGAGAAGACAGACCAGAAAGGGGAGTGGGAGAAGTCAATGAGGGCATGATATTTGGCGTGTTTGATTAGAATCCCACTCCCCTGCAAAAGTGATGAGATTCCATTTCTGACATCCCTGGTATCACTTCTGCCACATTCTATTCAGCAGAAGCAAGTCACTAGATCCAAACTACACTTAAGGGCAGGGAGTTATGTGAAGGTAACTCATATGGATATCCGGAAGTGGGGATTATTGGGAGTGGAGATTATTAGAAGGTTCCCTAACATATGTGGTTCTTAGCAATCAGTCAGGTCACTCTAAAAATGAAGAAAGTTTAGAGACCATATTAGCTGGCCACTAGGCACTGAAAATGCTGAGAGAAATACAATCTGGCTGAATTCCTTAAGTACACAACCAAAAAACAAAGTGCTGTAAGAAAGAAAATCATTAAAATAATTGTTTGGGAAGGAATAAACATAGTATGTCACAAAAGGATTGTCATTTGAGTTGAGTTGAGTCTTTGAAAGATGAAAAGAATATTGTAAGGGAGGTGAGGAGCGTATTCTAGGTTGAGGAAACATGTTTAGCAAAGGCATAGAGGTATCAAAGTTCATGATGAGATCAGACATTGCGGATAGGTTGGTACAGTGTGTGTCAAGGGTGCGTACAGGGAAATAGAGAAAATGCATTCAGAAGGGAATCTACTGAGATCTACTCTCAGCTCCTTTCAAATACACAATACAGTATTATTCACTATGGTCACCATGTTCTACATTACATCCCCAGGACTTATGTTATAGCTGGAAGTTTGTACCTTTTGACCCCCTTCACCTTTTTCACCCACATCTCACCCCCTGCTTCTGATAACCACTTCACAGTATATACAAATATCAAATCATTATCTTGTACACCTGAAACTAATATAATATATCAATTATATCTCAATAAAAAAAAGAAAAGAAAGGAATACTGAGTTTTTGTCAAAGAGAGCCTTAAATGCCTCATTGAGAAATTGCAAAGATTTTTAGGTGGGTTTGTGAGCCTACCCTCATTCCTGTTGTTTCTACTGTGTAGCCCCAGCTTAACGTGCATCCTGAGGCATATATCACTTCTCCATCTTGTCCATTCTAGTGAGTGTGGAAGGTAGTTATGCTCTGGCCCCGCATTCCTATAAGCCAGCACTGACTGCCTTACATTTATCCGCCTGGGTGACTATGATTAGCCTCACCAAGATCAAGAGACAAGGGTGAGTCTGGATTCTCTGCAGTGTCTGAGCAGCAGACATTCCTCCCGAGTTTGGCCGGTCTTTTTTTCAAAGAGGACTTATTATTTCTACGCACGCTAATTGAGAATAGGCTCGCTTGAGTTGGCCCTTTCTTCTGTAATACTCTTCCTCAGCTTCTCGGCTATGATAACCTGCTTCAGAATCACCTGGGACAGTTTTCGAAGGACAGATTCTTGGACCTGTCATTTTCAAAACATATTGAATCAGAATTTCTGAGAGTATTGCCAAGAAATCTCCTTTTTAAACAAGCTCCCTAGGTCATTCTAATGGGCACTGATTTTGGAACCAACATGCCAATCTCTCCAGTGTCCTAAAGATGAGCATAGATTTTGGGGAACAGAACAGTGGAATCAATTATCATGTATTTAGAAAGAATATAGTTCACTTTTGAGGACTAAATGTAACCATTGGTTTCAATTCTGGATTGAAGTCATTTTTTCTTCACTCCTGCCCAAGTAATTGCCTTTCTCTTACTTTTCATGGATGTCTTACTTTACATTTATGAGTCTAGGTAGTTTATCTACAATTTTATAATTTTCTTTCTTTTTCCCAAGTAACTATATGAAACTATTTTGTATTCTTAAAGAAAGGTAAGTTTGATTTATACTAATATTGGCAACATTTCAGTAGTACTTGTAAGAGTAATACTTTGAAGAGAGAATCCCTTATAAATGTTCACACAATTGTATAAAGCCTTACAATGTATCATATACCTAGAAATAATAATAATTAACACCACCATAATCCTTAATTTAGAAATGATACCATCTTTCTCCCCGTTATATGCTGTGTAAATATAATGGAATCCAAATTAGTGTTGTAATAGCTTATATTTTATTTTAAACTTTCAACTGCTTATGGGTACACTACCATAATCAAACTGCTTAGGAGTACTTTAAATCACTATAATTGCTCCATCAAAATCACATACACAACAATAATGCCAGGCTTATTTGTTTTTCTTAATTAGTATCTGATTTTCTCAGGAAATTAAAACTGCATGATGAGCTTTTCAGCTAAAAGTTGAAATTTGGACAAAAAACTTATATTTAGATATACAAAGAAAATTCCTTTTAATATAATGTGCCAAAAATGGAATTCAAAGATAGGAAACATTTTTACATGGAAAATATTTTTTTATTGACATCATACACTATATTGTATTTCATCTATTTGTATTGTGATCCTCTCAAGTAAAACTTCTTAGTATCAAGGACTTCATCTTATACATCTTTGATGCTCATGGTCTATCACACTCTCTGAAACATATGCATATGTACATAATTAATGAGTAAATTGAGTAGCTTTGCACTGTGTGAAATATATGTTATATCTTAGGTGAACAATTTTATATCAAAAGTTTTATTTATTATTTTTTCAAGAAATTTGTATTTATCATGAATGTAAATGTAACAGGAATATTTTACTACTCATTCATTTCTTTACTCCTTGGTATATGGTAAACACCATCCTTCATGTTCAGGACATAAAGTTTACAAAGAAAAAATATTTTCCTCAGAGAAGCTATAGTCTAATGGGCTTCCACATGATAAACTGGCAATAAGAACACCATGCTATCGTTATTGACATAAAAGCAGACACACAGATCAATGGAACAGAATTGAGAATCCAGAAATAAACCCATATGTCTGTGGACAGCTAATTTTCAACAAAGGAGCCAAGAACGTACAATAGAGAAAGGAAAGTCTCTTCAATAAATGGAGTTGGGAAAACTGGACAATCACATGCAAAAGAATGAAAGTAGACCATTATCTTACACCATACATGAAAATTAGCTCAAATTTATTAAAGACTTGAATGTGAGACCTGAAACCATAAAAATTCTAGAAGAAAACATAGACAGTACACTCTTCAATATCAGTCTTAGCAGCATATTTTCAAGTACCCTGTCTGACTGGGCAAGGGAAACAATAGAAAAACTAAACAAATGGATGGCAAACAGGCACAGGAAAAGATGTTCAGTGTCACTAACTTTAGGGAAATGCAAATCAAAACTACAGTGAGACATCACCTCACTCCCGTCTCAATGGCTATAATTAACGAGACAGGAAACAACAAGTGTTGGTTAGGATGTAGAGAGAAGGGAACCCTCGTACACTGCTGGTGGGAGTGCAAACTGGTGCGGCCACTATGGAAAACAGTATGGCGTTTCCTCAGAAAATTAGGAATAGAACTACCGTATGATCCAGCTATTCCACTGCTGGGTATTTATCCAAAGAACATGAAAATATGAATGCTTAAAGATACATGCGCCCCTATTTTCATTGCAGCATTATTCACAAAAGCCAAGACTTGGAAGTAACCTAGGTGCTTATCAGAGGACAAATGGATAAAGAAGATGTGGTACATATACACAATAGAATACTACTCAGTCACCATAAAACAATGCTATCTGGCCATTTGTGACAACATGGATGGAGCTTGTGGGTATTATGCTAAGTGAAATAAGTCAGAGGGAGAAAGTCAAATACCGTATGATCTCACTCATAAATGGAAGATAAAAAGAACAATGAACAATCACATAGAGACAGATTGGATTGGTGGTTACCAGAGGGGAAGTGGGGCAGGAGGAGCACAAAAGGGGTGATTAGACACGTGTATAGTAGTGGATTATAATTAGTCTCTGGATGGTGAACATGATGTAATCTACACAGAAATTGAAATATAATGATGTACATTTGAAAAAAAATAGTACCATGCTATAATGTTAACACAGAAACTAAGCAAAGAAACAGGGCCTTATGGGAGCACACGGAAAGATATGATGAAAATCCTCCACAAGAACATAAAGGAGAGTAAAAAAGTGTTGTAGGTGATGGAAATGGAACATGCCAACCTCTAGGAGTGGGAGAAAGCCCAAGATGCACAAAGGAATATGAAGCTTTTCAAAATAAGAGAAAATAGAAATTAAGGGTGAATAAAGGGCTAAACTCGTCTCTCTGTCTCTCTCATTCTCTGTATCTCTGTGTCGGTCTGTCTTTGTCTGTCTGTCTGTCTTTCTCTTTCCATTCTTATCTCTTCCTACTCATCCTCTCGCAATAATAAAGAGAAATATGTTGTTTTTTTTCCCAGCATATTATGAGGTTTTGGTTTTATCCTGCGGTAAATAGGTTATCATTGGAGAGAGATAATCAAAGACAGAACTAGATTTGACTAGTATTTTTGAAAATATATGCTAGCTGCAGAATTATGAAACAGTTAGAAGAAAACAGGCTGGACAACGGTAGAAAAATTTTGCAGTAATCTAAGAAATAAACTCTGATGATTTAGAGAGTAGTGGCGGGGATGATGAAAAGAAATGAGGATATTTGAGAGAAAGTTTATAGGTGAAAATTATGAGAATTGATATTGATTGGATGTGGGAATGACATGAATGAGGAGTCACCCTTAATGGACAGGTTTCTAGATAGACAGCAGGGAGGCTGGTGGTACCATAAACTCAGGTAGAAAATAGAGAAATAGAAACAGTGGTAGTGGGCAAAAATTCTGCCTTCAGTTTTGAACAGGTTGAATCTGATATTCTGGAGACTTATACAAGTAGTCACGTAGTCATTGTGTATACTGATCAAGAAATCAGGAGAGGGATTTAGGTTTGATAAGTAAATTTGGGATTAATCTACATATAGATTATAATAAGTATGTGAGTATGAAAGATGAGAAGAGAAGTGGGTCAATGATGTGCACTTAAACCATTTAATGGATAGGCAAAGAGACAAACAGAAAGATGAGAGAACAAACTTCTAATGAGTAGAAGTGACAGAGAGATATTTAAGTGATAGAAACAACATTTTAGTCAACTAATTTGATGAAGAGTGTAGGGGAAAGGAAAGAGTAGTGGATAAAACATAGCTTTGAATTTTGTGCATTATATTCTCATTGCTTCTGTGACAGTTGATTATAATGAATAGAAAATAAAGTATAATCATAGAATATTAATAGCTTATTATATTTTTTCAGAAATTTGATTGTTTACTGACTGACATCTATCATTTACTTATATAAAAATCACCTCTTTTTTCGGGGAGGGGTGAGGAAGATTGGCCATGAGCCAACATTGGTGACTAATCTTCCTCTTTTTGCTTGAGGAAGATTTTCCCTGAGCTAATATCTGTGCCGATCTTCCTCTATTTTGTATGTGGGACGCCACCTCAGCATGGCTTGATGAGTGGTGTGTAGGTCTGCCCTCAGGATCCGAACCCACGAATCTCAGGCCACAGAAGCAACATGTGTGAACATAACCATTATGCTGCTGGGCTGGTCCCAAATCCCATCTTTTTTAATTAAATCAATAATGGATTTTTACCTGCCATCAAAATACTTATTTAATCTTGCTGTGATTATGTTAAAGGAAGTCACTTGAGAAGAATTTTTTAAATTATAGATTGCTTACCATAAAGTGAAATGGCATCTAAAGTTGTCTTGGTGACCATGGGTGAATTCAAAGAAAATATGTTGACTCTCATGTCAGTGGGTAATGATCCACCAAGTTTCCTGTGATATCAGCTGTGTCTATTCCACCTTTGCTTTTCCATTCAGTCTATTTTTGAAAGTATATTTATTCACTGGTATTAAAATTGCTAACATGTACTAGGCACTGTGTTAATCTCTGGAGGTTTAAAGATGAATATGACAGCTCCTGCTCTCGAAGAACTAAGAATGCCTAAGGCTATATGTTATTGCAAATATTTGAAATCAGTGATAGGTTTCCCCTACTGTTTTCATTGGAAACATAAATTGATTGGTAGTATTTTTAAAGATTTCTTTTTCTTTGGAGATCAGATTTTGTCACCAGCAGCATTGAAGGCAATCTTTGACTTTAGCATAGTTATATACTAATAATTAAATCCTCTTTATGGATTTCTCAGTCTACCTACAGATCATACTACTGTGACTGAACAGAACTACTGTTAGATATGGTTTATCTTAACTTGTAATTTAAAAGTGAACTGATTTAAAGAGAAAAGACAAAGAAATCCTGTGTTATTTATTCACTATATCTTGATCAGTTTGCACTATCATTCACTTTTTTTGGCATAAAAAGCTAAGATTCCATTCTTGAAGTTATCGTAGTTGCAATTTAGTACGCATTCACAAAGTTGAATACTCCTATAGTTATTCAAAAGCAGTCATTTTTAAATAAGGAAGCCTAATAGCTCCGGTGTATTTTAACGTACTAAGAACCTGGTGTTTGTTAGTACTTCACTGTTTTCAAAACACTTCAATTACACTTCTCATTTGGTTCTTGAAAACGTTCTATCATTTGGCCAGTATTTATTGAGCATTTAATATATAATTAAAAAAAAAACGCACACACTACCTTGACCCTCTAATGTAAACTGGGCTTCTGCTCAGCTTGATGGCTAGATGGCAGTGTAAGCGTGACTCATTGAAAGTCAGTGATCATCATTTACATGGGCAGATCTCAGGAAGTGTCTTCTTGCTCTTTGAGTTAGTTGATGTATATCCTAGGCAGTGAAAAGTATAGTAAAGAGACTTGGATTCCAGTCTTGGCTCTGACACAAATTACGGGGCAAGATTATGCCAAAGTTTTCTCACCTATAAACGAGTATTTATAGATCTGTAAATATCAAACTTTGTAGATCCACAGGACACTCTATCAAATGAAATCTTATGTGGAATCCTGATATACTACATAAAGAGAACTGCAGATAAAGCCAGTGACTCCTCTTTGAGCCCATGAAACCCCTTAGCACCAAGAAGGATGACATGAGAACAATAAGTTTAAAAATTTTCAGATTTAAAATTTCGTTGTTTTTAGTATTTATCAAAGGTTTATAATGTTGTATACTAGAGAACCCATTTGTAAAAGAGATCTCTGGTTATAAGTTCCAAAGATAACCACACCTTTTTATCTATCCCATCCTACATGTTCTTCTGACAATGAGGTTGACATTCCTTCTGTCAAGAAGTGGAGTCTATCTTCCCGTCCCTTATACTGGAAATAGGCTGGTGACTGCCTTGACTAACAAAGAGGAGATGTATTCCTATGTGACTGGGTTAGGTCATAAAGGCAACAGTTTGTCTGGATTTCTCTCATTCTTGAATTCTTGCCTTTGAACTTTACCCACCATGCTGTGAGGAAGCTTAGTCTACACAAAGGGACCATGCAGGAGTGTTCTCGTCTATACCTCCAGCTAGGCTTCTAGCAAACCGCCAGCACCAAGCACCAGATATATGAATAAATGAAACTTCAGATGATTCCAGCTAAAAAAGCATCAACTCAGGGAGAAACACCAGTCTTCCTTCCTTTTTTTTTTTTGATGCCTTAGGTGCATTTTATTGGTTTTCTTTCAGAATCCTTCTACAAAAGAGCAAAGTCAAAACCCAAGGCCCTGACAAGAGGGTGAGAACCCTTCCTCTTCCCCAAGAGTCCTCCCACTCGCTCCATGTTCCCCAGCTATGTCACTTCTCCATGAGGGTGGAAGGCTTCCTACTTTCATCTCCCATCAAGCCAGAAAAGGGAAAAGACCTACCACCGAACACTCCCGCCCCTCAGCCTCCTCCCCCACACATTGATCCTGGTCACAGGAGGCCGTGGTAAGAATTGTTGGGATCCACTCAGAATTCTGAACCCCTGAAGGCCATGGTCAGGGCACAGTCCATGAAGATCACTTTGTCCTCTGATTTGGTGCCCTCTAGAAACACTGTCGTGCCCAGCACCTCACTCCCAGAGGCCAGCTGCACACTCTCAGGCCAGGCAGGACCAGAGCTCAGGGCCTTGAGCTGGGAGCTGGTGGAGGTAAATGGAGTGCGACTTGAAAGGACAGCAGCCATTCTCCCTCATGAAGAAATGGCATGGAATCTGGCTGCTCTGAGCCTTGAAGTTCTTGATGAGTTGCTCCTTCTCAGCCCCGTTGCTAATTTGTGGGAGAAGATGTAGCTGGAATGGACACAGCATGGGGGACAGGCCTTGATTACATCTAACAAGACATTCTGTTGGCTTTTCTGACCATGTGCACAGGCAGCCCAGGCAGTGGGCACAGGTTTAGTTGGACCGGATGCTAAAGATTCTCTCAGCCACTGGCTTATCCCACATCTTGTCCATGCACATGCCACACATGACATCCTGACTGTCCTGCTCCGTCTCAAGGTCCAGGCTCTGAAGTGGGGCCACAATCTCCTGGGCAGGGTCTGACTTGGGCTGAGACTCCTGGGTGTAGCTGTGAACCTGCTCAGCATTTGATGGAGACAGGGACTTCCAGGAACTGCCACCAACCTCCTCAGCCTTGCTGGCCAACTCCTCTAGGCTAGGCTCCATGCCCCAGCAGACCGTGGCCCACCCCAAGCTACAGCCACAGAGGGAAGGTAGGTGGGCTGGGAATCCCTGTGGGTCAGAGCAGGATGACATGTGGCTCTGCATGGTGGCAACTCCACTCTAGGTGGCTGTGGGGCTGTGGGTACTGATAGCTGCATTGATCTCCATGGAAGCAGAAGCCTTATTGGAAGTATCTCCAGACCTGGGGCGCCTTCCCTTAGTAAATAAAGTGGCAGCTCAACCCCCAGCGACAGGCCACTGGGGCAAAGTTTCTGCATGGCCACTGGGAGGGGGGCCTGCTTTTCCCATTGTGGCTACTGCCATTGGGCACTGCATGGTCCATCCCAGCTACAACCCCTAGTGAAAATCCTTCTTTCATTTTAATATATATTTTAATATTTTTTATTACCAGGATTAGTTATCTATTACTGCATAACGAATTATCAAAGAATTTCTGAGTCAGGAATTCTAAAAGGGTTCATTTGAAAGGAATGCCTTAATATCTGCTCCAGGAAGTCTGGAAGACTTAACAGCTGGGGGCTAGAATCTTCTGAAGGCTCTTGGACTTCAGAAACCCAAAGACACTGAAACCTTTTCTTTCTGCAGCTAATCAAGCTCCAATTAAGGAGCAATGTCAGTCTTCTTTTCTCATCAAGAAAGCATAATATATTTGAGGTTCATTCATGGTGTTGTAGCATGTCAGTATTTTGTTCCTTTTCATTGTTGAAGAAATTTTTATTGTATGAATATTTCCACATAATGTTTAAGTGTTAACCCAAAGGTAGACATCTGAATTGTTTCCAGTTTTTGGACTATACAAATAATACGCCCATGTACATATATGTACAGGTTTTTGTGTGGACATTTATTTTATTCTCTTGGATAGACACTTCGAAGGGGAATTGAAGGGTTATAAGATCATGTTTACTATTTTTAAAAAGTTGCAACCTATTTTCCAGAGTGACTATATAATTTTATATTTCCACTAGTAATCCTTTCCATCAGCAATCAATCTATTTTATTTCTTTGAGCAATGATTTGTGAATTTCAGTTTACAAGTCTTGCATTTATTTTGCTAAATTTATTCATAAATATTTTCTTTTTTTTTCTCCTGCTTTATTTTCTCCACAAATCCCCCAGCACATAGTTGTATATTTTTAGTTGTGGGTTCTTCTAGTTGTGGCATGTGGGATGCCGCCTCAACATGGCCTGATGAGCGGTACCATGTCTGCGCCCAGGATCCGAACCAGTGAAACCCTAGACTACCGCAGCAGAACATGCAAACTTAACCATTCAGCCATGGGGCCGGCCCCCATAACATTTTCTTACCTTTCATTTTATTGTGAATTGAATCATTTTTCTCGGTTTCGTTTTAAGTTTGTTCTTTGCTAGTATATTAAGTATGCAATTGCTATTTTTCATATTCTTGTCTTATCCCATGGCCTTGATGTACTCCTTTATTATATCTGTTTGATTCTTTGTGGATTTTTTAGAACTTCCTACTTACAGGGTCATATTTTTGAAGAGATACAGTTTCTTTCTTTCCAATCTAGATACTTTTTTAAAAAAATTATTTTCATTTCATTGCACTGAATAAATCCTCAAGAATGATGTTGAATGTAAGTGGCAAGAGCAGAAGACTGTACGTTCTTGCTCTGTGCCTATTACTAAAGAGAAAACATTGAGTCTTTCACCATTGAGTATGATGTTAGCTATAGATTTCTTGTATATGGACTATGGCAGCTTGAAAATGTTGCCTTCGATTCCTTCTATTCATTATTTGTTGAAGCTTTTTTTTTTTTTTATCATGAATGGATGTAGGATTTTGTCAATTGCTAATTCTGAGTCTATTGAGATAGCCATGTGATTTGTTTGTTCTTTCTTCTATTAATATGTTGCATTACATTGATTATTCTTGGACATTAAACTTGCACCTCTAGAATAAATGTCATTTGGTCATTGTGTGTTAGCTTTGTAATATACTTCTGAAATTGATTTACTAATATTGTGTTAAAGAATTTTTGCGTCTGTGTTCCTGAGCAATATCAGTTCTTGCTTTTGTTTTCCTGTGATGTTTTTGATTGGCTTTGTTATCAGGATAAGTAGAATGAGTTGGTAAATATTTCCTCCTCTATTTTCTGAAAGACTTTGTGAAGACTTGATATGATGTGGTCTTTACTTGATAGAACTCCCCAGTGAAACCACGTGGGTATGAATTTTTCTTGGTGGGGAGATTTTTAATTACAGTTTCATTTTCTTCACTTGTTTTGGGTCTATTAAGACTTTCTATTTCTTTTTGAGATCGTCTTTGGTAATTTGTGTCTTTCTAGGAATTTGTCCAGCTCATCTATGTGGACTACATTTTTGGCATAAAGTAATTTACAATATTATCTCATAATATTTTAATTCATTTTGATAAAGAGTGATGATTTCTCCTTCATTCCTGATTTTCATAATTTGGGATTTACCTTATATTTCTTAGTTCAACCTATACTTTAAAATGCTAATAATAAGGCAGTTCTAACTCAAATTGACTCAGAAAGCTAGGGAGCTACCTCAGATATTAACAAGGGATAGGAAAAGAAGATCTAACAAACATTTTTGAAGGCATGAGGGATAAAAATAGAATTACTTCTTTATTATCTTATATGAGCCCTTAATAAGCTGGTTATTAAATATAAGCAACATGGATCAATGAAAACTGGAGTTTAAATGGTTTGAATACTACAAACAGCAATTAATTGTGTAAGATTTTTGTTATTTAATACTTACTAAGTTCATATATGAATTTGCTTTCTAAGTAGTCAGTGATAACTACATGGCAAAAGGTGTATAATAACGCTTATGCTGAATCAAGGTTAAACAAATTTCACTATTGCTGTCCCAAATAAAGATTAGATAAATCAGAAAAGAAATAGATCATTACTTTTTCACATAATTTAGTGAATTATATACATAAATGAAAAAAACTCTGTATTACTCTAATGAATTTTATTCTTTTGTGAAAAGTTCAGTGCTTACTTGAGTACCGTAGCTCTTGAACAGAGATGTTACTATTTCCCTAGCTGGCATTTAAAAACACAAGGTGACATTCTTAAACCTTTAATTATGAAAAGTTTTACACATATACAATAGAAGAGAGAACAATATAACGAAACCCATAAGCTTATCACTCATTTTTGACAACAAGAACATGCTGTTTCTGATATTGTTATAGTTTTTCCTCTATCTTTGTTTGGGAATTTATTTTATAATTGCCAAGATGATGACTAATAGCATTTAATTTTCAGTAATTCTGCAAATCCTATGGTGCACGGGAAAATCTCACACAACAAATATTTTTCTTAGCTAAAATACCGAAGCATACCTTTGAGAAACACTTTTAATAATAAGATGTTGCAATAGTGGTTAGTTTTTGTGACCTATTACTCATTGGAACAGTTGTTGAAATAGATGTTGCAGGAGGATAAGTAATTTAAAACTACCATAAGGGAATTTCTTACATGTAAAAAATTGGCTTAAATTAATTTTAATAATGTATTTATACATTATGAAGGTAAATCTGTATTGTGAATATAATTGTGGGAGAAGTCTCATCTCCTTTGGAAGACATCCCATCCTCACACTAATTTAATAAGATAAAACTGAAATTCTGGAGAAATAAAAACAAAATTCTTTTCATATGGCCTTGGGACTTGTACCTTATGTGCTAAGTAAAATAGAAAGCAGAAACTGATTTTTATGTTGTACAGAAGTTTAATAGGTTAAGTTATTCACGTGCGTTTACAAAGCTTCTCTGTCTAATATGAATTAATTCTCTATTGTTGGGAATAACAATAGTGTCTATATCAGAGTTTCTGTGAACCCTAAATGAGTTAATCTACATAATGCGTCTTAGAATATAGATACATTGTAAGCATTATAAAATATTAGGCATTAATTTTTGTTGTTATTTTTGATAATTTCCAGTTTGTTTAGAAAAGTGAACCTAGTTTAACCAAATTGTTGTATTTTATCTACATTTTATGCTGTATGAGTAATTAATACCAATAACAGAAGCAAGCTAGATAATCTCCACAAAGTGCAAGTGGTAATAAGAGTAATGATAATTTACTAAAAGTGACCTAACATTTTGTAACCGTCATTTCATTTAATACAACAAACCTATGGATTAGAGTCTGTTAATATCGTGTGTTTCATATGAAAAAACTGAGTTGGAGAAAGGTTAAATAACTTGTGAAAACTCCTTTTCTATCAAATAACATAATGCCTTGTGACCAGTATTAATTTTTCATAGCAGGTGTTTTCTGCATACTTCTCCAAGATTACTCACACACCTTCTATAAACCCCTCCCATATTAAAAAATATACCATGTGTCAATGTCTGTCCTGGTACACAATGTGTCATATGTGATTATGTGACATCTCTTAAGCGACTGCTTACAGTGCTGTTTATTTTTTAATAAATTTTAGTACAACAGGGTATTCTAGACTTGGTAGAATCATTCATGGGGTAAGATTTTGTATGCATTCTTTCAAAGAATCCAGATAGAGATCTAAAATACAAATATTAACAACCTTCAGTGGCACTGCAGGCATGAGGAGTTTAATGCATAAACCAACTAATAGAGAAGACGTGGTGGAATGAACATGGTATTTGGCTTTCCATAGTCCTGGGTGTGAAACTTAACTCCCCATTCCTCTAGTTGTGTGACTCTGAGCAAGATTCCTTCAACAATTTGGGATAGCTGAGGCTAAAACTTATGATAGGATTTTGTCAGATACGTTTTTTTTCAAATCAGCATTCCTTTTGATACTGTAGAAAGCAAGCCTTGTTTATTTTTCCTTTCTTATCACCATCAAGTAATTTCAGGGTGTATTCTAGCTTTCCATAACCTATCTCTTCTACTTTCTTAAATCTGTTTTTTTAATTTCCATTTATGAAAAGCCCTCTCTCTTTCATTCTCCTTGTAATTTATCATCTTTCTTTTTAGGAGGAATCATTTTGAGAAAGTTGTTTAAATGTGCAGATGATTCTCCCCAATAAAATTTTAGATATGGACACAACATAGAAAAACATGTTTTATCCAGTGAAAAATGTCACCCTTGGTGAAGATTGTTTCTGTAAACTAACCCTGGTATGATGGCTACACAGTGATAAAATGCCAGCTAAATGGTTGACCTTAACTTTGCTGACGATTTTCAGAGATAAATGCTGGGCTAGTGCCCCGCTTGTGTTCTGACAGGGAAACACTGATGCCACACTTATTCATCCTTTGTCGTTTATATTTGACGCAACACCTCTGAGTTTGCCGCAAAGAAAGGATCGTTTGGATTCTACATAAAAGCTGATTTTTAAAAAGTTTTAAGACTTTTTAATATAAAAGCAATAACTGATCAGGTTTTGTAATTGTCTTTTCTCTTTTTATGTTTTCAACAGGTAATCCATTATTAACTAGCAAAGTCAACATATTGATTAATGTGCTAGACGTCAATGAATTTCCTCCAGAAATATCTGTGCCATATGAGACAGCTGTGTGTGAAAATGCCAAACCAGGACAGGTATCTTATCAATATTGTTAATTAAGAGTGGGAAAAGACCCACTATCTGCATGTGTTTTCGGTTATGAGACCATATATATATAATATATAATATACTAAAATATATATATTATTTTTCTGGATTATATGTCTTCATAAAAGAAACTATAAGAGTTAATAAACTCTTGTAAATTAATAGTACATAGATGGATATAGAAGTAATACCATAGGAGATAAAGTGATGATGGCCTAGAGAATATTCCTTGTGTAACTAAAAAGTCTAAAATTGCAGATTCTGCTGTTTTCCACTCTTTACTGTGGAATTTCTAATGAACTTGTGACTATAAACCCACTCAGCAAACAATTTTAGAGAGCATTCTTCTAGAGTATTTCTTGCTTTGTACACATGCTTTTATGAAGGGGTACAGAAAAACTTTTAAGTCAATGAAAAATATAAAGCTTTTTTCTATGGTGGCCCTGAAAGAACATCCAGGTTATTCAAAATATCTGGATTACATTTTCCTTGTTTAGTTAGCATTGCTAAGGGGAGGTTCTAGTGGGGAGATGTCATGATGGGAGACCACATAGTTAAGGAAAGTTACTGTCAAAATCATAGATATTATGTGGGCAGTGGTGGGTAGCCAGTTTTTTTCTACGCTGTTATAAATGAATGAATAGTATAGTATAATATAATATAATATAGTAGGAATCAGGCATGAGTAAATGATGAGAGTGTGTCATGAAATAAAAATATGACTAATCCAATATTCTGCATCTAGTTTCCAAAGGAAAAATATGTCAGTATGCTTTGGTTTGCTGTACATTTCAATCACCTTTAAATAGCATATCTACTCATTTAAGGAAATTTGAAGTTTTAATTCTTATTTGAAAAAATCTTAATATTTGAAATGGTATCTTTATTTGGAAAGGTCATTCTTTGATCTTTAGTATTTGTTTCAATTCAAACGTTTTCTACTACTCTGTGGAACATTCATCCCATAGTTCTAATCTTGTGATGTCCACTAGCCACATAGCTATTAAATTAAAATTAAATTAAAAATCAATAAATCAGTGTTCTCATTCACACTAGCTCCATTTAAGGGCTCAATAGCTGTATGTGGCATTTTGATAGCTATTTTGATAATTTGGAGAAAGTATTAATTTTATTAGAATATGACTTATTTAGTCATATTTTCCAAAGTGATAAATTTTCATTCTTAATTTTGAATAGACACAGGAATGCATTTAAACAAAGTTTTAGTGTTTTACCACCTTAAATGTAACAACAATTTATATGCGATGAACCCAGTGCCTCCTTTAGTGTCTGAAATAGTAGATGCTGCATAAATGTTTACACAAATAAGCAACCTGATTTGGTTATTTGGAAAATTATAAGAGTTTTACCAAAATTCCACAACCTAGCTATTGTCCACTTTCCAGATCCGTCCACAACACCCCCAAAAGCCAATCTTTTATTTTTTGGGTTTTAGGGACATTATTTCATATCAATTACAATCTTGTAATGCACTAAATGAAAGCCTTTTGGAAACAGAACTCCATTTAATGCTTCTATATTTGTCTAGTAGATTAAAGTTTAAACCTTTAGGAATAGTAGAAGTTACTAGAGATAACTTGATTTTGTTATATCTGGACAATGAGGTGAGGAATCTGTGGGGACCTTGGAGATTCTTTGTCTAATAAATATCTGTTGGGCTTTTGGTGTCCTACTGGACGACATCTATGTACAAAGCATAACATTGAAATGTCTCTTGAGTTTTCAGGGAGTGTAGTATATGAGGATTTTCTGCCTTTGTCCCCAGCCATTCTGTGCCTTGTCTAAGAACATGCATATAATCTATTTATCTCTTTTGGACTATAATTGAACATATATGTATATAAGTGTTATCTATCTGCCTACCTATCTATCTACCTACTTATCATGTATCTATCTAAAGAAGAAAGAGGAAAGAGAGAAAGATGATGCTATGTAAATTAATAATGATTTATATGGTGAATCAGTGAAGTATGGGAATTGTTTTCCTTAGGGCAATGACTTCCAAGTGTCAATTCCAGATAAGTGCCAGTTTACACAGAAATTTTCATTTCTGTATGCTGTTTTAAAGGATGTTTCTTCATTCTAAAGTTATATTCTTGATATGTTTTGATGTTAAATACCTTTAATTTAGTAAATGACTATGCTAGTTGATAGTAGTTAAAGGCAAATCAAAACAAAACTTGACAAAGCAACCCTTCCGAAAATTTACAGAAATTTTATGGATGAGATATAGTGATCTGAGCATACAGGTTTATGTGAAAGAAAGGTAAAGTTTTACAGGGCCTATATGGTCATTCTTTGACTAAATTGCCACATTCCATGATCTGGCCTTTGATGTTGAATAACAAAAGTCTCATCCATGACAATTCTAAAGGGTAAATAGATCCTATGTGACTGATTTGCACTGAAGCAGGGAACAGCAATTCTCATTAGAAGACCAATTTGTCAAGTTACAGATTTCTAATACTGCACCAGAGACTCGAAGTCCCAGTATGTTTGTATGTGAGAGTGTGTGTGTGTACTCATAAACACAGCCATATGGGAAAATCATAGTCATAGATTGAGTTTTAACCATGGAATCAAAACAAGTAGTAGTAAATTAATCAAACGTTTAGTTACATCAATCAAAGGTCACATGATGCCTGTTTTGCCCACTGGGACCAGGGTATAGTAATGAAATGTAAGATCTTTCTTTGGCAAATTCAAATTTAGTCTAAGAGAGTGGTCACCTGACCAGCACACTGAGCTCACCTTCTTCCACACTCCTTTCCTGAAATCCTTCCTGATGCAAAACCATCGGATATGTTAATAAGCAAACGCCTCAAAGCCGTTCTGATTTGCTTATCTACATAGTGAATGATCAGTTTCATAGTTTGGCTCTCAGAAGTTATTTTTAATTTCCAAATTCTTAAGGAAATCTTAGTGAAGTATCAGAATTTTGTCTACTAGATACACAACCTGGAGCAAATTAGGGAAAATTTTGAAACAGGGTTGATAGCATTTACTTCTTTAGAAAACTTTATAAAAACAAGCTTTGTATTCTTACCCATTGGGAGAAAAAAAAATAACAACAGAGACAGATATGCATCCTTTGTATCTCTCTTTTTCATCATTTTATTTATTTGTGAAAATAAAATTCATTCTCACAAACATAGGTATACTAAAATTTTGCTATTATAAAGGCTTTTAAATAATCAGAGATTTTGTTTCCAGTAAGCATTTTCATATTTAGGTTAGAAAGCATTTATTTCATCTAATGTAAAATGCAAGCAAGTATATTTTAATTTTGCTTATTAGTGAGAATTTTCAATGCTGTTAAGTCTTTTAGTTATGCAAATATTGACTTGGAATCAATCCATACCCTATAAACATACTTGCCATTATTAAGTGTAACTGTTTATATATTTGTTTATAAAAATTATGTGTAAATAATTGGCCCACTGATATGAATCCTAAAAACATCATTTCTGTCTTCTTGCATGCTTCGTTAAATAAACTTATTAGCTTGGTCTACAATGTTCCCTATGAAACTGATGGCTGACTTCAAGTTTCATCTCGACTTTGTTTCAGATAATTCAGATAGTCAGCGCCGCAGACCGAGATCTTTCACCCGCTGGGCAGCAATTCTCCTTTAGATTATCGCCTGAAGCTGCCATCAAACCAAATTTTACAGTCCGTGACTTCAGAAGTAAGTTTAACCACATGAAAATTTACCTCTTATCGTGTAACTTTGTAAAAAGACACAAAGGTGGACATCAATGCTATCCTGAAAGCACTGAAGTTCATAAAATATGGAAATCCATATATGTGAAATACAAAATTCTATAGCTAGCAGTAAGTGAAATGTTTAACCTGTATAGACTGTATCTAACGAGGCAAATTACTTCCGTTTATAATGTGGACAGTTCCTTAATGAGTCAAGCAAACAATAGGCTATCTGGGAAATTGAATGCTTTTCATGTTTTAAATATATCAATTGTTCCACATGCACATTATGTGTACATACGAATAGGTAACTTCCTAGTACCTGTCTTATTTGAATAAACCTAGATACAGACAGATTAAGAACACAGGCTTTGTATGTGAGGATTGTGAGGAATGGCTGTAAATGAAACAGGGTCCCATATATGAAGGGCCTTATAAGTAGAGAGACTATATTTTATCATAAAAACTAGAACACTTTTGAAGACAGAAGTGGACAATATTAGTAATTTTAATTGGAACAGCACACATGAAATAGGGCTGTCCAAGACAAACTGAACCATATGGTCACCCTCTCTTTAAGCCATTTAAAGAGAGCATAACAAATCCAATGACTGGAGAAGTCTTTGAAAGGTTTATGCAAGAGAATATACTTTGTTCAGATTTGCATTTTAGGGAGATCAGTTTGGTTCCAGTGTGGAAAAGTCCGTGGAGGAATATAAGACTATTGATGCTATTGTGGAAATTGGGTGACAGAGTCTTAGATTAGGGTAATGGCCAACAATGGAGATCAATCGATAGAGATAGAATTAACTGGGCTTGAGGCTAGATCCTCTGGATTCCATATGTAAATATGATGGAGAAGAGGAAGACTCAGACCTTGAGATCATTAACTTGGGAAACGAGGTAGATGGTCACATCATGCAGGAACCTAAGTATTGGCTATTTCCCACCACGTGTCTTTACTGGAGAATCTATATCTGGTTAATCATGATAACATGAATCAGATCATCTTGCCCCAAAGCATAGTGTTTTCTCATAGTCTGAACATGTATTTGCCTCTCATATGCCATTTACCATATTCCCTGTTTTATCTTGGTATATTTTAATTGTAACCATAAGTTTTTTAAGTGGATAGAAGCATCTTTTAACCCTTGAATATTTACCCTTTTTTTAGTGAAAACATATAAGTTCTACTCTCTTAAATTTCACTTATACAATACAGTGTTATCAACTATAGTCACCATGTTATATGTTAGAACCTCAGACCTTACTCATCTATAACTGAGGGTCTGTACCCATTACCAACCTCCCTATTTCCCCATCCCCAGGCCCTAGTGACCACTTTTCTACTCTCTCTTTCTATGAGTTTCACTTTTTTTTAGATTCTACATATAAGTGATACTGTGCAGTATTTGTCTGTCTTTCTTTGGCTTATTTCACTTAGCGTAACACCCTCCGGGTTCATCCATGTTAGCACAAAACGCAGGATTTTCTTCTTTCTCATGGCTGATTAATATTCCTGTGTGTGTGTGTGTGTCTCTGTGTGTGTCTGTATGTGTCTGTGTGTATCCATTCATCAATAGAAACCATTTTCAGGGTGAAAATGAGGTTTAATATATATATTTTTCCCATGAGGGACAGCACAATAAATTGTACATGGTCATATATCAATAATAATAATGGGTTGAAAATAAACATTAAAAAAGGGTAGGCTGCCTTTTGACACAACTTGTGTTCAAGAATATCAAACCCTCACTCCCCAAGTACAAATACACCAGCTTTTCCAAATTTCTAATTCTATTAATCATTTCCACCCAGATTTTAAATTTTAATCCTTTTTCCAAGACTCAAGTATTCAATCATCAATTGCTAAAAATGTTGATGTTAATTCAACTGGTCCCCATTTTTCCATTCCCACCGTCACCACAAGTGCCTGGCATCACTAACTCTCATTGGAAATATTTAATAGACATTTAGCATCTTAATATTTTGTTTCTCAATTTAAAAATACCCTCCATATAATAATAAATTAATCTTCCTGTGCCAAAGTCTATCTTATCATGTAAAATTTTCTCAACTTGATGCTTCCTATTGAAAGGGGGATAGAGAATTTTCAGTTGTTGAAATTAGAATCTACAAATGCATAGATGCATGGAATATTATTGAGATAGTAACTTTTTCTGACATACTTGTATTTTAATGAGTAATATATTTTTCTAAAATTATTTTACCTGATTCCAAAGTGGGTACCATGTATGACTATAATAAACTAAATATCAATACATTTCTAAAAATTGCAAAATGTTTCTAGGGCTTACTTTATTCGATGCAAAAAAATAAAGTAGTGTTATGAATAAAACAAAATTTCCACCTGTATGTATAGAAATAAAATAATTAAAGAACAAATAAATGCAGTATAACACTTTCAGTGAACTACTAATTGCACTTATATAAATTTTAGATTTTTATTGCCTTGGATTATTCCAAATAACTATTGCTGTTGTTGGTTTTTACAGAATTAAAATGAATTACTTTTATAACTATATGAAAGTGGTGATGATTATAATTCATAATGTTTAAAATTTTTAATGAATCGATTTTTAACACACTTTTTCTTTGCATTTTCTTACGCTAACTGATGTGCAAAAGTTAAAGTGCATAGGTAACGTTGATATAGACTTGGGAAAAAATTAAAAATCAAGTTTTCATCTGAAATAGTAAATTGATATTTGTGATATTTTAAAGAACAAGTTCTTAGGTAAGATATTTTACAGATTCATTTTTTGTAATCTTTGCTTGTCTGTCATGTAAGAAAACATCCACAGAAGTTTTTTTTTCCAATGAGATTTTGATCTTAGAAAAAAATGGGTGAACACAGCACACTTCTTGTCTTGTAAACCATTTTATATTCTTTCTGAATAGAAAATTTAATTCTTACACCAGGCAAGATGAGTGGTTCTTCTTTCTCTAAGGATTATTTTGATTACATTTCATTACATTTTGGCAGCTTTCATAATAATAAAAGAATTAAAATATGGATGCATTTTACTGATTTGAGAAGCGCTTCCTACTGTTTAACAGATACCAAGTTTAAGATGTGAAGTGCGGCTCGTAGCAACCATCTTATCATAAACGTCATGTTTTGTAGACAACACAGCTGGAATTGAAACCCGAAGAAATGGATACAGCCGCAGGCAGCAAGAACTGTATTTCCTTCCTGTTGTAATAGAAGACAGCAGTTATCCTGTCCAGAGCAGCACAAACACAATGACTATTCGAGTTTGTCGATGTGACTCTGATGGTACCATCCTGTCTTGTAATGTAGAAGCAATTTTTCTACCTGTAGGACTCAGCACTGGAGCTTTGATTGCAATCCTACTGTGCGTCGTTATACTCTTAGGTGGGTTGTAGTATTGATCACATTCTCTCTCTCCCCTTTGTCTGTGTATCTCTCTCCTCAGTTTACCATGTAAATCAGTTTTTCTTTATCAAGATGCCACATCTAGATAGAAGGAAGATTGTCTATCTATATTAAATTATATTTTTATTAAAGTTAATTTTCCATTTCATACCTCATGGATATTTATAATTAGAAATACATAAATAACCTCATCGAAAATAGAAAAGTATGTTCCAGCCCTAGGGAATTTTCAAGTAATAGCAGTTTGTGGCACTTGCTGCAATGAAATTTTTTATAACAAACATCCAATTTACAGCAATGGTTTCTCAATTCATTTTACATCCTACTGGTTATTGCAGACATTATATAACCTTTTAATAATATACTAGATGAATGATAGTTCTCAAAAACCAGTTCAATAAAGAAAGAAAGAAAGAAAAGAGAAAGGACAGGAAAGAAACAGAGAGAAAGTAAAGGGCCTCCAGATTTGTTTTTTTCTGTTTAAAATGCCAGCTAGAAGCAATTCTTATTCCACTCTTCTCACATCTCCTCACACTAAAATTCTAACCATTCCTTCTAGAACAGAACACACTAAAATATCTAAAAGCACAGAAAAGGGAAAGGATTGCAGTAAATGCATTCTGTATCATCTCTGTGAGAATGAATATAAACCTGCTACGGGGGTTCCCTCTTCCATCAACTCTGTTCAGCTGACTCCCTTTCACTTATTAATTCGCTACCAGAAACACAAAAGTAAAGAGACATTCTCTATTTGTCGAGTCATCTCTTTAAATTTACACTGCAATGGATATATAGCTGGGCACTGTGGAATCAGTTTATGTATGTATGTTTATTATTTAACCAAAATATTTTGCCAAATGAAGATAACTACCTTTATCTCTAGGATAGAAAGCAAAATTTTAAAAAATTCCTAGGGTGTAAAGCATGGAATAAGGCATTATATAGAACTTCATAAAGAACCTTCTCTGGGTCAGAAGCTCAGGTTGGCTTGGAGGGTAAAGTTCTAGTCCAATTTTCAGGGTGTAGATATTAATTAGACACAAGTAACTTTGGTGTGTAGAACAAAGCATTCTTTATATCCTTAGAATTTATAGTAAATTATATCTGATATCTGTTTGTGCTGATTATATAAACCTTAAAAGGACAGATTCATGGGCTGGCCCTGTGGCCTAGTGGTTAAGTTTGGTGCACTCCACTTTGGTGGCCTGGGTTTGCAGGTTCAGATCCTGGGCTCGGCCCTATACCATTCATCAACCATGTTGCAGCAGCGACCCACATACAAAATAGAGGAAGACTGGCAAAAATATTAGCTCAGGGCTAATCTTCCTGAAGCAAAAAAAGAGGAAGATAGGCAGCAGATGTTAGCTGAGGGCAAATATTCCTCAGCAAAAACAAAGAAAGAAAAAGGGCAGATTCAAAATAACATTCTCACATCTGAAACTGAACATTATCAATTAAATATTTAACTTCAAATCAAGTGTTGCTCTCTCATGCTCCTCTCTTCTCTAGGAGCTACCTGAGTCCCAGATTATTTCCATACCAACCCAGCATGACTTGGCATGTTCTGGATGCTCGCCTTTGGCCTCTTGCCCCTCCTGCAGTGTAGCAATTAATCTGGCTCAGGTCAACATTATCATGCACTGCCAGCTGCCGCTCATTCATCTGAAGACTTGCCAAGTGTCCGCAGTGCACCTGCACTGTTCTAGCATTGTGAATCTGCTAATATACAACAGTGAATGCTGACACTCTTAGTCCTACCATGGGATCTGCTTAAAAATCCATCTATTCCTTGACCTCCTTAACCGATCTCAGACTATTTTAGATTTTCCAGCTTATTCTTGGCCATTTTTATATCCTTCCTGGGGTGCAGGGAAACACAAGAATCTTGTGATGCTTGGGTATCTTCTAGGTAGTCCTCAGGCACATCTAACTAGTTCCTTTCTCAGCCATGGCAACTCTAAAGCCATTTATATGCAGAGCTCTCTCTGAGGCTTGCAGTCTCTCACATACTCTCCACATGAAAAAACAACAGTCTAATTCTAGGATTTCCCTAAACCCTGGGAGGAGCGCAGAGTGCTAAAGAGCACTCTAGGGCCCATTGTACAGAATCTCTACCTTTATCTCCTCCCTTCTTCCAGCTGGCGAAATTCTAATTCTGAAGGAAGAGGAAATAAATGAGCTTTCATCCTCATGCCATCTCCTCTATTTTCTAATCCTATGACAAGAGTCTTCCAGACTTTGCTGTGGGAAATCAAGCACACTTTGGCTTTCAACCGATTGCTGCTGCTATGGAGGAGAAGGGGTCTTATGACAATCAAAGTTGAGCACTGACTTCCTGGTTTGAATCTGTGCCCATTCACTCCTAGGAGAAATAAACACTATTGATTTAATGATGATTATGAGTCAACCAAAAACAAAGAAATATTTCAATAATTAGAGTATATAAATTAACTGTTTCAAAATTTTATCATGCTTCATGAAGCTAACCTGAGTACTAGGCATTTGGTTTGGAAAATGTCTCAATATGGCTGGACACAGAATTTAAATAGAGACCTTAGTTGACATCATTTGTAAAACTAAGGCCCTTCTATTCTATATTCTTCCTTCTCTTTTTCTTTCTTTTTTTCTTATTTAATGCTTTTAAAAGTGAATGTCACATGAAGATTTGTATATATTTCAATAGAAGCACATTAATGTTACAACTGGGAAATCTAGGTGTGAATAACACCTAAATGTTATTTACGGGCTATAATATTCGTATTTTGTTATGTCAATGTTATACAGCTCTTGGTATGCTTAAAACAACCATTCTTTCATCTTTTTTAAATTTTATAACACAAATTTTTTTCCCTGATGCCAAAATATTTAAATATAATGCATGTTAAATATAAGACTATAATTGTTTGAGTTTGTCAATAACTTTGCTATGGTTTCTTGTTAGGTGTGATTTCAAAAAGAAGTTAAGTTTAGACGATGAAAAAAATATAAACATAGATATGACCCTTATTGATTACAGTATATTAACTTTGAAAATAATAGGATGTCATTAAAGAAACTCAGCCAGCCCCAATCAATTTTAGTTTTTACAGGGATGAACTGACATATTCTCAAATTGCCATTTCTCTCTTGTTCTAGCCATAGTTGTGCTGTATGTAGCTCTGCGAAGGCAAAAGAAGAAAGATACCCTGATGACCTCTAAAGAGGACATCAGGGACAACGTTATCCACTATGATGACGAAGGAGGGGGTGAGGAGGACACCCAGGCTTTCGACATCGGTGCTCTGAGAAATCCAAAAGTGATTGAAGATAACAAAATTCGCAGGGATATAAAACCAGACTCTCTCTGTTTACCTCGTCAGAGACAACCCGTGGAAGATCACACAGACATAAGAGATTTCATTAATCAAAGGCTACAGGAAAATGATGTGGACCCAACAGCCCCACCATACGATTCATTGGCAACATACGCCTATGAAGGCAATGGATCCGTAGCAGAGTCTCTTAGCTCCATAGACTCTGTCACCACGGAAGCTGACCAGGACTATGACTATCTGACGGACTGGGGACCCCGCTTTAAAGTCTTGGCAGACATGTTTGGTGAAGAAGAGAGTTATAACTCTGATAAAGGCACTTAGGGGAGAAGCGAAGGCTAAAACACAACCAAGAAGAGACATTTAAAAGAAACACAAATGGAAATCACATATACACACACATACACACGTGCACCGCCCTCCCCTCACCCCCCCCCCCCCAGGCTTTATGAACAAGATTCCTTTGATTATCTGGTTTCTAGCAAGTTGCTATATTTATCATATTGTCAGTTTGGTTTTTTCTGCCAACACAAGATAAATCCTATAATACGTACTTGCTTGGTTTTGTTTTGTTATTTTGGAAATACACTGAGACCTGCTCAGGCCGACTAAGTACAATTTACTGACATGACAACGTAGAACGAAGATAGCTATGTGGCATCACGGTGGAAGAGTGTTAGATTTTTCTTAATTCCACTAAAGTGCCTATTGAAACTCTTATCATTTAAAAATGGTGTACAGTACACTCTGCTGTGATGGCATGGCAGGATTCAGAGACACAGAGGACATAAACAAAGACACTGGCTTTATGTCAAGGAGCAATAGCAACATGCTGACTTCTAATTCCTTTTGAGGAAAAAAGAAGAATACTTTCTGAACTCCATCTTCTTATAATTCAAAGATTTTTTTTTCTTTTTTAAACTGTATGCCAAAAAATATTTGTTTTTCCTACCCTTTGAGAAAATTGAAATAAATGAGATATCAAATTCAATATGTAAGTTCCGAATTTTAAAAGCAATGTTTGATCTTCACATTAGTTCATATTAAAGATATTCATTAAAATGTTACTTTTTTCCAAAAAAATAAAATTTTGAAAAAGGAAATTTTTTAAAATTCCTCTTTATAAAGAGAGGCCTCAGGGCTGAAACTCCACATTAAAATAAATACTGGTTTTGTTTTAATTATGTGCTGGTGTGTGGAAGGTTGGTTTTAACAAGTTACCAGATCATTGAAGTCTTCAGTCATAGATAAAATTTTAAGTTGTGTTTCTATGAAACTTTTTTAGGGAAAAAAGTGCCATTGATTTATACATGGGAGGAGAAATTCATTATATAGCTTCTCAGAGTTTCTTACCATCCAGTGATTCTTTGATGAGCAAGGAAAATAAAAAATATATCAAATAATGCAGGATGGATTTAAGGCATGTCTAAAAAATATTTATTATACATTACTGAACAAATAAAAAATCATAGACTGCAGGAAATTCAAACCAATGACTGACTCCTAAAAAGAACACAAATGCAAAATCAGGCAGATTATTTATTTATTTTATTAATATAGACTTAAACTTTGTGAACATTATTATACGAGAGCTCAGAGTTGCTCCTTTATGCTGACATCTACAATAGCTCTAATATAAACGATCCCATAAATCTTCTCTGTAAAGATCTTTCACCTTTTAATTTGATGCAGATTTCTAAGATGTGTTAGATTTTGTAAGCATACAGGTAAACTACACTCATATAGATTAATTTCAAGTGAATTGTACACTATCTAGAACTTAAAATAGATAACTTACTACAAAGTAATATATTTTCTTAATATTATAACTATACAAGTGATTACTGAAATATTGAAACTACATATAGGAAAAAATAAAAGTTGCTTCTGGATCCATCTCGAAGATGTGATCAGTATCTAGTTGTATTTATGAAATATTTATGAACTTATTTATAATTGCAAGATTGGAGGTAAAAAATCACACATGGGAAAATGGGTAGAAATATGGATAATATAGGCAAATTATATTCAAGCCTATTCATTATTAAATGCCTACTTCAGAGATATATAGCTAATAATTATGCTGTGGCAATTTGGCCATTTGAATCTGCAGTTCCCATTCCTCTTTTGGTGTCTCGTAGTTGCATACTCTCCTTGTTGTCCATATTGGGCACAAGTGTTGAACTCCTTTTCCTCTTTTTGCCACTTCAGCTTTACCTTTGTCTTATCCCTAGGAATTGCATTAGAATATTCATGTAGTGTAATAATTTAGAGTATAATATGCTTTGGGGAATATTTATGTATTTATTTTTAAAAGTTGGCGATGTCATAACCATACTGGAGAAAAAATTAAGGAAACTTCTGAGTTTGCCCTAGCAATGAGATTTGCTATGCAATGATGCACGACCTTTTGAAGAAGGCTAATGTGCGAGATCACTTCCGGCTGACAAAATGATTCTTGTCAGACATTATTGCATTTTGCATCTTGCTAGAGAATCTGACTGCCTATGCATGCAATCCTATATCAGAAGCAATGAGGACGTGAAGGAAACTCAGGAGGGGCAGTCATTTCAAACCACATGACTGAGATGCTAAGCAAAAATATGAAATTGGTGGGTCTTACTTTCTCCAAACTAATAAGCCTTTTTTTAGTACCTCCATCTTTTACTTTTGCTACCCCACTACATTAGTCTGCTCTGGCTGCCATAAAAAGTACCACAGACTGTGTGGCTTCCACAATAGAACTTTATCTCCTCACAGTTCTGGAAGCCAGATGTCTAAGATCAAGGTGTCGGCAGAGTTGATTTCTTCTAAGGGCTGCTCTCCTTGGCTTGGAGGTGGCCATCTTCTTTCTCTGTCTTCACATGGTCTTCCCTCTATGCTAATTCCTCTTCTTTTAAGGACACCAGTCACACTGAGCCCACTCACACGACCTCTTTTTACCTCAATGACCTCTTTAAAGGTTCTGTCTTGAATACAGTCATATTCTGAGGTACTGGAGGCTGGGACTTCAAAATATGAATTTTAGGGGGACACAATGCAGTTCATAACAACCACACAGATGTTAACAAATTTTTCAAAAAAGTGTTTGATTTATAACAAACAAGCAAACATGTAAGAAATGAAATAAAATCTTGGATAGAAATCACTTCAGGTATAATGGGAAACCAGAGGAATGATACGGTGAAAAGATGTCATTTGGGGCTCATAAGGTGGAAGCATTATGGGATAACTTTAACACTACTGAAAGCACTAGGTGTAATATTTCAATACTTATCTTAGAATTCTTCATTTTTTATCATAATACAGTCACTGGACTTCATTCAGGCACTAAGCAATATAAAAAAATGCTTAGAATTTACGTGCGGCATTTGGACTATTAATAATAACCGTACATAACTTTTTAATTACATTGAATGATAACGTGTATGTTTCTTACATAGTTTTAAAAATGTAAACTTTGTGCTGAAAGAAGTGTTAGAAAACATAAGAGTGAAAGAGTGTGATATGCCAAAAATACTGTAAAATTGCTTTGGCCAAATTCTATCACTGACTGGACACAGCCTCCCAGTGTTCTAGTCTCTTTGGTAAAATTAATTTCTTGCTCTTATTTCTAAGTTTCCTCTCAAATTTCTTGACTCTTAAGTTCTAGTTACAATTACATGAAGTCCATTTAATCATTTACACATTGATTACATAAAGTTATGCTAATTATGGAGATATTTAAAAGAGTTTAAGAAACAAAAATCTTTGAACTATGGGTTTGATTGATTATACATTGATTCACCATATACCACATTAGGAGAGTGGGAAAATATTTATTAAGAGATAACTGTTAAAATTCTTCAACAAGTTGGAATGGTAGAGCTGTGCATAGCAAGAGAGAGAGAAGCATTAAAATAACTAGAGCCCAGATCTTGAACCAAAGAGGATAAAAAAAGTCAAAGGAAGGAAAGATTAGAAGGGATGTGTTATTCTTTGTCTTTAAGAGGAGGACATTTTTAGAAATCTTCATAAAAGTTTCAGTAACTATTGTATTAAAATGGGAATTTTGAAAAGCAGATGTAAGTATGCAGGCATTGTATTTGAAGTGGGCTGCAAACTATGACTATATCTGAAAGGAGTTAACCAAATGTCAGTAAACAACATCGCTTCCCAAGAAAAATGAAGTTGAAGGCAGATAATTTTAAAATCTCTCCATGTTTGAAAATTTCTTTTGCCTCCTCGCCTGATTTATAGTTTAGCTAAGTATACAATCTTCATTTGGAATTATTTTTTCCTTAATATTCTGAAGGTCTTTTCTATCATATTCTAGCATCTACCCCAGCTGATGATATAGAAAGATGAATGTGTCACTCCTTCCTTTTGTGTGATATGATTTCTTTCATGATGCTATTCATATTTTTTCTTATCTTTTACATTATAAAATTTCACATTAATGCATCAAGATGAATTTTTTGTCATCCTCATGACTAGGCGCTCAAGGGCCCGTTTCACTATGGAGCCTGGGATCCTTCATTTCTGGGAGATTTCCCTGTATTTATTCTCTGATGTGTTCCTATCCAGTGTCTTTTAACTATCACTTTCTATCTTATATTTTATCCTGTTTTCATGATTACCTTTTCACCTTTGTCTTCCAGTTCTATTAATTTACTTTCTAGTGATTTTTTTTCTAATTTCAAGCTTTTTTTTTGCCATTCCCCTCTCTCCTGTTATTCTGCCTTTGCTTTTAGATGATTTGTTCCTTCACTTCCTGGTGGTGTTAATTGTAGCTCTTTTGAGAATTTTTCTAATAATTTTTTTTCTCTGAATTTTGTGTTTCAAACAAGGTAGAAGGAAAGAGATATATGGGCATCCATTTTAATTTATTCTCTTTCAACTCACGTCTCATTCCAGTTCTCTGCCATTTTTAGTATGTCCAAGTCCTGACACATTCCAGGATTGTGTTGAGAAGACAAGTCCTCTACTGTGCCCAACCCTGGTTCTCTAGTCTGCACGTTTATGCAGTTTCATTCATCACCATTCCATCAGCCTTCCAACAATTTACCCAAAATACTGGTCTGCCAATGGACACTATGTCATTTTGTTTATTGTTATGGGGGTACACACACGCAAATAAATATGTTTGCACACATGTATTACATAGAAATGAATGCTATTTCTCTCTAAAGAAATAATATATACGTGTTATTTGTAAATACATATTCCCTTATCATTAAGTTATATAATTACTGTAACTTTGTCTTAGCATGAAAGGGACATACATATGTAAATGCAATCAATCATAATGGCCTGAAGTCTGGAGAAGAAAACTTATAATTTTTTCTTTTATACCCATTGTTATAAAACAGATGAATCTAGTGGGAATGTGTACACGCACACATATACACAGAAATATATATATGTAATACATGGTTGACAATTCCAATTTGCAATAAGTTTTGGACCACTACTTAATTCCTTTATTCAAGTCCCGTATATTTCTTAGTGTAATGGATTTTCAGAGCAATCAGTTAGACTCACTGAATTTCTCAAAAGGTCTTAAACTTTGTTAGGAGTTCAATTTAATGTTGTTTTTATTGCCCCACTTTAAGATTAAAAAAATCGAAGGTAAGAGTCTCCAAATAATTTGTGTAAAACCAAGAAATAATAAACTGATGGGGGGTGAAGGCTTTCAGTTGTGAAGAGTTTAAGTACATCTAATCTCAGCTTCCATTCCGAGGTTCTTTCCACTGTTTTGCCAGTGTCCATGTGTTTTATACATATACATACATAGTCCACTCGATGACAAGTGTAATTAACAAAAAATCTTGGGAATTCTGGGTCATACTACATCACATTATTGTACTTCCTTAAAAGAAGAAAGAACCTGAACATCCTTGACTCTGATGTCAATATCTAACTCAAGAACCAGGAATTCAAGACACAGTAGTATCCTACCATACAGTAAAAACTCTATTATACGATTAAAAATATTGATCTCTATATTACGAAGGATCAATGTATTTGAAGCTAACCAGTTTGCACCTCTTTTTAAACATCTACATTAATATCTGTACACTATTTTGACTTTAACTTTCCTGAACTTTTCCATCCAATTATGGCTATTTTCTCTTCTTTTCAGCTTCCCATGGGTGAGGCTATACCTTAGCCCTTATTACGGCTTAAATTTCCGATTTCTAAATTGAATTTACTTATGCTTGTCCTAGGCCATCATTCACTGAGTTTGGTATTTTCTATGACTGAAAATTCCAATATATTGTGACTGAAAATTGTCTCAGACAACCAGTACTTCTCGTTTCTCCTCTTCTGCTGTCAACATTTTTTAAGAAGCGATAACGTTAATAAAAAGAGCTATCGATTATTGAACATATACTATTCCAAAAATATGCTACAAAAATTTAATGCTCACAATCACTTGATGAGCTACTATGTTATTATTATTTTTGTTTTACACCCAAATAAACTAGGCTTGGACATGTAAAGTAACTTGTCTATTTAGACACATTTAACAAAAGGCGGAGCCAGGACCTTAACATGATTATGGTATACACTCTCCAGCCCTTTATCCATGATGTATTGTATACTTCATTCCACCACCTCACTCACTGATAACCGATCATTAACAACCTAAAATCTGGTTTCTCTTCCTACTATGCTGTTTTGAACAAACTAGCAACTTCGTAATTGAAAAAGCTCAATGATCCTTCCTTTCACCTTTCTGCAATATCTGTAAAGTTAAGCAGACTTTCATATCTCATCTTCAAATTTTATTTCCGTCTCTTAATTCACTCATTGTTTCTTTTCTCTCTTTTTTTCGGTGAGGAAGACTGGCCCTGAGCTAACATCTGTTGCCAATCTTCCTATTTTTGCTTGAGGAAGATTGTCACTGAGCTAACATCTGTGCCAATCTTCCTTTATTTCGTATGTAGAAGGCCACCTCAGCATCGCTTGATGAGTGGTGCATAGATCTGTGCTGGGGATCTTAATCCACAAACCCGAGGCTGCAGACGCGGAGCACTTGAACTTAATGACTACACCACTGGGCTGGCCCCATCTTTTCTCTTTTAATGTTTCATATACCTCTCACACAGTCTACATAATAAACCCACAGAGTTCTCCCATCTAGTCTCATTTCTTTTTTATATCATTCACATTTGGACATCTCTTGTTATAATAGTGACTTTCCATCTTTGTAAAAATAATATTCAAGTAATCTTTAAACCTATATACGTACATTTTCTCTTTTAAAAAAGATGAGGGAGTTTTACTTGCTGCTTTCAGAACATATATACCTGGCCAATCCATTGGCTTCGAATTCATTAGATCCAAGTCTATATCTTTCTCTTTCAGAGTTTCATATTTCTGTTGTTACTTGAGCTCTGAACTGTCCTTCTGCTCTCTCTCTATGTGTGTGTGTATATATATAAATAGTCATTTGTAACATATTTCATATATAGTTATTTACCCTATAATATTGTTCTATGTCCACTGGAATATTCATGATCTTCATTTCTGGTACTGTTGTCCTCTTCCTGATAAACTCTCTCATTACATTGCTATTTTACTGTTGAAATAACCCTTTAAAAATAAACTTTTTAAATTACTAAGGCAGTACAGAAAGTTCCCATGTACTCCACACCCTGCCGTACTAATAACATTTTAGATTAGTGTAATGCATTTGTCACAATTAATGAAGCAATATGTATACTTTTTATTAAAGTCCATATTTTATTTTTCTTTATTTTCTTTATTTTTACCTAATGTACTTTTTCTGTTCCAGGATCTCATACTTGCCAGCACATCACATGTAGTCATCAATTCTCCAGAGGTTTTTCATGTCTATGATAGTTTATCAGACTTTCTTTGGTTTTAATAACCTTGATAGTCTTGAGAATGACTGTTCAGGTATTTTATAGAATACCCTTCAATTGGTATTTGTCTGATTTTTTTTCCCTCATGACGAGACTGATTAAATGAGTTTTTGGGGAGGAAGAACACAGAGGTAAAGTGCCATTCTCATCACATCATATCAAAGGAACATACTATCAACATGACTTATTACTGTTGATGTTAACCTTCATCATTTGGCTGAGGTCATTTGTCAGGTTTCTTCACTGTAAATTATTCATTTTTCCTTAATCCCATACTGTAAGCCTTTGGAAGAAGGTCAATTTGCACAGCCCAAAGCTAAGGAGTACAGAGCTATGCTCCACCGCTTGAGCTCAAAGCAGCGACATCAAACATTTGGAGTTCTTCTGCATGGGAGATTTGTCTAGTCTCCACGCATTCCTCCATTCATTTATTTACTTATTTGTGTAAGGAAGAGTGCCCCTGAGCCAACATCTGTTCCAATCTTTCTCTATTTGGTATGTGGAACTCTGCCTCGGCATGGCTTGATGAGCAGTATGTAGGTCCGTGCCCTGGATTTGAACCTGCTAACCCTGGGTCTCCGAAGTGGAGTCCCCCAATTAACCACTACACCAGCAGGCAAGCCCTTCGTCTCCATTTATTTGTTCAATCATTTATTTATTTGAGTAGGGATGCATAGATATTTATTTGATATTCTGGTTCATAATCCAGTACTACTTTATTTATAAAGCTATTTCAGTGCCATTTCCATGTCCTCTTTGTCACTTCGTTTTTGTTTGTTTATATGCCCTGAGCACTTTCTTCCTTTCTGTCACTAGAAACTCTGGTCTCATTTCTATATTTCCTGCCCCAGTTCTAGAATTAGCCATTCCTCCAAAAAGCCTTGCTTCCTTTCGTTGGAAAATTATCTTACAGACAAACATCTGGATGTTAAGTGTGCTCCTTGCTACTGAGGTGTTGATGTTTTTCAGGTCCTTTCAGATGACAGAACAAGGAATATATGTGTGTAACAACTGGTATTTCTTTATATATATATATAAATGCTTTTATATGTAACCATCCATACCATTATTAAACTAAAAATGAGTTCATTCTGATGTCTCCGACTCTAATCCATTACCACATGGATCATTGTATATATCCTTCTCTCTCACTTATATGTAATCTCTTTACTCCAACACTGAAAAACCTACTTCCCAACATTTACTATTCATTTACTTAGTTGTTCAGTTCCAGCACATATGTATAATACAGCAGAATTGATAATCCATACTCTCATGAAACTTTATCAGAGTTGTTTTACATTTAGTCTTACAGTCTCAACTCGTTTCCAAAGTGACTTAGGTCCTTGTTCACCTTTTTCACCCACCACTTTCAGTGAGGTTGTTTCATCCATTTGTTAAACAGATTATTTTGTCATATTTTTCATTCAATCCTTAGATCCTCTAACCTCCTAAAGAAGATATATGCTTTTCATTTTCATACACTAAGATTTACTCTTTATAATGTAAAGGTCTACAGATTCTGACAAATGCATGGTGTTGAATATCCTCCATTACCCTCCCCTACAAAATAGTTTCACTGATTTAAAAAAAATCCCATGGGGGCTGGCCTGGTGGCACAGGGATTAAGTTCACCCATTCCAATTCTGTGGCCCAGGGTTCACCAGTTCAGATCCTGGGTGTGGATCTATGCATCGCTTGTGAAGCCATGCAGTGGCAGGCATTTCACATATAAAGTAGAGGAAGATGGGCACGGATGCTAGCTCAGGGCCAGTCTTCCTCAGCAAAAAGAAGAAGATTGGTGGCAGATGTTAGCTCAGGGCTAATCTTCCTCAAACAAAAAAAGAAAATCCCCTGTACTTCACATACTCGACAGCTCCTTGACTTCTGGAGACGCTGATGTGTGTACTCTCTTTATATTTATGCCTTTTCCAGACCATCGGATAAATGGAAACACACATTGTATAGCTTTTTCACATCGTTGTTTTCACTTAGCAATATGAATTTAAGAGACATCCATGTCTTTGTATACTATAATAGCTCGTTTCTTTTTATTGCTGAATATCATTCCATTGTGTGGATGTACCAGAGTTTGTTTATCTAGTCACGTACTGAGGGACATTTTGGTTGATTCAAGTTTTTGCAACTATGAATAAAACTGCTATAAATAAATGTGTACAAGTTTTTGTATGAACATAAGTTTTCAAATTGCTTGGGTAAATACTTAGGAGTCCAATTGTTGGACTGTATGGTAGGACTGTTTTCTTTTGAAAGAAACTGCTGGAGTGTCTTCCAAAATGACTGTGTTTTTTGCATTTCCACCAGTAATGAATAAAAAAGCTCCATTGCTAT
This sequence comes from Equus przewalskii, assembly GCF_037783145.1. NCBI lineage: Eukaryota > Metazoa > Chordata > Mammalia > Perissodactyla > Equidae > Equus > Equus przewalskii. The sequence continues at coordinate 39,915,224 of NC_091850.1, forward strand.
TCATTCTCACCAATATTGGTGTTGTCAGTTTAGATTTTAGTCATTCTAATATATATGGAGTGGTAACTCACTATTCTTTTTAATTATGTTTCTTAATGACAAATTATGTTTAGCATCTCTTTAAATCTTTATATGCCATGATATTTATATATCTTCTTTGTTAAGGTGTCTATTCAGTTCTTTTGTCCACATTCTTTTTATTGTTTTTATTTCTTTTCCTATTCTTTTGTCTTAAGAGATTCTTGGGTATTTTGAACACAAGTCCTTTATGAGGTATATGCTTTGCAGATGTTTTTTCCCAGTCTGTAGCTTGTCTTTTAATTCTCTTAAAGCATCATTTACAGAGCAGATACTTTTAAGTTTAATAAAGCCTAATTAATTAATTTTTTCTCTAATGGGTCATGCTTTTGTGGCTGTATCTCAATGTCATTACCAGACCCATGATCCCTTAGACTTTCTCCTACATTTGCTTCAAGAAATTTAATACTTCTGTATTCTAATTTTAGGTCTGTAATCCATTTTGAGTTAATTTTTATGAAAGCTACATTGTGTGTTAAGAACATTTTTTTGCATATGTATGTCCAATTGTTCCAGCAGACTTTGTTAAAAAGACTATCGATTCTGTTGAATTGTCTTTGCACCTTTGTTGTAAATTAGATGATTATCTTTGTGATGGTGTATATATGGATTTTCTATTCATTTCCATGGATCTCTGTGTCTATTCTTTTGCAAAATCAAACTGTTTTGATTATTATTGCTTTATGTAAGTCTTGAAATCTGGGAGTCCAACTTCATTCTTCAATGTTTTGTTGGCTATTCTAGGTTTTTGCCTTTCCATGTGAACTTTACAGCCAATTTGTTTCTATCTACAAAGTAGCTAGCTTGCTGGGGTTTTGACAGGAATTGCATAGAATCTATAGATCCAATTGGAAGAATTAACATTTTAACAATATTTTCTTCCATTCCATTAAAACAGACTCTCTCTCCTTTAATTTAGAATTTTTATTTTTTCATATTTTTTTACAGTTTCTGCATACAGATCTTGTACATAATTTGTCAGATTTATACCTAAATATTTATTTTTTGGTGTGTATTATAAATGGTATTTTCAAAATTTGAAATTCTCATTGTTATTGCTGATGTAAGGAAAGCAACTGACGTTTAAATTGAACTTATATTCTGAAATCTTGCTATATTTGCTTATTTCAAGTTTTTTTTTGTAGATGATATGAACTTTAGACATCGGCATTCATGTCATATTCAAATAAAGAAATGTTTATTTTTTCTTTCCAATAAATATATTCCTTTTATTTCTTTTTCTTCTCTTATTGTACTAGCTAAGAATTTCACTATTATGTTGAGCAGCAATGATAATAGCAGACATCATTGCCGTGTTCCCAAACTTAGTGGTGGTGTGAAGTCCCTCATTATTGTGTGATGGCAGATATATATATATTTTTTAGATTTTTTTTATCAGGTTAGGAATGTCCCTTTTTATTGCTAGTTTGCTGAGATTTTTTAAATTATGAATGGCTGTTAGATTTTGTCAATTTTTTTCTGTGTTAAATGCTATGATCAAATAATTATTTTTCTTAGCCTAATGATATGGTAGATTTAATTGATTAAGTTTTGAATGTTGAAACAGCCTCAAACCTTGAATGAATCCTCCTTGTTAGTGGTATATGTACATCACCCTAATATCAAAACCAGAAATATCATTGAAAGAGAGAAAAAATGCAAAAATCCTCAAAAAACGTTGGCATATCAAATCCAATTAGATATAAAATATAGTAGTCTCCATTTTCCCTTTATTTTAAAGTCATTTTTGGTTTAGATGTTAGTGTAATGTTGGCCGCATAAAATGAATTAGGTATTATTTCTCTTTGCATATTCTGGAAAATATTTGTACAATTGGCATTATTTCTTCCTTAACTGTTTGGTAGAATTCCCCAGTGATATAACCTGGGCCTGGTACTTTCTTGCTGGAAGCTTATTAATTATGAATTTAATTAATGTAATAGATACAGTCTCATAGTTATTTCTCCTTGTGTGAGTTTTGGTAGTTTGTTTCTTCAAGGAATTGATCCATTATATGCAAGTTATCAAATCTGTGAGCATACAGTTGTTCACAGTATTTATTTTATTATCGTTTTGATATCTGTAGATCTGTAATGATGCTCCTCCTCCTTTTATTTCTAAAATTATTCATTTGTGTCCTCTCACTTTTTTGTTCTTTGTTAGTCTGGTTAGAGTTTTGTCAATTCTACTGCTCTTTTCAAAGAACCAGGCTTTGTTTTATTAAATTCTCTATTTCTTTGATTGAATTCTAAATTTCATTGATTTCTCTTCTAATATTAATTTCCTTTCACTTGTTTCAAGCTTAAATTGTTTTTCTTTCCATAGCTCTCCAAGAGAGGGCCTTAGGTCATTTATTTTTAGATCTCTCTTCTTTTCTAATATATGCATTTAATGCCATATATTTCCCTCTACACACTATATTCACTGCATCTCTCAAATTTTGATAAGTTGCATTTTTATTTTCATTTAGTCCAAAATATATTTTTCATTTATCTGGAAACTCCTTTAATCTATGTGTTATTTAGAAAAGTGTTGCTTAATTTCCAAGCATTTGAGGATTTTTCAAGTTATATTTCTATTATATATTTCTGCTTTAATTCCATTGTGCATTGAGAACATGTTCTGTGATATTTTAAAATATATTAAGGTGTGTTTTATAGACTAGAATGGGGTCAATCTTAGTGACTGTTCCATGTCACCTCGAGAAGAACGTGCATTCTACTCTTTGAATGGAGTATTCTATATATTCTATAAATATTCATTAGACAATGTTGATTGATAGTGATCTTTACTGCTCTGTCTATAGTTTACTGACAAAGAGATGTTGAAGTCTCCTATAAGAGTGGATTTTTCTATTTCTCCTTTAAGTTTTGTCTGTTTTTTCTCATGAATGTATTCAGGATTATAAATCTTCTTGGAGAGTTGATTTCTTCTTTATGCCTGGTAAATTCCCCTCTTTATCTCTGATAATATTCCATGTTCTGAAGTCTGCTTTGCCTGAAATTAATATATCTAATCTGGCTTTCTTTTGATCAATATTAGGATGGTATATCTTTCTCCATCCCTTCAATGTTTGCCTCTCAGTATCTTTATGATTTAAAGTAGTTTCCATGTAATATACAAAATATCATTGTGTGTGTGTGTTTTTAATCTTCTCTGATCTTTTAATTGGTGTATTTAGAACATTATACTGGAGCCCTTTTGTGTGGTGGGAAGGTGTTGAGCAGGGGGAAAGCTTTATAATCTTCTGATTAAATCTCAATATTTTAATAAGACTGTCTCCAGTCCGTGATTTTCAAAAGTACATCTCTAATGTTATAGCTTTTTTTTTTTTCTGCTTAATCTCCCCCCCCCCCCCATACATTGTTGTATATCTTAGTTGCAGGTCCTTCTAGTTGTGGGATGCGGGACGGCCGCCTCAACATGGCCTGAAGAGCGGTGCCATGTCCGCGCCCAGGATCCCAACCCTGGGCCACCGCAGCGGAGCGCGCAAACTTAACCACTCGGCCACAGAGCTGGCCCCAATAGCTTTTTTTTTTAAAGACATACTGACCCACTCCCTTCAGCGTCTTCCAGTCTATTTTATTTATTTATTTTAATTTGTTTCAAGAAAAAATTCTCATCCCATGCTAATATCTACTCTCATGTATTGTTGCCATAATTTTCACAATACAGAAATATGTACTTAACATAAGAAGCCAAATTTGCACTTCATTGAAATAAGCTAGAATAAAATGTAATTGAAGAGACTCTAAGAAAACACAAACGAAATAAACATTCAATTCTAGCATTTTTTTCGACATGAATTTTAAATGTGACTGCTTCTGTGTGTGTGTATACTTGCATACATGTATCACTCCAAATATTACATATGGTGAATCTATCACTTCCTAAACCCAACAGCATTATTAAATGCAGGTAAGATTTGATGTTTTATAGCTGCTACATACATATTTATTCACCTACAACAATATAGTGTACCAAGTTTCTATTTAGAAAGGTAATGTGAGAAAAATCATGCTTTTTTTAACAAGCCGTTAAGCTGATGGACACAAAGAATGAGCAGAGAAAATTCCAGCCTTACCTTCTTATAGTTTATAATGAGCATTTATTCTAACATCTCTTAAATTCTTGAAACAGTGAAAAGGCCATATGAAAAATAAAATGATAAAAATACTTTAGGTGCCAAGCATATGAATGCTATAGTTGTAGACACAAAAATAGAGGGAAATCTGAAATAATTAGCCTTAAAATCCAGGTTCACTATAGCATCTGTAAACTAGCTAGATAAGATAAAGTCACATTAAGAAGACATGTTACAGATATGCTTAAATCTTTCATTTTTATAAGGATGTTACATTTGGCTCAGAGCATTTGCTCTCAGGAATATTATTTTGCATATATTCAAGTAATATGAGTAATTTACAAAGCTTAGGGAAAACTTCTATAGAAACAATATTATAGTTCTTAAATTAGGAAAAATATTTAGATATTAGTCAAATTCTTATTTTCAGATATATAGGCATGTAATTTATAATCCTGGAAGAAAATTTGAATAAACATTTAGTGGTAACATTGTTCCAGTCACAGTTATATACTTTTATATCTTTCATTTCATCCGCACAATCCCCGGGAAATTATTACTCCTCATTTTATAATGCAAATACAAATTCTCAACCTGATTAAAAATAATATACCTACAGTCACTTTGCTCTTAAGTGACAGTTCTGAGGAGAAAAGTGAAAACAGCAGCAACAAAAACAATGATAGCTACAAAACCTTCCAATTTTATACCTTACAAAGAACTATTTCTGAATAAATGTAAATAAATACATATGCTCTCATATCTGTTCATTTCAGTATTGAAGATGCCTGACTTCTGAAGTGGACCACTCTGTCAAAGAATTCTAATCTAAAAGAAAATCAGTACATTAGAAATGTAAACTTCTTTCTTATTGTAACACACATGTCACATTTCACCTTGCAGTTCACACAAAAGAAAAGTGTATCTTCATCAATTTCTTAGTTATAACATTTGAGCCTTTAATTTTTTCCAGGTGTGAAAACTGAGGCACTGAGAAGTTATATAATTTCCCATAGTCTCAAAGCTAATAACTTTCAGAATCCTGATATGGACATTTGTTAGACTGACTTCAGTGGTTAAGCTCTTTCCGTACCATTTCTCTGTCACCCCTTGACATACCTAAGCTTGATAATCTTTTGCTTATCTCTAGCTTATTTCACTTTCCATTCTGTGTAGAAGTTGGGTTCATTTCCAATCACTGCCATACACCACTCCTCCTACAAATCTCAGCAGAAAATTAAGCTTCCAACTTTATAGAGCGACTATTAATTCTCTTTATTCCATAGATTTTCACCCATTCTTCTTCCCTCCTTTCTTATTTTGGGGCGACTGCTTACATAATTTTTGGGAGCGCCAATACCACAGTCCCTTGCACTAGTGCATAATCTTTGTGTCCATAAGTGTTTAACAACTTGAGAGATGAGGCTCCAAGGAATACAATTTTCGGGTCACTATACTTTTTATAATTCTTTTTCTTTATTCAAACTGATTTATTTATATTTTATTTTATTTTGTTTTTATCAGATGGTCAAGACTTTCCAGTTGCTGTGAGCAATAAAGATAGGTGTTCATATTCTCTTGGGTGCCTTCATTGTCATTCATTCATTCCCTTAAGAAATATTATTAATTGTAGGTCTAATTTGCACCACTCAGTAAAGAAGCTACATGGGAGAAATTTATACTTATATTCTGTTTTTATGTGGATTTATATGGACAAGGATGGAGCGATTATAAAGAATTTTGAAATAAAAAAGAATTTTGATTGTAATTTTTAGAAGTATTCACACTTGCACATACATACCACAACTAATATATATCCAATGGCTCTTTCTTTAAATTACTACAAATAGGAAAATGACATGTTAAAGGATGTTTTAATGTAACCCTCTTTCTTTTCCAAACTATCAGGGTCTGGTTATTATGATATCTAATAAGTATCTCTAAAGCATTTAAAAATAATTTTTTCTGGGATTCATATTATACTGTTACATTCTGCATCAGAAAATTGACTATTTTCATAGTAGTTGTATAAAATGATGAGCTCACTTATCTACCTAGATGTTAAGTTCATTTTTAAAATAATCTACAGCAATATAATAATATTTCAATTTAATTATTTTATTTTTCACACTTTTCAACATTTTATTAAATTAGTTGACATTTTTATTTTTGTTATTATTAAAAATGCATTTATTCATATAACAAATATTTATTGATGACCTACTCTGGCTAGACATTATGCTACACATTGGAGAAGTAAAGGTTATCAAAACATTTACATTCCCTGATTTCTGGAGAATTAAATCATATATACGTATGCATACACATACACACAAATATATATGTATATATCAAACAAACGTCTAAAACTGGCACTCTTCTAAGTCCAGAGCCTTCAGAGAGGGAGATTGTCTATCTGTGCTTTATTCTTATGATGGACTGATCGATTGCAGGTTTTCCCCTGTGCATAGAGTATCTCCTTAGAACTCATAAAAAGTAAATTGTAAGCATCATGCAGCACAATCATTATTTATAAATTATATAGTTGTACAATTAATGGGGTTCCACTTTCAGCTAACTTTTTAACCTTGCACTTTAAAAAAATTGCTACATATAGTTTTTGGCAACTCTTCCATTTGGAATTTGATATGAATAGTATCACTTCAGTTTTATATTCAATAATAAAATAGAAAGCAAATTTTAAAAGAACAAATAAAACAACAAAGTGTCCAATTGTTGTCTTTGTGCTTAAGTTAAAACTTTAATAGGTTGAAAAACAGTAAACAAAGGAGTGAATTTTGACAAGAATATTCCAACAGGAAATTACTTGCCTCGCCTATGAGGAGAACACGATATCTGATAGCATCCCACCTCTTTAGTCTTGACCACCTATACCCTATGTCCACCCTTAACACTTTCCCTTTCCTGGTGTGTCAAGAAACTTGTCTGAGAAATTCTTTTATAGTTATAACATTTTTGATTGAAAATATATTATTTTGTTCAGTGACATTTTGAATTTTAAAAAGGTAGATAGAAGCACCTGTTTAGCTTAAGACAAACTAATAAAGTTTTAGTTCGTGGAGTTGTAGACACCAGTGCACTGGGTATCTTGAATGGCTGAAAATCTTTTCTGTAATACCGAGAAGGGATTGTCCTGGATCCCTGATACAATCCCTTGTACTGTACTTGTACTTGTACTGACTCTGCATACAATTTTTATAATAAATGAATTTGGAGAATTGTAACAGAAGTGCCACCCAGTGATGTATGCATTCTCAGATCCATGCCCAGGAAATTGACTGTGGGCCTCATCATGTGACTTGAATTGGCCATTTGGGAGTTTAAAAATGTAATGCAAGCTGAGGCTTAAAAGTGCTTGCACATTGGGACATGTCCTTTTTTCTTCCTGCCTTTTGAACCTCGTCACCATATGAAGATGTCTGGGTTGTCCCCGGAAAACATGCCTGGTAGCAAGATTACCAGTAATATAAGTAAGGCCATCAACACCATCTAGCCCAAGCTGAGTCTCCTGATGACTTCAGTCTCACCAGTGACCACAGGAAACCAGCTGAAGAACCGCCCAGCTGGACCCAGGCCCAAGTGCTGACCCCCAGAGTTGTGAGGAAATAAAATGTTAATATAAGTCTCTACATTTAGAGGAGTTTGTTATGTAGCCATGTAATGCAAAGACTTATATATTTAGATTGGTCTAGCCACAAGTCCAAGGTGACTATTGTGAGATAAATGTAGTAATAAATAGCAACTGCATAGTACTTTATACGCAACACATCTTCACAGTAATGGTTTTATTTGATTCCACAACCTTCTAAATTCTTACTGTATTTTTTTGTTTTTGTTCATTTGTTTCTTGCCATAACACATTCTTAAGTAACTACATGCAGTATGACAAAGGTATAAGAAGAATTTAATGGGCCACTCAGTAGAATCAAAAACATATGCTAAACTTCAATAAAATAAATACATTTGTCAATTTTGGTAATAATTTGAAAGTTAAATTATGAAATAATTTGAAAGTTAAAGAGAATAATTTGAAATAATAAAAAGTGAATAATTTGAAAGTAAAAACTCTGGCTATTTTAGTAAATAGGCTAAATATATTTACAAACATCAATACTCGGATACTTGATAAATTAGTTCTGAGTTACTATAGTAAGCTGAAAATATTCCCCCTAAAGATATTCATAGACTAATCACTGGAACCTGTGAATGTGACCTTATTTGGAAGAAAGATTTTGTAGATATGATGAAGTTAAGGATCTTGAGATGGTCAGATTATCCCGGACTATCGGAGTGGGCCCTAAATGCAATGACATGTATCCTCATAAGAGAGAAGCAATTGGAGATCTCAAAAAATATAAAGGAGAGAAGCTATGTGAAGACAGCATAGAGTGAGATGTGAAGATGCCAGCCTTGAAGACTGGAATGACATAGCCATGAGCAAGGGAATTCCAGCGGCAACCCGAATTTGGAAGAGGAAAGGAACAAGTTATTTTCTAGAGGCTCTGAGGGGAGGGCCTGAACCTTAATTTTGGCCGAGGGAAATTAATTTTGGATTCGGGCCTCAAGAACTGTGAAGCATAAGTTTCTGTTGTTCGAATCCCCCAGATTTGGGTAATTTGCTATAGCAGCTATAGAAAACTAATAGAGCTATGTTCTATTAAAATAGTAAATCAATTTGAAATTATCTTTAAAATTTGCATTTAAAAATTTTTAAATAAATTACGCTGAGTCATTAAGGTACATAAATAATAGCTTGTGAACGTTCAAATGTTAACTTAGATTAATCACTATTGTATTAGTATTTATACAGAAAGTTTATTTGATGTCTTAGGTTTCATTCCAACGCGTCATCAAATAAGTAATGAGTAGGGGACACATTCAGAGTGGTGACACATTCAGCATATTATGACCATAGATTTTCAACGTGATGGGAAGCAAAAATAAAATGGAAAGTTTTCATTGAGGAATTGACATACTTTATTTACATTTAGAAAGTTTACTCCAGCAGCTCTAAGGAAAATATTATATAATGAGAGTGGAATCAGGGAAAATAATTAGGAGGTTGTTACTGTAGACTAGGTAACGGGCGATAGTGCATTTAATTGATATGGCAAAATTAGTATTTGTCTCTTTTTTTTTTTTCACAGAAGGGCAGAGCCCCCCACTGTTCTTACCTGTAACTTTAGCAGTTGTTCTAGAATAAAACTGTCTTAGTTTGAAGGCTGCCTTTGGTTAATTTCCTCTGCCTTGAAACAGTTATTTATTTACTTATTTTAGCTTTAGATCATTTATTAAAGTTCTACCATTAGCACATTTATTTTGAGTTAACAGATTATTCATTTAAAACGCAAATGGCCTTTGATTTTTTCCAAGTAATTTTATTGAGATCATAATGATTTATAATATTGCGTAATTTCGCGTGTACATTGTTATTTACCAATTTCTGAATACACTTCATCGTGCTCACCCCCAGTAGTCTAAATTTGTCCATCACCATATATACGTGCCCCTTTATCCCTTTCGCCCACCCCCCGATCCCTCTTCCCCTCTGGTGGTCTCAGTTGTTGAAAATTTGGGTGATTTCTAGTTTGGGGCTATTAATAAAACAGGACTGAGCATTATTTAAAAATCTATTTGTGTTCTTTGCTTTCATTTCTCTTGGGTTAAGAACCAGAAGTGGAAATGGTGGGTCATAGGGTAAGTGCATGTTTTTCTATGAGAAACTGCCAAACAAATTTCTGAAGTATTATGCTATTTTACATTCCTATTACTCTGTCTTCCTCCTTTGTCTGAGGCTCCAGTTACAAATTTAATAGGCAACATGTTTTCGTCCCACTGGTCCAGTCTATCTCTTTTCAGCTTCAACTTTTTTTCTTTCTGTACATCAGTTTGGATAGTCACTCTTACTCTGATTTCAAGTATATTGATCTTCAGAGTTTTTAGTTTTATACTGATTAATCTACTGTGTTTAAAGTTTTCTTCAGGACCTAAATCTGCTCTTAAGAAACTTCAGTGAATTTTTAAATTATTCAGTGAATTAAGTTACTCACTGGGAATTTTATTCATTCAGAGTTGCCATTTCCCCATTGAATTATTCTATTTTTCTTTTTTATGTTTATGGTTTTCATTAAAAACTGAAAATGTTTTAATGTCTTTTTTCTTATGCTAATTGCATAATATCTGTCATTTCTGGACCTTTTTCTGCTGTCTTGTCTATCCCCTAGTTATAAGTCAAATTTTCCTGCATTTTTACAACTTTAGTAATTTTGATTGTCTGCTGAACCTAATGGATGCTACATATTTTATGTCTAGATTTTGTAATCTTCCTTAATAGAATGTTGTGTTTTAATTCACTATTCATTTAATTGACATGCAGAAAGATTAGATTTTTTTTCCCCCTGAGGAAGATTCACCCTGAGCTAACATCTGTTGCCAATCTTCTCCTTTTTTTGCTTGAGGAAAATTAGCCCTGAACTAACATCTATGCAAATCTTCCTCCATTTTGTATGTGAGTTGCCACCGCAACATGTCTGACAAGTGGTGTCAGTCTGCTCCTGGGATCTGAACCTGGGAACCTGGGTCACTGAAGCCAAGCACACAGAACTTTAACCATTCAGCCATGGGACTAGCCCCCAGATTAGATATTTTTGATGCTCATGTTTACACACTTTTAGGGCAGGTATAGAATAGCTTTTACTCTAAGACTACAATAATATGACCCTAACATCATTTCAGGGGTCTCTACTAAATACTGTAATGTCCGTAAGTGTCTCTTAATTTTGACTGTTTAGAACTCAGTTATTTCTTAGCTTTACATGAGCTCTGCTGGCGTAGAGCTGAGAGTTACTAAACAACGATTGTTTGCCTGGTTTTGTGAAATCTTAATCTATTCATGTACAGTTTTATATTCTCAGAAAGTTTGAATGGGACTCCTTTTTAGATTTCTGGAAGTCTTTCTCTCTCAACCAATTTTTCTCAGGTGCCCTGGACCACACAAATTTCACCCTATTTCCATCCACTGAATTCTGAATTCCTCTTTGCTGTGGCCCAGTCCTGAAGGTACCTCCAAGCAGAAAGCCTGGGTGGTGCAGGAGTCTGCCTCATTGTTTTTTCCTTCCAGCGAGTATCACAGTCTTGTGCTGCTTCTTTCCCCTGTGTCTGAAAACAATTATTTTATACATTTTGTCTTTTTTATAATGGTTTAGGGTAGGAGGGCTAGTCTTGTACCAGTTACTCTACCATGGCTGAAATAGCAGTCTCTGCGGTAGTTTTTGAACAAATAACAAAGAATGGATCCTGTGCATGGGTGAAGGGGTTAGGCTTAAATAGGATCCAAAAAGGTTAGTCCAGAAACCTTGAATACTTACACAACCAAACTTATAATCCTTCTCTGTCTTCTTTGTTTCAGGGGTGGGTCACATACTACTTCATACCAACAAGCCTTCTGACAACACTAATCTGCGACCTCCTTTGCCTTCCCTTTCAAATCCAATATCAAATTGTGTAGATACCTATGGTCTTAATGTATCTGTCCCTTCCTCTGCTTTCCACTGTAACTGCCTTAGCACAGGCTCTCATTACATCTTGACCACATTATATATAATAAACTCTCAGTTTATCCCTTGATTTAATATTATGCTAACAAACATATATTGCCAGAAAGTAATGGCATTAAGACTTTATAAATTAGTCTTAGGCTGCCATAACAAAATACTACTTGTGGCTTAAACAACACAAACCTCTTTTCTCACAGTTCTGGAGGCTAGCAGTCTAGCCAGTTTAGACTTTAGTGAGGGCTCTCTTCCAGGCTTGTGGTTCTAGTTCTGTCCACACAGGGCCTTTCCTCCGTGCCTGAGGGCAGAGAGAGAAATGAGCAAGCTCTCTGGTGTATCAACTCATAAAGAGACTAATCTATCAGATCAGGGCCCCACCCTTAGGACCTCATTTAACCTAAATTACTCCCTAGAGTCCCATCTCCAAATACAGCCCACACTGGGGGGTTAGGGCTTCAATAAATGAATTTGGGAGGGGGACACAGTCAGTCCATAACAGACTACCACTAAAATTAAATGTATAATGCCATTAAAAAATATCAGTTTAAAGGTTAATCTTAAATAGTGACTTTCAACAATGGCTATAGATATAAAAAGCAAAACCAAAATTTCTTTCAATCTGTTCCATATTTCTTTCCTTTTATTTCATTGATTGGTGGCACAGCAAATCATCTTTTCCCATAGATTTAGGACACAGTGTATTTTCTTTCATTTTGCAAATTCACCTGTTAGACATGCATATACACACACATACACACATAGATATAAAGATACATAATATAGTAATTGTGTGTGGATATATATATGTATATAGATATATATGATAGCATATATGTAAAATCCATGTCTCTTATTATCATTACCAGAATAACAATTTTATTAGACTGTAACTTTCAGATAACATTGAGAGTGGGAGAAATTGTTATCTTCCAATGTTGACAAAGTAAGGTTGTATAAATTGACATTCATAATCAGAATTATTTCTGCATGTTTCTTATTAGCTGAGTTCCATGATAGATTATTACTAAGTGAATGTGATGGACTTCATCTGAGTCACACTTGGAATTTATCATTGCCTAAAAATTCAAGGAGATGACGGACGAAAATGTAGGGAATGTGGTAATTAGACATGTACTTAACTGGGTCTTATTTTAGTACAGCAGGGGAAAATTTTATAAAACAGAATTTTACGTCACATAACATTTTTTCAGTGAGTAGTTGTATAATAGAGAAAGAAAAATATTAAGGAACTTAAACTAATACCTCATGAAATATATTAAATTCTAACCATTAATTTAAAAAACTATGAAACTAGAAAAAAGTACAGATATTAATAATGAATATATTGACATTACTGAATATCTTCAGGAAATTTTTATATATTAGTTGCCATATAATGAATTAGAATAACATAAGAGCAGAAGAAAAGTTAAGTAAATCATCACAGTTAATCATAATTTATCCAAGAAGTAATAAATTTCACAGATAATTTTGTATCTTACAAGTTTATATTTTCATTTAAATCATGTGTGATAACTATAAATTCATATCCTATATAAGTAGATACTGATATTTTCCATAAAGTGGTAATAATGTGATTTTCCACAAGTAAAAGTTTGAACCCAAAATACATTTATTACTTAAAAAATATATATATATATTATAATGCAATTGGTAAGAATGCAATAATGCTGACTAAAAGTGCTCTTTGCACAAAAGAATTTGATTACAGAGCTTTCATTCATTTCTTTCAAAATATTGATGAATTATTCAGCTGAGAGCATTGTATACATTTTAAGACCTCACAAATAATAATATTACATCAACATAACATGTTTTTAATTTTGATCATTATCTGCAAATAACTCATTGCTTTTTTTCTCCTTACTCACCGTCAAGTTATTTAAAAGCAAGTCAGGAGTAAAATGTCCAACTGAACACCAATACATTGTTCCAAAGAATTGGAGAATGGCACAAATGTGTTAGGTAATAATTAAGGAATTTTAGCTTTCATTAAAATTCTAAACTTTGTTTAAGATACTACGCAAAATAATTACTCAAATTTAAATATCTATTATAATTACTTAAATTAAAACAAAACTCAAAATGAGTAAATACAGTACAAAGGAAATATATCAAATAGCTTTTTATTTATGTCACTTTTTTATTTAGGAAAGAAATGTTGCATTGTTACAGCTTTTCTTTGTTTTTATCCATTGATATCAATTTGATTATAAAAAATTGTTTCTTATCATACATACCTTTCCGTCCACCAAAATTGATTTAAACATAAATTTCAGTTTAAAAATAATTATACAAATTTTCATTTTCAGTTGCTTTTAAGAAAATACTGAATATACTTCCTTGTATTATTTTTTATTTCACTTGTATATAGATGCACACACATACATCTGTTCTTGCTGTTGATAACTATGCATAGTAATCTCACATTCAGAATTACCTACTCTTTAGAGAGGAATGAGTGTTTTCTTCATACTACCATATAACAACGTTACTTATATAATATTTTCAAAAACTTTTCAGTGTAGAGATTTTATGTTGGTTTTTCTGCCTCACATCCATTTCTTCTTCTCAGGAAATTGCTAGGTTTTATTTGTGAGCTACTTGTCCCACACTGTTAGCCCATTGGTTCTGGTGTTGCTGACCACATCCCATTCTACTTACAGCCATGCCATCCGGCTGTGACTAACTGGTAAAATCATATTTCCATACAGATTGCTTGAAGGGTGGGAACAAGACTAAAGCCATGGACAAAACTATTTTAAGACTTTTGTTAGAATTTTTGAGAAAGAATAATTTTACTTGCATTTTATGTGGTATGAACTTGGAAGCAACTGACAGCCATGTGGTCACAATGAAGCACGAGACTATCTGCTCACAGGGAGAAGAAAGGCAAGCAGAGAGATGGAGAAGCACAGCTGAATCTTGATGCCATTTTCTGAGTCTCTAGCTGCATCAGAAGGTAGTAATACCTTTGGATTATTTATATTGTTAAGAGCCTGAATTTCCTATTTTGCTAAAAAGAGTATGAACTGGGTTTTAGAACTTTTCTATGGATGAAGAAATTTTGGATTAACCACGGTAAATGATTTGTCCTTTGTCCAACAGTGAGAGAAGAGGTTATAATCAAACTTGATGTGTCTCTTTAGAGCTTTCTCAGTTCATGATTCTAAATATTAGTTTCAGTTGCATTAACAAATAAATATGATGTTATACAGGTAAATGTTGACAGGGATTCTGTCAAGTCTATAGTAAACTATTGATACAATTAAAAAGTTGTTTTGTGAAATCAAGTATTATTCATTTCATTTTTGTTTTGTTATTTTCCTAAAATATTGATTAATTGAAATTCCAGGTGGTTAGAAATAAAATTACATGGCATCTAAATTTCACCTTATTATATTTATTAATATGCTATAGAAAGAAAGCCCTTTTTATCCTTTGAAATTGTTTAACGTTTTGATCAAATGAGAGAGAGAAAGTCAAGTGTTCTGGATACTGATGACACCTGTTGTTAGCTAGTCATGTCACCTCGAGGTAATTCAACTAAAATTTTTGGATTTCCATATCCACATATAAAATCAGGGAAACTGACCAGATCATCCAGAATAGATTTTGCAGTTTTACTAAGTTTAGTGTTAAAACCAGCTTATTATTAAGGATACATGTGCACTAATACAATAAACCAGTACTCGACATCAGAGCTCTCAAAAACTGCACATATTGTATTTGGTCTGTAACGTAGAGCTTTAGTAAGTCTGCCAACATTTAACAATTTGGAGAGTTCACATAGAATTTAAAATTCTGAACTTTATAAGGAAAAAAAGTTAAAAAATAAAAATGCAAAAGATTTGGCTGCACTGGTTCAACATGACCATATAGCAGAAGGGCCATTTAGTTAGGACCTGCATTCTGAGTCACAGTTTGCACAATCTCACATTTTTTTTTAACATATTGTTTATTAATGGGGTGGAATAGTGATCTTGTTCCAGGCTGAGTATTTCACTAATTTACTTTATTGCCCAGACCCTAAGGACATTTGGATTTGTGACCCCTCACATATGTATTGATAAATATGGATAGTGTTCTTTATAAATGCAAGAGTCAGGCACTTAGTTGCAAAATTATATCTCAAGTCAAATTACTGAGGTTTGATCAACTTTCAACATTAAAACTATGTGTTTTACAGTATACATTTGGCTGCAGGGTCTAATTATGTGATGGAAATGGATGACACTGATGCAAAGCTGTTTACGGTTTAAAAAATTAGATGTATTTGACAATAAGTGATGTGGACAGAAAATGCATGCAGGAGAGTGTGGCATTATATTCTATTTTATGTAAACTGCAGGGAAATAATAGCAATAAAAGAGACCTGCTGTGGTATAGAAAATGGAGATTAAGCAGAACACAAAACTATATGTACAATTTGATCACAGCTGTGTTTCAAGTACTTATGTTAAGACTGTGGAAAAAACACAAAACTCAAAGGATTTGCTTAGGTTGAGTGATTTTATTTCTTGTTTTAAATTTCATTTAATATTCTCTATATTTCTTTTATGATAAAAGGGATTAAATTACAATTGTAAAGTAAATCATTTGATTTGAGAATAGTCATCTTTATATTTTTAAAGAACATCACAATGAATCTAATTCATTCAACAGATATTTATTGTAGACCTACTATGTCATACACTTGACTACACATTTATGACTTACAGACAAATACAACAAAAATATTCTCAAGATGTCTTATGTTCCAGAACACCATTTTCCAAAAATTTTTAATTCATGAATTTTATAGTAAAATTGTATTAAAAATTGTATTAAAAAACTAAATAGTTTTTTTAAATAAAAATGAACGGTATGCATACATTTGTAAATTATAAACTTGCATCACAGTTAATTTATATAAGAAATATTTGTGTATGCATCTCTATGTTCATTGTGGCATTATTCACAACAGCCAAGACTTGGCAGAAACCTAGGCGTCCATCAAGGGACGAATGGATAAAGAAGATGTGGTTTATAGACATAATGCAATACTAGTCAGCCATGAAAAAGATGAATTTTTGCCATTTGCGACAACATGGATGATCCTTGAGGGTATTATGCTAAGCAAAATAAATCAGATGGAGAAAATCAAATACCATATGATCTTACTTACAAATAAAAAATTAAACAACAACAACCAAACACATAGAGACAGAGATTAGATTGGTGGTTACCAGAGGGGAAGGGGGAAGGGAGGAGGACATAAAGGATGATTATAAACTTGCATTGCAGTTAATTTAAATGTGAGATATTAGTAAAACATAATCCTTTCTTGCCTTAAGATTAAAACAGCATATGGATAAAAAAATCTAATAATTTTGTGGGAGATTTTTGGTTTTTTTGTTCTTATTCATAGATCAATGTTCTAAAATCTTAGCATGGGAAAGGCATATAAGAAGCTTAGAATCCAGATGGGAAAGACAGTTATGGTTTCTTAATGAGTAATTGGAGACCTACAATTGAGAAGGAACTGAAGAGAGTAGCAGCAGTTAGAATGAGCTTAATAGGAAGATAAACATTTTCCTCAATGGGTTCCTTAGGCTTTACATACTATTTATAACCTTTTACTATTTCCATCTCCCCCACCTCTTTCAAACTTTACTTCTAATAGAACAATTTATCCACCTGTCATCCTCCCTCTTTATTGGGTTCAGTTATTAATATATTTACATAATTCTTTTTAAAAAGAGAACTTTTTGTTAACCTCACTGAGATTTGCAAAAGAAATCATGTAGTTTAAACCCTGCTGTAATAAATACTGCATCTCTCACTTCATATAAATTGGAAATAGTGTTGCATGCTCACATAATTCATTGTCTCTTAGCATCAACTGTATTTAGTAAATATGCGTTATCTTTATTTTATATTATCCTTTGATCAAGTTTCTCAAATTTTTAGGGAAGCCCAATCATTCTATCAGAGACTGTTTTAGGAAAAATTATGACATAGGATTTGTCATTAATGGCCAATCTTTCCAAATTTTTTCTTTATACTTAATATTCTTGAATGTATTTCCTTATAAAATGCCATTACGTAACACTGTTTTGGGGTATTTGAAAATATTTGTTGAGATTTTTCATCATGAATGATCATGTATTACTTTGTCTTTATTCTTTTAATATGTTGTATTACATTAATTAATCTTACAGCATAAACCAACCTTGCATTCCTAGGGTTAAATACTCCCAATTTATTCAGTCCTTAGACATTCCCAGCATTTCCAATACACTTACCAACATTCAACACATAAACTATATACAAATACAAGATTCAACAGTGTGCACATCACAATTTTTACACAGAGGTATAGATATAAAATCTATATTTCACCAATTTCACTTTCACCATCTCATGCAGACTGTAACTTTTCTTTAGTGATATTCAAATGATTTCATAGAATGTACTTTACTAGGCTGGAGAGACACCTTTCTAAATATTTTTACCTTTACCTTTCTAGATATTTTTCCTGAATATGACATAAGATAGTGAAAAGTGTAAAATGATTTCAGGATATGACCATCTCTTTTTATTCAGGTCAGTACACTAAGTCTCTAACATATTTACATTGCTGAAATGAGGTAGATTTTAAGAGGCTATGCACCAAAATGGCATGTTCATAATTCTAAATTATTTTGGTGCATCAAATGTCAAATGTCACCATCACACTGGACTCCTATGATAACATAAAGCATGTCCCAATCTCACCTCTACCAGGTCTGAATGGAGAAATTAACTTTTCAATTTAATCCCTTTAGAAGATGTGAATTTCCAAAATTACTATAACAAAAGCAATTGAATTGTTGGGTAGACAAACCAAAGAGATTATTACACTTTTTGAAGAACAGAA
This sequence comes from Equus przewalskii, assembly GCF_037783145.1. Classification (NCBI taxonomy): domain Eukaryota; kingdom Metazoa; phylum Chordata; class Mammalia; order Perissodactyla; family Equidae; genus Equus; species Equus przewalskii. Next base: position 39,933,882 of record NC_091850.1, read on the forward strand.
ACATGTAGAAATTTTTTTGAAAAGTGACACAATGCATTTCCAATATTTAATCAAAAAATATACTCCAAACACTCAATCCAAAAAATATAAAAATATAATAAAAACACACATACATTCTGGAGAACCAGTTTTTCCTGAGTTTTATACCAATATGTGGACAACCTTAAGAAAAAAAAATGATTTTGTCACATAAAATTATATGTTTTTCCTTTATTCACTAAGCACAATTTATGTCTTCCACCCAAGGAAGGCCTCGTTAGCCTTCAAATGCTGTATTTCCTCTAGAGACAACATATCCCAAAAACTTTGAATGAGAATATGATTTAAAAAATTTTTTAATTTACTATAATTAAAGATAATTTTTAAGTTAATGAAGGTATTTCTTCAGGCTCTATCTTTGCACAACACCCAAAGTGCAAATGATCCTGCTGTTCAATCATAGAAGCGTCTAGAACATTTTTCTGGAAATGAAGTCTTGCTTGTTTTTATGTCAAACACATAGATAGACTAACAAACTATCTCTATGGCACGGGGTTTAATAGGGGAAGACTAACAATTGAGGACTACATAATGTTCTAAATTATTTAGAATATAGCACGACCAATGGGCTGACACAAGTTAAAAGACAAAAATGTAGTCATCACGAGCACATATGTCTGCCTCAGAGTCTTCACACTAGAGAGTGAGGATGATGGAATATTTTCCATCAAACCACTTTGGTCACTCCTGAGGGTTGCTCCCCATCGAAATTAACTTCTGTGAACTTCCAGCCCAGGCACAGTCCAAGATCATTCAGAAAGTACAGGAACAGTATAGTTTCAGGGGCATATGGGTGGGCACGGACATCTTCTGCCACAGATTCCCAGGTAAAGTGACTCTGGAAGGGAATATCTATACTTTCTACTTAGACCTGTGCTGTCCACATAGTAGCCTCTGACTTCATGTGACTTTTTGAATTAAAATTGATTGAAAAGAAATAAAATGAAAAATTTGGTTTTCTTCAGTATACTAGTCACATTTCAAATGCTCACTAGTCATGTGTACCTAGGTGTATTGGATAGTGCAAGGAACATTTCCATTATTGAAGAAATTTCTATTGAACAGCAATGCCCAAGAGATAAAATTAAAGAATGGCAGAATTAAAAACTAACTAAAAGCTATGGTGAAATAAATATGATATTTTCAATGGACAGTATCACTCTAGAAAATTAATGTATAAAGAGAACACATGCATTTCTATCAATTTGAAAGTTAAAACTGTAAGATTATTCCCTTTCTGTGGAGTTCAAACTTTCATTTGAGGTGCTTTGTGTTTTTGCAAAGAACGTTACCATTCATTTGCTGATTAACTTAAAATCATGTCATACACACATCTCTGAAATGTCTCCACTTGCTCCCTAAGAATAACATAAATCCTCATATTATTTATATGATATTTAAATAATTCTGAGTGCATTTTACTGAATATACTGCGTAATGATAATTTATAATGAAAACTGAAGGGGAAACACTTTCAAAACATGAACATCTTGAGGAAAGAGTTAACATAGCAAGTCTGTTTCACTCAGTTCTTCGTTTACCCTAAAGCCATTGATAACCTTTGGTAAAAGTCTGAGAACTAAAATACTGGAACGTTCCCAGAGTTACCTGGTAATGATGCTATTCTGTGCCCCTGAGGCAGTGGATTAAGATCAACCAGGTTGTCAGCATGTTTCAAGTAAGCATGAGTACTCACAATGCCTGGTGCCTAGTTTGGGGTGCACACCATGGCTGTTCATATGGCAGATGTGTGATGAGGTCCTTTTGCAAGGTTTGAATTCCAAAACTCAAGTAGTCTTCCTTGGCAGGATTTTCTCACACATGTCCCTGTGGTTTGGAGCTAAAGAGAAAGGTGCATCCTTGCAATTCCAGCAGAGTGAGGATAACAAAGCCTGAATTTGACCTGTCTGGCTTTAGCTTGCGTATATTGTTTTCCTGGAGTTCCTGTACTGTTAACTTCATTGTAACAAATCTTATCTGTGGGTATAACTTTATGTTGAGACATGTTAGTCCTTCCAGCAAATCATCAAACTGGTAGATGGTTAAGGAATCACCAAGACAATTTGTAATCATTTAATCTTAACACATATTTTAGAAATTAATATTTAATTCAACTTTTAATTTTGGCGGTCTTTTTAAAATTATTAATAAAAACATTTGAACTGGCTTTAGTTATTTTTGAATTGTAGAGATAGTTCTTGAAGACGCTGAATAGAAAGTATATGAAAATAGAACAGTAGCTATATAAAATGCAGTCTTTGTCATCCCTACTCAAGAAGTGATAACAAAAATCAAAGAAAGATATTTTAAATATAATCAAGAGTACTTATGTGCTATATATTATACAGCATACAAATACAGAAAATAGTTTACATAGTTATTTTGAATTAGGGTAAGAAATCAAAGCCAAGCTATTTTTTATAATACAAGTATCTTCAGCGAAAATGAATATATCCCACTAGAGCTGAGTCTATGAAAAGCTATGTCTATATCATCGCTATAATAACTAAAATAAATTAACTTATTATTATAAAAACAGCAAACTGCCATAATCAGTGTGATTTTCTGTAAAAATATTGTAAAGGATACTATGAGGTGAATCAATTTGAAAAATGGCATTTTTCATAATATCAATAATATCATTCTTAAGAAACATAGTCATATTACCACAAAGATTGAGAATTTGTAAGTATACCTAAGTCTGATTTTCTGCGTTCTCTTCTCAGTGTTCTTTTCACTAAGTCGCACTTCATTGGGATTTGGGAAAATACAATGTTAAACCTCAGAGTGGATTCCGATCAGACACATAGCAAAGCTTCAGATTAATCTTGAATATGTATATTCAATATTCATATTGTTTTAAATTTCAGAGAGAGTGAATTTACCAAAGCCTACCTTCCACTCATTATGACTTAGCTTTGATACGAGAATAGTTCACTTATTCACCTTTCTTAGAAGATAGACATGCATGCCCCCCACACACACATACACGAACAAACAAATCCAAATAACATTTTGCTACAGTATATGTAGCCTAAATTTCATTTTTAAATTGTTATTTATATAAAGTCTTAGTGAGCAAAATGCTCACAGGCTTTCGTTAACTCTGCCTGTCATCATTCTCCAGTGGGATAATTTCCATCCAAGCAAGAAATCTTTTTCAGCTTTTCCAGTTTTATAATAGAATTTTAAACTTAACGTTTATTTTTCTGGTGTTTAAAACAGATAGTTCTGCACTCCACAAACAATACACAATAACAGCATAGCAGGCCCCCAACCAGTGAGTGAAATCCTGAACTGTTCCATATGCGACCTATGGAGAAAACAATTTAGAATTCTCTTTAAGCTTCTTAAATAACAAGAAACTACTGTGCCAAGTTATAAAATGCATCAGGATGGCTGCAGTTTCTATCTCAGAGAAGAGAAAAAACATTTTATATCTGCAATTAAATTATCATTCTATTTTTTTCCTACAAATAATCATATATATTGAGACCTTCTCTAAAAGTTTAATGACACATACTGCAATATATTGTCATCTATAATTTATTGTCTTGTATGCTGAAGCAAGTATAAATTTTATGGTATGTAAAATATACCTCAATAAAACTGTGAAGACAAAGTGTGCCTCATTGGTTCACTTCATAATATGCTGCATATTTACAATGACAGAGAACACCAATAATGTCAAAACTGTTTCTTGCAATCTGATTACAAATGCAGATCCCTCACTATTTAACTAAAAATTCTAATAAGAAATGAAAAATTGCTGAAGTGATCTTCACATCCTGTTTACTAGATACTCTAAATTCTATCCTGGAGTTATATAGAACCGGTAAGTGACAATATGTTTGAGCATATTATCTTACCTTTAGTGACTTGATTTTATTAGGAACTTCCATCTGAAGCTTGTCACTAAATTTGAAGTGAGATTGTTGATGAAGATGTTGCATGATTTCTAAATGCTCTTTTCTTAGGATGGGCTGTATGAGAACTTCTCAGAGTTTGCCTTTAGGAGAAGATTTGCTCTGTGTCATGATTTGCTATGCTTTATACTAGTACACATTTTGTGAAATTCTGTGGAAGGAGTTGATATGAGAGAGAGGTACTTGAAAATGAGATTGGCTTGGCATTGCTGTGATTGCTAATGACTGAGCCTAGAATTAGACAGTATGAGAGAGTAGCTGAGGCAGAGTCGAGAGTAAGACCAAGAAGACAGGGTTAGGGAGAAGGTAGGAAAAATTGTATAAAGCAATAATGAGGAGGAAAAAGGACACCCATCCTATCTCCTGGCACAGATATATGAAAAGTGTGAGATCACGGCACAGCCACAGGAGAGGCTAGTGGAGGTAGCAGGTTCCTTAGGGTAGAGCAAGGTTTTATGAGGACAAGTTGAAGGGACTGTTATTAGCATGAAATGAAGACATAGCGATATAGAGGGTTTTACAGATGAGTAACAATGAATTCAAGAAGGTACAGTGGAAGAACCTCAGGAATTGAATGTGGTTGTGAATGTGAACAATTCCATGTGTTCAACCCAGGGCTACCTCCCAAGCCATTGCTGGTTTCAGGCCCTCTTCCTTGGTATCCTCAGTACCTGACCAGCCTGGGGCAAGCTAGAGACTGCCCCTCGGCAGAAACAATTCAGAAATCTTCAAGAGTTAATGTTGAATACTTCAGATATATAAACTACCCTTTGTGGGTTCCTTCTCACAACGTAATGTACAAGAAATTTCCTGAAGGGATCAGTGTGATAACATTACGCAGAAAAGCATAGTCCCAACTTTCTAGTTGGATCTTCTCTTTCTCCTACTGGCTGCAATGCTGTGATTGCAACTGTCTCCAAGATGTCCTTCTTCTGAGAGTGTAATAATCTAAGTATCATTGCTTCTTATGCTCTACTAACATCCTCAGCACCATCCTTTCTAGAGTTAGCTGACTTAGAGGAACCCCTCACTTGGTTATTAGAGAGGGCTTTAATTTCAGTATAACTAGATATGGTGTCAAAGTTCAATATTCCCATATATTAAGGCTCTTCTCCCATAATTCCTTAATGATACCACAGTAGGTAAGAGGATATTTAGGTACTGCATTACCAGAAATCTTACTATGTATAAGATTGAGTATAAAAAGTATCCAGAGGAGAATTCAATGTTTTCCTATTTCTGTTGGGTCATACAGAGTTCACCTCAGAGGGCTCTCTGGCTACCTCCTCTTTCTTTGGTTCTTTTTCCTATCCTCTTCTCCCATCATCCTTTATGTTCTTTTTGTTTTCATTGTTTCTCTTGCGTACCTCTGCCCACCCCCTGACCCTCTCTCACCTTCTATTTTTCTCATTTCTGCCCTATGCCTCAGCTCTATCCTGAATGGGGAAAGTAAGAATTTCCTATATTGTGGGTCCCTGAAGGCAGCTCTGATTCCTTCGAATTCTTCAGAGAAAATAATCTGTATCTAAAACAAAACTTTAGATTATTCATCTGGGCCATGTCTCAAGTCTCCGTCTAATTATTCAACATTGTCTAAATTTTCAAAGAAGGCAATGGGTTGGATGAGACAGGAAGGATAAAATGTCCTGTCACATATTCATTTTTCACTATATTTTCTAAAATTGAGATAATATGAAAAGACTGTAGAAATGTTTATATTAACAATTGTGCTTGTGAATGTCTAAAGAATCCATATCGTATATGGAAAACAAGGTATTTAAATTAAGTTGAATTAGTATATATCAAAATTAATTATGGAAGTCAAATGCAAATGTTAATTTTTGTTAAAATTAAATGTAAAAAAAATGTATTTAGACTAAAATTCACAAGCATTTATGACTTTAAAGAATGTCTCATGTAAAAGTAATGAATTTTAGTATGCTATTAATTTTCTTTTTATTTACCCACCTATGTACTGTTTAATATGTAGGATATATGTAAGAGTAGTCCTTGAATTTATGTCAACTTAAAAAACATGAATTGAACTAGTGTGTTTTAAATTAGGTGAATATTTTTAAGTTAAAGACATGTCTTTTTGGATTAATATTGTATTCATTTTAAATATAATTTCTCTTTTACTTTCATAGTTTTGTATTAAGAACATAAAAACTAGTATTTAAGTGAAAACCATCTTGTTAACAGGGAAGTACTGCAGGTGGTCTGATTAAGAAATTGGTCAAAGATTAGAATTCTTCCAAGAAAGGCCAGGAGAAACAAGAGATTTATATTTTATTGTAATTGTTTTGATATATTATCATTGTTTCTATCATATGAGAAATGTAAGCTTTGTTCTGACAATTTCTCTAGAAAGCAATTTATTTTCCTTCTTTTGGTTACAGTATTGTCAGTTTCAGATTAAGTTGCAGCTATGTGATGTGTTGTTAAACGAGAATTCAACTTCCAGTAGGTTTGAAATAGAAAGCCACTGCCTGACTTCAGGCTATCTGCCTGGTAATTGCAGAAAGAACTTCGTTAGGTTCATGTAGAATGAATGAGCACAAGTTCTATGAAATGCTGTGCAGATAATCCACCCAGCTGAGACAAGACTTTGAAAATGATAGCCTTAGGAGTCCTTGAGCACACAGGCTGAAAGAGTGACTCTAATTCAAAGAATGCAAACCTTCTTGATTTTTGTGAAGATAACCACTAGCACCACTGGGAAGTAACTACTTCATACAGGACATAATTGACATTTTAAAAACGTTTTATCTGACTGAGTTAGCAATGCAGGTGGAAATAGAAACCAATTTACTCGTGTTGGAGTTTTATAATCACATCTATATTACATTTAAATAAGAAATACAAGGATACTGTCCTGAATTGAAAGTTAAATAACAAAAAAATAGCCAAAGATAGAAGTGCATGGCCAGTGTTATCATGTCTGTACATATTGCAAATTAAGCGTATATATTTTTTTAATTTAGATAAATAAATGGCAATAAAGGAGAAAGTTTAAGCAGTGAAGAGTGTAGGACCACAGTTTTTATGGAAATTCATAGTTATGCCCCAATCTCCATTTTCCCCTCTTTCTTATAGAAGCTTCAATTATTTTGTGGATAAATGGCTGCATATTGAGGTGAGGGGAACGCACATTTTTCACACTCAACCATGTGGTTAAGTTTTGGTCAAAGACATCTTAGTAGAAGTGGTGAGAAAAACTTATTCTCAAAGGGAGAGAAATTTCTTTGGTCCTTTCTCCTCCTGCTAGCTGAAATGTGGACTTATTGGTTGAAGCTCAAAAAGCTTTCGTGGAACTCCAAGTAGAAGCTATATGTAGAAGTGAATGATAAAAACAAGAAGCCACACCCTACCCTCCCTAGATCATCTATTTCAAGATTGTTCTATGTGACAGAGAAATTTCTATGTTGTTTAAGCTGTGGATATTTTGATTAACTCTCACAGGCAAACTTAATCCTAAATAATGCAGAATGATATATGATCATGCCCTGCTTAGTACTTTTATCAATAAATTTTAAAAATAAACATTTTTGATGAACATAAAATTAAACTACCTCTTCCACCATTGTTCTTATCTATGAACTCAACCCTTGACCAGTATGAGCAAGACCCTTATGCTTTCACTTTTCTGAATATTTCATTCAAGAAGCAGTCACTGAGATTCTTAGTCAGAAAACTTAAGTTTGGTGACTTAGGAAAAAGGATCCAACATATGACAAGGCTTGAATGGTTAAACAAAATTACACCTGCTGCTTTGATTGAGAATATTTCATAATGTGTGGAACTAGGAAGCTTACTTTCCATATTCTAACTGGTAGGAAAGAGCTAATCTGAGAGAGATGTAGTGCACATTTTTCTCTTTCCTTTGAAGTTCTTTGTATTTTTTGAGGAAGATTAGCGCTGAGCTAACATCCGCCCCCAATTCCCCTCTTTTTGTTGAGGAAGATTGGCCCTGAGCTAACATCTGTGTGCATATTCCTCCATTTTGTATATGAGATGCCTACACAGTATGGCTTGATAAGCTATGTGTAGATCTGCGCCTGGGATCTGAATCAGCTAACCCTGGGCCCCCAAAGCAGAGTGCATGAACTCAACTGCTACACCATCGTACCTCTCAATAGTCTATACTACTAAGGAGAGAGAGAAAGAGAAGTTAAACTAGAGAGCTGAAGTGATGGTGAAGTTCCTTTGAGGTCATAGGTATTCTGCAGTTAGAATTTTTACTTAAATAATTAAAATCCCCAAATTAGATGTTTGTCTTGTGGTTTGGTCATGACAGATTTTCTACACAGCAGTCGTTCGCCAAGTGGAGCATGCAGCACTTGGCTTGTAAAAACACTGCTGGGCCCCAGACCAAGAGCTTCTGGTTTAGTGAATCTGAGTGAAATTTGAGTTCCCAGTGATGCCAATAATACAGATCCAGGGGCCACATTTTTAGAAACTTGCTCTAAAGCACTAGGGATTTATGTCTACTAGCCCAAATGAGGGTAGATTGCAGGGTAAAAGGGATTGCAGTTGTTAAATGTTTATGTCCTACAAAATTCCTATGTTGAAGTCCTAATCTGCAATGTGATGGTATTAGGAGGTGGGGCCATTAGCAGGTCACGAAGATGGAGCCCACATTGAATGGGATTAGTGCCCTTATAAAAGAGATCCTGAGGAGTTTTCTCTCAATTTCCACCAGGTGAGGACACAGGGAGATGATGGCAGTCTGTGAACCAGGAAGTGGGCCCTCACCAGACACCAAATCCTCTGGCACCTTCATGGGCTTCCCAGCCTACAGAACTATGAGAAATGCATTTCTGTCATTTAAGCCACCTGGTCTGTGGTAATTTGTTATAGCAACCCTAACAAATTAAGACAGCATTGTAGACAGAAAAACATATCTATTAATACCACCAAAGATCATCCTACCATGTTTTTGAAAATGTATGGCAGCAGTGCCAAAAATGGATTGAATAAAAATAGACCCATTTGTGTTCACAATGAAAGCCTGAGTTTAGGTGCTGACATCAGATATGACAAGTCAGATTAACTTTAAAAATAAAAAAGAATTTGTATAGACATTTCACTGAAGAAAATATACAGATGTCTATTCACACGAAAAGATGTTCAACATCATTAGTCATTAAGAAAATGCAAGTTAAAACCAAAATAAGATAGCACTACCCAAGGACAAAAAGGGCTATACTCCAAAACACTGTTAATACAAACTGTTGGTAAGAATGTGAGAAATCAAAACCCTCATACCTTGCTGGTAGAAATGAATACATACAGCCATTTTGGAAAACAGTTTGACAGTTTCTTAGAAAACTTCAACATGTAGACCACTCAGGATTCTACTCATAGGTATCTACGCAAGGAAAATTAAAACCTATATCTGTGCAAAGACTTGTAGCAATTGTTCAGAGAAACAAACTGGAAACACCCAAATAGTCATCAACTATTAAAGAGATAATCAAAATATGTCAATGCAATGGTGTACTACTCAGGGATAAAAAAGTACAAACCACAATTACATCTAACAATTTGGATAAATCTCAAAAGCATTATTCTAAGTGAAAAACCCAAACTAAAAAGACTATGTTTCATTATTTCATTTAAATAAAATTTTTAGAAAAACGAAAAACAAGTGTGTGTGTATAGTATATACATGTATAGGCATTCATTCATATATGTGAATATGATATACAGTATATATTTATAGATTATACAGATACACACACACTATAGTTACCTGGCACTGGATATAGGAGAGGAATTGACTGCCAATAGAAACTTCAGAATACTTTAAAGTGATGCAGATATTCTAAAAACTGGATTGGGTGATGGGTGCACAACTGTTTGCATTCAATCAAAGTCATAGAATTAGAGTTACAATTGATGAATTTCATGGCATGTACCTTTTTTATTCCTCAAAACAGAGATATGACAACTAAAAAGAAAGTCCTACATAGACTCACTACAAATAAAAAGAACAATCCATCACGTATAAGGCAAGAAAAATTTTTGGTCAAATTAGTCAACAAAATCTACTAAACACTAAACTTAAGAGAGATTTAATTAGTTAGTAATTTATTCCTTCTCTTTCCTCCCTCCCTCCTTCTCTGTTTCATATATTGCGTGAATTCTTCAATGGGATCAAATATCAAGATATTTTAAGTGATTATTTTGTTTTATTTAAAATATTTTAGATGATTTTAAAGACAGATATTAAAAATTTAGATAAGGAAATAAAAATCCATTGATACACATTAAAAGAATCTAAAGGTCTTTTACTCTAATAAACAATTTGAAATAGGTTCCCCAGCTTCTTTCTAAGGGAAGGTTTTTCCGGAAACACATTAAGAAGCTTAAATTTCTAATCCTTCAAAACTGCCTGGGTGCTTGAAATCTGAAAATGCCACAAACCGGTAAATTGAAACTAGTCCTGTATAACATAAAACCCATGAGAGGAACCACAATTAAGAAAGTAAAAGATTTAGAAGCCTGGCTTAAGCATTTTAACAAGCATGATCAGATTACAAACCTGGCAGACAATGGAAAGAGCTGAGCAAAAATACATCTTTGGGTTCTTGGCTTTCTTCACTTTTCTATTACAAAAATATTTATTAGAATTAGTCACTTTTAATATAGACACGCCAAGAAGCTTAGCAATAATCTTTTAGTTTTATTCTCTCTTAAACACCCGCATTTATTTGACAACACCTGTGCTTTGATTTAGCTCAGAGCCTCCTGGAGTTAGGGTGGATGGGTTGAATGGCCAGACTTGCCAGGGATTAAAGTCAGACTCGGCTAAATGGGCTAATTCGAGGCAAAAAATAAACAAATGAATAAGCCTTGAGAAGAGATTTTCACATATTGAGGTATTTGGGGAAACTATTTGGGTTCAAAACTGATTTGGCTTGAACTAAAGCGCCTGACTTAAGACCTAGCAAACATACATTGTCCATCTGCTTAACCATTAAAGAGTGCACTCTCTTACATAAGAATGCAGACTTCTCCTACGCCCTATCCTATAATGCCCTATTGGTAACACCCATGTTAGTTCCTTTCTGGACATCAGGGTCTTGTTGATCTGCTAATTTGCAACTAAGTATCTCTTTGAAACTTCGATGAAAATGTATCCTGACTGTGTTTAATGTATGTTCTTTGTTCTAAAAAGATGTAAGACTGTACTAAAACCCACGCTTCTCCCAAATGCTTTCTAAATCCTTCCTGGGTTATAATTTGCACTCTGGCTCAAGTAAAACTCACCTTATTTCTCTTATCCCCATGGAATGGTCATTGGGTATTTTGCATTGACAGCCTCAATTTTGTCAGTTACCCAAAGGAATAGTAACATTTACTTTGGCACAGTCTTAACTTTTAGGGGTTGAGACACGTATTTAACAGTCTTCCAAATAGTAAATGTTTAGGGTAGACAGACTTTTTTTTTAATTGAGATAACATTGGTAAACATTATATAAATTTCAGGTGTACATCATTATATTTTGAGTTCTGTATAGACTGCATTGTGTTCACCACCAAAAGTCTAGTTGCCATCCTTCACTGTACACATGTGCCCCTTTACCTCTTTCATCCCCCCACTCTTCACTCATATGTTCAAGATAAACAAACAAACACATAGAAACAGACTTCTGAAGATGAGCCCATCTCCCAAGATTTCTGACACTTGTTTATTGAACCAAACATGAAACTGGTGCTGCTATAAAGAGATTTTAAAGATGTAAATAAAGACCCAAGTCAGTTGACCGGTAAGTACTCAGATTATCCAGGTGGACCTGACTCAGTTAGGTGAACTCTTACAAAGAGAATTTGCTCCAGCTGGTAGCAAAAGAGAACATCAGAGATTCAAAGTACAGGAGGAAGTTAATGCACCATCACTGCCTTCAAGCTGGTGGGCGCCACAAAACATGGAATCAGGTGGGCTCTAGAGGGGAGAGGGTTTCCCAGCTGACAGCCATCGGGGAAGAGAGGATTTCAGTCCCGAAACCGCAAGAACAGAATTTGGCTAACAACCTAAGTGAGCTTGGAAGTGGAATTTTCTCTCAAAGCCTCTAGTTTGTGTGATGCTAAACAAAGGACCCAGTGGTGCTCACCTGGACTTATGAACTATAGAACTGTGATGTGGTAAGTGGATGTTGTTTTAAACCGCTCAATTTGTGGTGAATTGTTACATGGCAGTAGAAAACAAATGGAATGCTTAATACAATATGGTTCTCTCCCTTTCATATACCCAAAGAGAAACAAAGCTTATTAACTTTTTTTAAACACAAAAGTCTATTGTGTATGATGATTGCATGCTGATAGTAAGGTTTATCATAACTGCTAAAATTTGTAGAACCCCTTTATAGGACTCTGAACCTTCTCTGCCCATTAGGATTCCATGGGGCGGGGCTTCATCCCCACAGGCCAAACCCAAAGTTCCTTAACGTTAAAGCTTATTTCAGAAGTAACAAGCATCTTTGTAAAAGTTTACCTATCTCTGGTCTAGTAATAAGGAAAAGTGCTTTCTAGTCCTATGACTGCTGTTAACCAGCTGAGTAACAGTAGGTAATGTACTTGCTACTCTTCCCATCAACATTTTATTTATAAAATGAAATATTCAGTTTGTAGAAGATATCTCTAGTATCTATCTATATGCAGTAGTCCCCCCTTATCTGCAAAGGTTTCATTCAAGACCCCCAGTGGATGCCTGAAACCACAGATAGTACAGAATCCTATATATACTATATTTTTTCCTATACACACATACTTGACGAGAAATAGCAAAACTAGCACGAATTTCTTTTCCCTTCTTTACAGCAGAAGATTCGTTCATATCATAGATCTTAGCAACCTCACCATATGATTTTTTTCTTTTCTTATTAAGTTGTAAACTTTCACCTTTTCACCTAAAGGAAGCACCTTATGACTTCACTTTGGCATATCCGAACTGCCAGGATTACTACTCTTGCACTTTGGGGCCATTGTTAAGTAAAATAAGGGTTACTTGAACTCAAGCACTGAGATAGCACAACACTCATGTGATCACCACCAACAGGGCCTCTAAGTGACTAAGGAATGGGTAGTGGATATAGCGTGCACACACTGGACAAAGGGATGATTCACATCTCGGGCAGGACAGCGCAACATTTCATCTCGATACTCAGAATGGAGGAGCAATTTAAAACTTATGAATTGTTCATTTCTGGAATGCTCCATTTAATATTTTCAGACTGTGGGTGACCACGGGTAACTGAAACCATAGAAAACCTAAGTGAATAGGGGGCACCACTATCTCCCCACATAACAGGGATCAGATTGCCTAGGGTTAAAGGTGATGATTTATTTCTTTTCTTTCTCCTTGCAGGAACTTGAGCCAGTTATTTAACTTTCTCTCTCTCATTGTCTTCCTCTGGAAAAGGGAGGTAAAGTTAGCTCCTACCTTATAGTATAGAAATAAATAAGATAGTATATGTATAATTAAACAATACTTGAAACACACTAATCTTTTAAACATATCCTCTATATGTTTTAAAATATGATAGACTATATATGTTCAATATTCTCTTCAATATTATATATAGGCAGATTTATATAACATAATATTTATATTATTATTAATAATATATGATATTTTTCTGATATACCCTAAATTTGTATATTGCTTATGTTAAGATTTATTTACATAACATCAATTCTTACAGTATAAATTAGAAGTTAACTATTTTTTAACTTTTTAGGTGATTCGTTATATGAGAGGATATGAGTAACCTCAACATGAACATCATGTTTACCAGTCTCAAATACAGTCTTTTATGGTAAACAAATATAGGTTTACATTTAAAGCCAATTCAAATGCACTCCTAAAACATGTCATAGGTAACAATACCAAACAAAGAACAATGAAAAAACTCAACTAAACTCCACTAATGCTTTTATGCACCATGATCTGTTTGACAGTATTTGTATCGCATCATTTGGTATACATTTCAGACGAAAATGCTATTCGTTTCTTTTCAAAATGGAAAATAATTTATTCACAAACTGTTAACATATTTTAATTGGGTTTGCTATTGGAGAATGTAATTGCTCTATTTTATAATCAATTAGTGAAACAGCTACAAATATCAGCAGAATTGAACAAAGAAAGATGTTTTCTCTAATTTCATAGCCATTGTTTAAAAGCTTACGACTGAGAAAAGAGATAATCAAATGACATTCTTATTATTAATACTTACAGTGCCAAATTTTTAAAGCATCAGCCCTAAAAATCGGAGTAAGTGTAGAGGGCCTAGGTTTGCTTTCCACAAAGCTTGAACATTTATTTAAAAATATCACACCTGGATAGAATGATCAAATGCCGATATGCATTCTCTCAACATGACACCAAGGCGAATATAAACAGAAAAAAATAACCTTAAAGACATTACTTTTCTTTTAAACTAAAGAAATATTTATTTCAATCTCTTCTGCTTACCTTAAATACATTAATTTATTACCGAATTTTTTTCTTCATTAAAAATATTTGCCTTATTTGGCTAGTTATCATAGTAAACATGTTATGTTTATTACATTGTAAAAGGTTTGCTTAATGGAAATATCTGAAATAGTAGCACAACCTTCTTTTGGAAACTTAATGTAATTATTTTGTGAAAATAAGCAAATATAAGCAGAACTAAATTTGTTTCAGTGAGGAGTGTTTCGGGAAAGATAAATAAAGAGAAGTGGCTGAAGTGCATGGGATATATAAAGAAGTAAGAGAACATGAGGGAAGAAAGATAACTCCAGGCAGGTAATTAATATCTGATTAAGGGATATAGATTTTATCAAGTGGACATGGGCGAAAGTGGAGACATTCCAGAGTAGTGATCAGGTCATTAAAATGTTTCTAGAAAGGATGGGAAATGACAGTTACTGAGCTCCTTGTTTTCTAAGGGTTAAAGTTCACATGGTGATGAGAGGAAGGTCTAGAATATTAGCTAAGAAAAGTTTGACTCCAAAGCTTGCCTTCTGTCCATTACATTGGATTGCAAAGCAACGAAGAATAAATGGGAAGAGAAACAATGTTTAGATTTCTAGAAATATCAAAGTGAATGCAAGGACCTACTTTAGAAAATGAGGCCAGGAAAGAGAAGGAATAGTGTTTTTAAGTTTTAAATATTTGCACAAAGAAAATAATGATGAAATGACATAGAAGTGGGGATGTTGTCATGATCCACAGCTGGTAATTCTTTTTCCAGTGTGCGCTGGGGTGGGTAAGGATAGGATGTTACAGAGCATAGAATGAAATGGTAGTAAATCCCCTGGAAACACAGAATGAGAAGATGTTAAAACTATAAATCTGGCATTAAGACAGAATTAGTCCCAGGGCACACATGGTATGTAGTAAGATGCAATAAACCAAGACAATTTTGTCAGTGACAAGGTTGAAAAAGGATAATGAAGAAAAAGCTATTTTATTCGTAGATTAGAAAGTCACTCTTGGCATTTAGACATGAAATCAGGTGTCAACAGAGGATCACTCAACAGAAATGAAGGACTAGTTGAAGTTTGATAAAATGAATTGCTAGAACTATACATTTTCCTTAATATACTTTAGCAATTTCTTGAAATGGTAGAATAGGGAAAGAGAAAGTCGAAGATATCTGACACATTGGACTGACTTGATAACCATTTATTGAATCGACTTTAGTACAATTGAAATGTGAAAGCAAAGAAAGTTTTAACAGCAGGTGTGTAGCAATCACTGTTTGCTAGTTAGATGAAGGAAAAATGAATGATCCTAACTAGATATCATTGTAAAAATGTTAATAGTATTCATTATTAGTAAGACACTGGGCGCTCCTGTTTATAAGACACTTTTAGCAAGATATATCTAGTCTATATATATTCCCTAATGTAAACCCAGAAGTTATGGATTTAAGAGACACGGCTGACTAGAGACTGGAACATAATAATATAAGCATATTCCTGTTTAACTAACCAAGTGTACAGAGAAGGAGTTTTGAAATCAAAACAGCTTCTTTTTTTGTGACCAATTGCTTAAAAACCTCTTCTATTAATAGGAAATCACAATCTGTTTCAATGGGGGATGTAGGGGCATTCTTAGAAGTTGCATCAGACACGGTTGTTTCCTCTTTTGTGTTTGTTGCTTGTCTGCTTCATTTGAATCATTAGTAAAGTTTGGTGTAAGAATGTCTGTGAGTCTGATTGAACAGTTCGTCTTTCTTTTAACATAGGTGATTATCTGGGGCGTCTTCAAAAAAGTTAGTATTTGTTTTTATCCATTGAGAATAAAGGCAGTGTTTGGTGTTATTTTTATAACTGTTGTCCAGATTATACACATGGGGAAAAGCGAACTGTTCTTTCGTTTCTACTAGTGTCTATCCATTGAAGAATTACACTTCCACTGGGATTTCTTATTTAAATATTCACATAATATTGATTTTCGGCTCAATTATTTTAGAATTGCCTTGAACATTCCTTAATTCCATCAACATTATCCAAGAAAAGACTAAGCTTGACTGAGTATCTAATACATTCTTGCCATTTTACACACATTAGCAGAAATAAACCTCAGAACACTCTGTGAAATGAACGTTTGATTGATTTTACCCATGAGACTAATGAGGTATAGAAAAGTTAAGAAAAAGTAAGTTACTCTCAATAAATCTGAAGGGTTTTTTTGCCCTGGGGTGATATTTCCCTCATATTTTGCACTTGTTAGAAATATGGCATATTAAGTAACAAAATTCCCATGTTTTGACCTATGATCTCCCTTTTATTTCACTTCTCCTCTTACTGTTTTCAGCATGGTTTCATTTTCACCTTCTCTTCTTTTCCACTCTCTCAAAGGGTCGTTTTTGTATTCTGTCCTTGTCCCACCTCCAATATCTTTAAAAATTTGTTGATCTCATCAAGTAATCTTTTGATACGTCTCTGAAGGCAAAAAAAATAACTTCTAGGGAAATACGTGCTGGCTTAAGATCTGAGGTTCTATGAGCGACAACTAGTTTTCCCTAATTTGGTCCTTTTATATATCAAGACAGCCTAATTATGTCACTACAATAAACACCCCACAGACCTTAAATCTCAAAGATTTGGAAGTTAGGCTCTGGGAATCTTCCCCGTCTCCTCACTCCAGGATCCAGGCACTATTATTTTTTTTTCCTGTTGGAAAATAATTGTTCTCCACTACTTCATCCATTTCGTGATTTGTCCATGCAGTACAGTCAGGTACTAAGTGTTTGTGAAATATCAATTTATCTCCAGGTACTTTGCTATGTGTTCAGAATAAAAGGTGTATTCGTTTGTGTAATATTTTGCTCTAATGTGTTCTAATGAATCTAGCAGTTTATTTTTGAAGCATACATGTATTGCTTCAGTTTTAAAAATTCTTAGGAAAAGCAAACTAGAATTACATACTTATGGGAATTTACACATTATATTCATATATTAGACATATGTATATAAGATATACATCTTTATAAGTTTATGTGTAAATCACACATATGTATATACACATACATAAAGACATGCATAAATATGTGTATGCATGCATTATACATATACATACAATATATGTAGGTATTTATAATTCATAACAAGTAAAAGACTAAAGAAGCATATAGTAATGGGAATGTAAGAACTTGGTGTTTTCAAAGGTAACCTAAAATGTATGGTACGGGTGAAACATAGCTTTTCAGCTATTGGATGATTCACCTTAATGTGCCCACTAATTATTCTAGATATCTCACTTTGGGACCAGGAATTTCATCAAATAAACTACTGAAGAGTTTTACTACTCCTTCATCTTCCAAGCAGAGATGAGCAAAACTCAGATAAGCAAAATCGATGCTCATAGGCTGTATTGAAAAAGTGCTTAAAAACTCAAGCCAATGCGTAAATCTACCTTGGATTAGTATGTGAGTTTCAATGTTAATCTTATGGGCTGAGTTTTATGTTCCCCCCAAATTAACATGTTGAAGTCCTAACCCCCCCAGTATCTCAGAATGTGGCTATATTTGGAGATAGGCTCC